>NC_041391.1:297914572-297948740 GCF_002162155.2 Triticum dicoccoides | reverse complement strand
CCCGCCAACGCCCCGCCACCACTGGCGACCACCGCCCCCATCCTGAACCCTGAGATAGCTAGTGGGGTACCTCTCCAACGAGCCCCCCTCCCCGCTGCGGCTGGTTCTTCCTTCACCCCGGCGAGCCCACCCCTTGGAAATCGACTGACCCAAAAGTCAATTCAGTCGACTGAACAAGCAAGAGCAAGAGCGAGAGCAACATCGCAAGTAAGAGCAATAGCAAGAGCAGACCAGGCAGGGGACCGAGAGCAAGAGCAGAGCAGAAGCACAAGCAAGAGCTAAAGCAGCAGCAGCTCCTACTGATGTGGACGTCGCCGCCGAGGGAGCGACGCCATGGAGGAAGTGGCCGGTGTCGGTGTCAAAACCGGCGGATCTCGGGTAGGGGGTCCCGAACTGTGCGTCTAGGCGGATGGTAATAGGAGACAAGGGACACGATGTTTTACCAGGTTCGGGCCCTCTTGATGGAGGTAAAACCCTACGTCCTGCTTGATTGATATTGATGATGTGGGTATTACAAGAGTAGATCTACCACGAGATCAAGGAGGCTAAACCCTAGAAGCTAGCCTATGGTATGATTGTTGTTATGTCCTACGGACTAAAACCATCCGGTTTATATAGAAACGGGAGAGGGCTAGGGTTACACAGAGTCGGTTACAATGGTAGGAGATCTACATATCCGTATCGCCAAGCTTGCCTTCCACGCCAAGGAAAGTCCCATCCGGACACGGGACGAAGTCTTCAATCTTGTATCTTCATAGTCTTGGAGTCCGGCCGATGATGATAGTTCGGCTATCCGGACACCCCCTAGTCCAGGACTCCCTTAGTAGCCCCTGAACCAGGCTTCAATGACGATGAGTCCGGCGCGCATATTGTCTTCGGCATTGCAAGGCGGGTTCCTCCTCCGAATAGTTTATAGAAGAATGTGAACACCAGGATAGTGTCCGGCTCTGCAAAATAAATTCCACATTCCACCGTAGAGAGAATAATATTTACACAAGTTCAATCTGCTGACGTATTCCGTGGCGTGATGTCACACCACAACCAAGCCTTTACTTGAATCGTTTTTGTTATACCACCTCAACATGTTTAGCGAAGCGGTTTCCTTGGCCCGTCTTGTCGAAGCAGAGATCGTGTTCCCCTTATTCCGGGATTCTCATCAATACGGACGTGGGTAACCCAACCGCGCCATTGATTGCGGCACTTGGGAGAAAAGCGAGTTTTATCAGGCCGGTGGGGACGCATAGTTTCGTCCGCCCATATATAAGGGGATAAGGATCCACCTTTTTACCTGCGCCTTCTTCCTCCTTTGCTTATCCATCTCCGCGCACTCGAGCTCCAGCGCCCAAGTCCGCACATCTCACCTCAACCTTCTCCAACTATGTCCGGAGCGGGAGGCAAGTGGATGGCCTCCTCCGTTACGGAGGGGCACATCAAGAAGCTGCGCAGTGCCGGATATCTGTCCAGTGACATCGCACACCGGCTCCCCGATGAGGGGCAGCCCATCCCCACCCCCAGGCCCCATGAGAGGGTGGTATTCCTTCCCCATTTCCTTCGCGGACTGGGCTTCCCACTCAACCCCTTTGTCCGGGGGCTCATGTTCTACTACGGCCTGGATTTCCATGATTTGGCCCCGAATTTCATCCTCAACATCTCGGTGTTTATTGTCATGTGTGAGGCCTTCCTCTGCATCCAGCCCACTTCGGCTTCTGGCTCAAGACCTTCAATGTCAAGCCGAAGGTTGTGAAAGGCAGCCAAGTGGAGTGCAGAGGCGCCATGGTGGGCAAGATGCCCAACGTTACTTGGCTCGAGGGCGCCTTCGTGGAAACCATCAAGGGGTGGCAATCGGGGTGGTTCTACATCACCGAGCCACGTGACCCTAAATGGGCAGCGGCCCCCGAATTCAGATCTGGCATCCCCACACGGCTCACCTCTTGGAAAGAGAGTGGCCTGACCTGGGGCGATTCGGAGGAGCTGATCGGACTCCAAGCCTGCGTCCAAAAGCTAGTGAACAAGAAGCTCAAGCTTGTCAACGTAGTCTAGGTCATGCTCATCCGCCGGATTCTCTCGTGCCAACAACGGGCCTTCAAATTGTGGGAGTTTGATCCGGCCCAGCACCGAACCTTGAGTGGGCTCTTCGACACTAAGTACGAAGATGCCTGGAAGGTGTCGTTTAAGGGCGCCGAGGCTCCTGCATCCGCTACCGAAGATCGCGGATTCAGCTCGCAGTGCCAGGCTAGCGAGGTAAGCGATTCTACCCTTTACGGGACACTTGTTTTCCATAGTTTGACTCTATGCGGGATCTAAACTCCCTCTCCTTTGACAGGACTGGCTGAAGAAGGCTGAGCAGACTAACTGTCCGGCTCCTTTGCCCGAAGACCCAGCGGACGCCCGCTTAGCAGGGCTGCTGGCTCCGGCACCCCACGTGGTGCCGGAGAAGAAGGCCAAGAAGAAGGCCACGGGCACTTGAAAGAGTTCCCGTTTTCAGGTGTCCGATGACTCCGAGGCGGACTCCTCCAACGAGGACGAGGAGGAGAAGAAAGAGGCCTCTCCCCCAACGGGGGGAGGGAAGAAAAGGAAGGCCTCCCCAATGAGGGAGGCCGAAGGGTCCAAGAAGGGAAGGACTCTTCCCCCAGACTGTTCTGCCAACGTCGGTGACGACGACGAGGATTGGCCTTCAAGGGCCAAGCCCCTGGCGAGTCGTAAGTATCCGGACTCCCGAACAACTTCATGATTTTTCTTTTCGCCACATGGTGTCTTTCTAATGCCGCATACAACCCTGTAGTCCGCCCAAGGACGATCTTCCCGCTTCGTCGAGCGGGTCCTTGGGTTCGTCGGATGTGAATAGTACTTCACTTCCAACGGCCTCCACCCCCTGTGACACTGACGACGCCGAGGTGGGATCCCAGAGAGGGACCCACCCGGAGGAGGAGGACCCGGAGGTGCCACAAGGCAACCACTCGGACTTTGTACCGGACTCCGCACCGGAACCTGCAGTGGTTCCGGAGTCCGGCAGGCGGCCCCTTCGCAAGAAGGGCAAGACCGTGACGCCAACGGCCTCTGTCCAACTGGAGGCGCTGGATAACTTGCTGGAGGCGCTCAACGGCGCTTCCATCAAGGAGGAACACTGCACTGTCATGAGTGCGGTGATTCAGAAGGTTCAGCTTGCCAAAAGCGGGCTGACCGATGCCTGCAGTAGCCTTCTAACAGGCTTTGAGGTAAGAATATTAATATATGTAAAATAGTACCACATAGACAGTAGCCCCTGATGCTTGGTTCAGTGTTCGGAAAGAAAACCCGGACTGAGGATCTAAAAAGATATACGCAGGAGTCTTAAAAAATATGTCAATATGGGTTCACAGGCTGCGCTGCTGACCTCTGCCGCACTAACTGCAGAGGTCGATGCTTTGAAGCAAAACCTCGAGCGGTTCGAGAACGAGCTCGGCCGTGCCAAGAAGCAGCTCGAGGACAAGGAAGGTGAGTAACACCTTATTAAAGTTGTACCTTACAGAAAAGGATTTGGTTGCAAGAGAAATGACAAGGATAACATGGGTACTTCAGGGGCCACGAACAAGGTGTCGACCCTGAAGGAGACGGTGTCCGCGGCTGAACGTAATGCGGCCGTGGAGCGTGCTGGGCGAGAGAAGCAGGAGGCGCGGGTGGCAGAGGTACAGCAAGAGCTCTAGGCTCTCGTGGAAAAGCATGAGAGTTTGGAGCGCGACTCAAAGACTCGAGAGTCCGAGCTTGCATCGGCTCTTGAGAGTGCCAAAGCCACTAAGGCCGAAGCCCACAAAGCCCTTCAGGAAATCGAGGCGTTGAAGAAAATAGCGGCGGGTAAGGCATTTTTCATGCAAAGCAAGCATGTGAATGTGAATTACCTGTTACTTACCCGAATTCGGAGCTCTCCAGGAGCGTTCGCAGATCTGCCCCACAGCGTGTCCGATGCTGCCGCTTTCTACAGGGCCGAGGAGGGGAGCTCGATGGAGAAGGTCTTCTGGTCTCAGTATGCTGAGGCCGGACATCCGGTGCCCCTTAGCGACCAGCTGAAGCAGCTGGTCGAGCTCCACAGGGTGGCCGAACAGGCCATGAAGGGCCTCATAGTTCGGCTGTGGCCCAATGAGGCCATGCCTGGGAGCTACTTCGGCCTGGTGCGGCGGCTGGTGGATGCTTGTCCATGGGTTGAGGTCATCAAGCGATCCGCCTGTATTGAAGGTGCCCGTCGGGCCCTTGCCCGTGCTAAGGTGCACTGGGGCAAGATGGATGCTGAGAAGCTTGTGATGGACCCGCCACCACCGGGCAAGGAGTATTGCACACCCGAGATGTATTATAAGGGTGTCCTGAAGGGTGCCCGCATTATTGCGGGTGAGTGCTCCAATAATGTAATATTTGAGTAGACTCGCATTTTGTTATCCTGTGCGCTGAAAACTTTGTTCATATGCGCTAAGCAACACTTGTTGATTTAAAATATTACCTTCTGTGCGGCTGTTTATCAAATCTGAGAGATGGCAAGTCGTCGGCTTTAGCCCCCATGCCACGAGTGCTGGGGTGTTCGGGATAAATTTGAGCACTCTTCTTCCCATATTTGGGTCCATCTAGGGAGGCGCTCAACACAACGAACGAGGCAACCGGACTTATAATGCTTGAACACTCTCACTTAGCCATAGAATTCTATAATTTTAAATTTGGGCGAAGCCCCTAGTGTTCGGAAGGCCGAATTCGGGGCGCTATCCACGCTTGGGCCGAACAAAGCCGGTTCCTCGCTCTAAGCGGCATAAGTCTTTAAGGACTCGAAAAAAACCTCTCGAACAGCGACCGGCTCTTGCCTCATCATGACGGTCAGTTTTAGCTTTCTCCACTGAGGCGCTCGCGCAGCTCAACTGGGGTGCAATCGCAGTGGTTCTCCCAGTGCTACCTTAGCCGATACAATGAAACGTAAGGTACCAAAACATGGGAGCCGGGCAAACCCAACTATTGACCCAAGACATGATTCGGAGCCGATGCATATAATGCTATAAGTTCGGGGTGCCGCACTTGTGAAAATGTTCGGACTTATCACACCATAATGTGGGGAACTTAAGCCCCTGCTGTATTTAGCCGTACCAAAGTGTACGGATGCGACATGTCATAAATGAACATATGTATAAGAAAGGAATGCAATTATAAGCAAAAAGGTGCTGCATTGTTTATTCAAGAAATACTGCCATGAATGCAGAACGATACAAATAGTGCGATAAGCAAGGGATGGGACTATTAAACATGTCCCCCTCCAGGGGTAGGCTGCGGAATGGTGTATAAATCAGATTTAATGCTCGTAATGGAGACCACCTATATATTCGTCGTAGCCTTTCTCCTTCCCTGGCTGTTGCATCGTGAGTTCGGCCGGTCTACTGCCGGACAGGGCCTTTGGTGAACGGAGTCCTGTGGGTAAGAAAAAAAAAGAAAAAAAAAGAATGACACACTTGGGAGCCCCTGGTGTGGTTAAGACGCATTCTGGGCCTGTCGTGGTCGTGCCCCTCCCCCTATGCCCATGGTATCTCCAGAGCATAATGATGTACGCGAAGGACCAGTCTTGCAATCTTGCGAGGGCTGGGGTTGGGGCCACATTGCTACGCATGCTCAGAATGTGCCAGGTGGTCTTGTTGTAGGTTACTCCGGGCGTGTTTAGTCGTGTCCAGTCGCTTAACGACCAGACTCGAGAATTGCCTTAAGAGGCTGCATTGTACTTCTGCCGCGAGAGCCGCTGTATGTTCCTCTGTTCGGAGGGAGCGTTCAGTGTTTCCGTTGACCGTGATGACTCCTCGAGGGCCTGACATCTTGAGCTTGAGGTATGCGTAGTGCGGCACCGCGTTGAACTTTGGAAACGCGGTCCGTCCGAGTAGAGCATGATAGCCGTTGCGGAACGAAACTATGTCGAAGATTAACTCCTCGCTTCGGAAGTTATCCGGGGATCCGAAGACCACTTCCAGTGTAACTGAGCCTGTACAATTGGCCTCTACACCTGGTATGACGCCTTTGAAGGTCGACTTTGTGGGTTTAATCCTTGAGGGGTCTATGCCCATCTTGCGCACTGTGTCCTGATAAAGCAGGTTCAGGCTGCTGCCGCCGTCCATTAGGACTCTGGTGAGGTGAAATCCATCGACGATTGGGTCTAAAACCAATGCGGCGAATCCGCCGTGGCGGATGCTGGTGGGGTGGTCCCTTCGATCAAAAGTGATCGGGCAGGAGGACCATGGGTTGAACTTCGGGGCGACTGGCTCCATCGCATATACGTCCCTGAGTGCACGCTTCCGCTCCCTCTTGGGTATGTGGGTTGCGTATATCATGCTCACCGTCCGCACTTGTGGGGGGAAACCCTTCTGTCCTCTATTGTTCGACGGTCGGGTCTCTTCTTCGTCATCGCTATGCAGCTGCTTGCCATTGTTTTCGGCAATTAGCTTGCCTGCCTGCTTGAATACCCAACAGTCCCTGTTGGTGTGGTTGGCTGGCTTTTCGGGGGTGCCATGTATTTGGCACGAGCGATCGAGTATTCGGTCCAAATTGGACGGACCTAGAGTAGTTCTTTTGAATGGATTTTTCCGCTGACCGGGTTTGGAGCCTCTGAATCCGGCGTTGACTGCCGTATCCTCATTATTGTCGCCGTTAATGCGGCGTTTGTTTTTGTTACGACGCGACCTGCCATTGCGGTCCTTGGTATCCGGACTGCCAGAATTTTTGCTGAGGTTGTTGCTGTGGGCTAGCCAGCTGTCCTCTCCCGCGCAGAAGCGGGTCATGAGTGATGTGAGGGCTGCCATGGATTTCAGCTTTTCCTGTCCCAGGTGTCGGGCAAGCCACTCGTCGCGGATGTTATGTTTGAAGGCCGCGAGGGCCTCCGCATCCGGACAATCGACGATTTGATTTTTCTTAGTTAAGAACCGTGTCCAGAATTGTCTGGCCGATTTGTCCGGCTGCTGAATTATGTGGCTTAGGTCGTCAGCGTCTGGTGGTCGCACATACGTGCCCTAGAAGTTATCAAGGAATGCGGCTTCCACGTCCTCCCAACACCCAATTGATTCTGCTGGCAAGCTGTTAAGCCAATGCCGAGCTGGTCCTTTAAGCTTGAGTGGGAGGTATTTGATGGCGTGAAGATCGTCACCGTGGGCCATGTGGATATGAAGGAGATACACTTCGATCCAAACCGCAGGGTCTGTTGTGCCATCATAGGATTCAATATTCACGGGTTTAAACCCTTCGGGGATTTGATGATCCATTAGTTCACCTGTGAAGCATAGTGGGTGTGCGGCGCCTCTGTATTGGGCTATATCGCGACGGAGCTCCAACGAGCTTTGTCTACTGTGTTCGGCCCGGCCGGACTTACTGTGTCCGGCGCGACGGTTGTCATCACGTATCATGGGGCGCCCACGCGATCCATAGATCGATCTTGATTGTCTTGCCTTATCCTCCAATATATCTCGCAAGTCCGGAGCGTTCCCCTGTGGCCTTGTGCTTTTCGAGCAATGCCGGGGTACGATTCTAGTGGAGGGCCTAGAGGCCTCTCTGTCGCGGCCACGAGGTGGCTGGTCAGATGCATTGTGCTCTGGTGATGCAGGTTTATATGCCTCCTCCTCTAATCGGGGGAGCAACTTGCGTTTGGGGTAGCTTTTGGAGGGGCGTTCGAGCTCATGCTCTTCGGCCGCAAGGACTTCAGTCCATTTGTCGGCTAGCAGATCTTGATCAGCTCTAAGCTGTTGCTGCTTTTTCTTGAGGCTATTTGTCGTGGCCATAAGCATGCGTTTAAAACGCTCTTGTCCGACGGGATCCTCAGGCACGACAAATTCGTCGTCGTCGAGGCTTGCCTCGTCTCCGGAGGAAGGCATGTAATTATCATCCTCTACCTCTTCGTCTGCCGCTCTCTCATGAGGGCTGGCTTCTCCGTCCTCCTGCGCTGAATGTTGCTGGAGGGGGTTGTCTTCGACACTGTCTGGGGTATTATTATCTCCGGTGCCGGAATCTCCATTCTTGCTGTGGCGGGATTTAGAGCGGCGCCGCTGACGCCAGTGCTTGGGCTGTTTCTTGGAGGGGTCTTCCTCCGCTGTTCCCTCGCCATTCCCATCCTTTGGGATATCCACCATGTATATGTCATATGACGAGGTGGCTTTCCAGTGCCCAGTAGGCGCTGGTTCTTGGTCGTCTCCGGCATCGTCGTCCATACCGTCAATGTCTTCGGAGTCGAAGTCTAGCATGTTGGTTAAATCGTCGATAGTGGCTACTAAGTGGGTGGTGGGTGGGCCTTGAATTTCTTCGTCGTCCGCATCCCAACCATCCCGACCGCAGTTCGGCCAGGGCTCTCCTGATAACGAGAGATACTTTAGCGAACTCAGGATGTCGCCGAAAGGTGAGTGCTGAAAGATGTCCGCAGCGGTGAACTCCATGATCGGCGCCCAATCGGATTCAATTGGAGGAGGCGCGGGAGGTCCTGATTCCGGCAAGGAGTCCGGCACCTTGGAGTCACGAGCTTCACAAGGGACAAGGTCAGTATTCGGCTCTATCGCCGTAGAGGTTGCAGCCCCCGAGGCAGTGTCTAACCACCCGCCCTCGATCTGCACAGCCGGCTCCGAATCGAGGGTCGGAGCGGACTCGTGTGCGGCCTCCAGGGCACTGTCCGGCAGCAGAGCTAAATCATGCCCATCGTGACAGTGCGGCGCGCTCGGCTGTGGCTCGAATCCATTAAAGATCAAGTCTTCGCGGATGTCAGCCGTGAAGTTCAGACTTCCAAATCTGACCTGACGGCCAGGGGCGTAGCTTTCGATCTGCTCCAGATGGCCAAACGAATTGACCCGCAGTGCAAAGCTGCCGAATACGAAGATCTGTCCGGGGAGAAAAGTCTCACCCTGGACCGCGTCGTTGTTGATGATCGAAGGAGCCATCAAGCCTATCGGTGACGACACAGAGAACTCTCAATGAAAGCACCAATGTCGGTGTCAAAACCGGCGGATCTCGGATAGGGGGGTCCCGAACTGTGCGTCTAGGCGGATGGTAATAGGAGACAAGGGACACGATGTTTTACCCAGGTTCGGGCCCTCTTGATGGAGGTAAAACCCTACATCCTGCTTGATTGATATTGATGATGTGGGTATTACAAGAGTAGATCTACCACGAGATCAAGGAGCCTAAACCCTAGAAGCTAGCCTATGGTATGATTGTTGTTATGTCCTACGGACTAAAACCATCCGGTTTATATAGACACCAGAGAGGGCTAGGGTTACACAGAGTCGGTTACAATGGTAGGAGATCTACATATCCGTATCGCCAAGCTTGCCTTCCACGCCAAGGAAAGTCCCATCCGAACACGGGACGAAGTCTTCAATCTTGTATCTTCATAGTCTTGGAGTCCGGCCGATGATGATAGTTCGGCTATCCGGACACCCCCTAGTCCAGGACTCCCTCAGCCGGCGACGCCGCCGTGGATGGAGCCGTGTCGTGTCGGCTCGGGACCGAGTGCTGGCAGCACCGTGAGATCGAATCAAGAAGAAAATGCAGCGATTAGTGTACAACCTCTTTGGTGGCATTGATTAGGCCGCAGCTTCATCCGAGGAAACGGTGATGATGATGCTCTTCCGGTGGTGCAGGTGAAGACGGCGGTGTGGGAATGGAGGTGGCGCGAAAGACGAGGGGAACATCGGGGCAGCTCCTTGGAGGTGGAGGACGGGGTGGCTGAACCAGCGGGACGATGAGATCAACGACGGATCCTCATCCGGTACGGTGGATGAGGGACGTCGAGGTGTTTCTGTGGACGACGTCGTCGGGGAAGAAGCTCTGGCTGGGTGGCGGAAGGAGCAGGGTGTGGGGTTTCGTCGCGGGTTTTTGCGGCCTCGGTGTACGAATGGGTGGGCGGATGGGATGGCAGTGGGGAACCATGGCTTAGAGACGTGCTTGTCCGAAATGTGGGGTAAGTTACGAAAGTACCCCCCACCGATTTGAGGCGGTTCTTTTGGTTCAGGGGTACCACGGGCATTTCGCGTGTCGGGATTTCACAGGAGGTGGGAGTTTTCGCGCGCGTTGTAATTTCGTAATAGCAAGGCGCGGGTTGAGATGGAGGGAGTTGTCGGAGCACAACGAGACAAAGATATATCTTAAACATTTCGAGCTAACAAGGCGCGGGTTGAAATTTCCAGACAAGCCTAACGTGTACTATACCAAATCAATGCGCACTACAAATGTCATTCAAAAATTTGAATTCATGTTATGTTCAATTAAAATATTTCGCTACGTGTATAATGCATGCAACCTACTACTCAAATGAACGTTTTAGTGCATTCCAAACGTATATACTACCGCTTCAATATGAACTAAATTTGAATAAGATCTACAGTAATGATTGTTGTGAAGTCAAAGCATTTGAATTCGTTTCTCTGTTTTAATAAGATCTACAATCATCATTATTGTCAAGTTAAACCATCGTTTGTGTATTATCTTCACAGCACACCACATGATCAGTATCGAGTTACATATGAACTATGTGTACTATATGAACTCAAACTAGATTTTTTGAATCCACTTTATTTTGATTTCAAATCACATTACATTTCTAGCTCTAGCTAGATCTTCATAATCTAAACCATGTCTCATATGTATAATGTGTTTATCACATTATGTATGGTGCCCCGCTCCCTACGCCTACAAGTATTTAGATGTGAGTTGCAAACACCACACATTACCACAAATTCAAATAAAATGTGAGAATGTTCGATATATAGTATTGTTTAGATTGCTTGATATTTAGTTGTAAGCTGCAAACGCCGCACATTATCACAAATTCAAATAAAATGTGAGATTGTTTGATGTATAGTATGGTTTAGATTGTTCGGCATTTAGCTATGAGTTGCAAACGCCATGCATTATCACATTATGGTATAACATGTGCACAACATGTGTATCACCGCTATATTCATGCATGCAATGTTTAACACACTATGATCCCCTATTCAAATATATGAATCCGCTTTCATATCAAATTATGATCTTTGTTAGTCTCTTACACCCACACAGTCCTCTAACCTTTGTAGCTACCACTAACTTTCTCTTGTGCATGCACACGCCCTCCTCCCCCTCCCCCTCCCTTGGCATTCTATCCACCGGGCACATTCATTTTTTCCTTTAGGCCGTTCTCCCAGAGTCTCCACAACTCCTTTCCGACACACACCGATCGATAAACCTCTCCAGCGATGCCTGCCTACACCATACACACATAGCTTCAATCTCCTCCTTTATGTGTCCTTGCCTCGTGTCTCTCATATGGTCAGACACACGTGTAAACTCTCACCCCTTTTTTAATCGATCTCACAACCACACACTCCTCCCCCTATCCAGCTAGTAGTTGGGCCTCTCGCACCACCTCCTAGCTCCATTCTCTCTGTCTATCCATCTCGCTGGGCCTTATTTGCCTCTAACAAATGGACGTACACCGACCGATCTCTCGCTATACATATAGCCAGCTAGGTCCTTATAACTCGTTTTTACCCACACATTGGTTGATCTACCTCATTAGTTGTGTCTCTCCCTTCCTTCGACAAACAACAATTGATCTATCGATCTAGTTAGGTTTGCTTACCAAACACATGGTCCCCCTTCATCATCCATGGATGTGTCCCGACAGATCTATCACACACAGGCACACACAGAAACACATCCCCACTCTTATTGATAACATTGTAGTTCCACCCTCATTTTGTCTAGTAGGCCTCTCCCAACATCTCCGAGAAGCAACTCCATCACCCATCCAGCACTCTACCCCTCTCCCTCCCTCTCCCTCCCTCTCTCTCCTCTCTCTCTCTCTCTATCCCATCATATTTCCCGTCCTTCAGTTATGTATGGATGTCGACCGATCTCCCTCGTGACATAGCTGGGTCTCTCCTTCTCAACACATATACGAGTCGTTCTACCTCTATAGTTAGGCCTCTGCATCCCCCTCCCCCCACCACCTCCCCCCACACACACCGATACATCAAGCGCTCTAGTCATGTCTCCCTGCCACACACAAACTTGACATGTGCCCTCTAACGTTCCGGTAGACCAGTCGCCCTATATCTTTGACTTGCACACACACACACGCAATTTCGATGGCTCTCTTCATCAATCTCGCACCCACCCGTACTTGATCCTCTCTTCGACTCTATTGATAGCTATGACCCCTCTCTCTCTTCTCGTGGATTGCCCGACCCTCTATGTATAATATGGATAGGCCTCCATTTCACACACATTGCATGCAAAAATTTGTTTGAGATGTCATCAACACATATTCCCACAAATAATTCACGAAATCAACCCCCACCCCACCCCCACCCCCACCACAAAACAAAAAACACTCACGAACGCGGTTTGTATCTCTCACACACACCCGCGTAGGTGGGGGACGTGCACGAAGAGAAGAGGTGCATGCACGGCGCACGTACTCCCGTCTCTTTCCCAACCACATCCGCGCGGGTACACGGTGGAGCTCATTTCTGTACGAAAAAGGCAACCCACATGGTAATTTGGCACGAGTATTGGTTGTCCACTTGCTGGAGGGAGGATCGTCTACCACGGGTGAACAAACAAATTGCGACTTGACGCGTTATGTTAAATTAAAAAAAGAGGCAAACCATGTGGGGCCTACCTCAGAGGCAAGGCTCTATACACTAGAGTACTTTTGATGTGTCCTGTCAACTCGCAGGACGAGGAGAAGCTTGCTTAGTACGCTGTCTCCCCCGCCCACGGGCGCGGTGGCTCGCAGGATGAGGTGAAGCTTGCTCCTCCCTCGCCCATGCGCGCGGTGGCTCGCAGGACGAGGAGAAAAATTTACTACTCCCTCCGTTTACTCCTCATCCCTACTACCTTGGTTATAGAGATTATATCATATTGTTTGGAATATATATGTCCTTAGTAGATTTCAATATTATAGGACCTTGAAGTATGTCTAGAGGGGGGGGTGATTAGACTACTTGACCAATTAAAAACTTAACCTTTTCCCAATTTTAGAGTTTGGCAGATTTTAGCTATCTTAGGACAAGTCAAGAAATCATCACACAATTCAAGCAAGCATGCAAAGAGTATATAGGCAGCGGAAATTAAAGCATGCAACTTGCAAGAAAGTAAAGGGAAGGGTTTGGAGGATTCAAACGCAATTGGAGACACGGATGTTTTTGGCGTGGTTCCGATAGGTGGTGCTATCGTACATCCACGTTGATGGAGACTTCAACCCACGAAGGGTAACGGTTGCGCGAGTCCACGGAGGGCTCCACCCACGAAGGGTCCACGAAGAAGCAACCTTGTCTATCCCACCATGGTCGTCGCCCACGAAGGACTTGCCTCACTAGCGGTAGATCTTCACGAAGTAGGCGATCTCCTTGCCCTTACAAACTCCTTGGTTCAACTCCACAATCTTGTCGGAGGCTCCCAAGTGACACCTAGCCAATCTAGGAGACACCACTCTCCAAGAAGTAACAAATGGTGTGTTGATGATGAACTCCTTGCTCTTGTGCTTCAAATGATAGTCTCCCCAACACTCAACTCTCTCTCATAGGTTTTGGATCTGGTGGAAAGAAGATTTGAGTGGAAAGCAACTTGGGGAAGGCTAGAGATCAAGATTCATATGGTAGGAATGGAATATCTTGGCCTCAACACATGAGTAGGTGGTTCTCTCTCAGAAATGGTAAGTTGGAAGTGTAGGTTTGTTCTGATGGCTCTCTCCACGAATGAAGAGGAGGTGGAGGGGTATATATAGCCTCCACACAAAATCTAACTGTTACACACAATTTACCAAACTCGGTGGGACCGATTCAACAGACTCGGTTGGACCGATTTAGTAAACCTAGTGACCGTTAGGATATTTGGTGGGACTGACATGCAACTCGGTAGGACCGATATGGTTAGGGTTAGGGCATAACGTAATCTCGGTAAGACCGATTACTCAAACTCGGTGAGACCGATTTTGGTAATAAGCTTTCCAGAGAGTTGGTCAGGTAAACTCGGTGGGACCGATTTGCTCTTTTCGGTGAGACCGAAATGTTACAAAAGGGAAACAGAGAGTTTACATTGCAATCTCAGTGGGACTGATCGCTCACTTCGGTTAGACCAAAACGTTAGGAAGGGAAACAGAGAGATTACAATCCCATCTCGGTGAGACCGCGATCCCTATCGGTAGGACCAATTTGCCTAGGGTTTGTGGCAGTGGCTATGACATTAGAACTCGGTGGCGCCGGATAGGAAGAATCGGCGTGACCGATTTTGGCTTTAGGTTTAGGTCATTTGTGGATGTGAGAAAGTAGTTGAGGGTTTTGGAGCATATCACTAAGCACATGAAGCAAGAGGCTCATTAAGCAATACCTCATCCCTCCTTGATAGTATTGGCTTTTCCTATAGACTCAATGTGATCTTGGATCACTAAAGTGTAAAATGAAGAGTCTTGAGCTTTTGAGCTTGAGCCAATCCTTTGTCATTTGTATTTTGAGGGATCCACTTTCATCATCCATGCCATGCCATTCATTGAGCTTTCCTGAAATAATAGTCTTGGAATAGCATTAGCTCAATGAGCTATATGTTGTTATGAATTACCAAAACTACCTAGGGATAGTTGCACTTTCAATCTCCCCCTTTTTGGTAATTGATGACAACATATAGATCAAAGCTTCGACAAATGATAATAAGATTCAAAACATCGTCGCTTTGAGAAGTATGTGATAAGCAAGAGCTCCCCCTAAATTTGTGCATAGTTTAAGATTTTCTTTGGACTGCAAATGCACAAGGAATTAGGCTCATGGGTTACTCTTCCATGTCACATACATCTTGGTGGAGCGCTCAAAATGATAAAGATTGAATACTTGCACTCATCACCAAGCAAAGTGAATGATCATATAAGGATAGATAAGATAATATCATCAAACATGCATAAGTGTAGCTTATGATCAAACACATGATCATCAATGTCTCACAAAAACATCATAGTATCTCAAGCAAATCAAAAGCAAACAAAGTTTAACCACCAAAGCAAGAGAGAACAAAAGCAACTCTCTCTCTCTCGAAGCCTATGATCTATACATTTTTGTCCCCCTTTGGCAACAAGTTACCAAAAAGTTCATAGAAAATGCATAGTGCTAGATCGACTCTCAGGCTTGATCTTCAGGTGGTGGTGTCTGGATAACTCCAAGAACGAAGGCTTTAGTTGAAGTAGAGGGAGCTGGAGGAGTTGGTGCAGAAGCTGGTTGCACTGGAGCTGTAGGAACTATAGCTGGTGCAGATGATGTGGCTCTGATGTCTGGCACAGGCACTGTAGCTGACCTCTGAGCTCTAGGCACTCTGGCAAATACATTGGTGGTAGTCTTGCCCTTCCTCTCCTGCATGTCATCCTGTAGCTGCTCCACAACTGACTGAATCTGAGTTACTTTGACATCAAGATCATAGAATTTTTGTTCCATGATTCTTTCCAAGCTTTTCTGATTCTGAGTGAGGGTGGCCAATCCCTTCTCAATCCTCAGTGTTGATGCTATCAAGTAACCAAGCTGCTCCTGTTTGTTCTTCAAAAAGTACTCAGATGCCTCCTCTTGAGTTGGCATCTTGGCAGCCTTCTCTTTCCTTGCCTTCTCCTTCTTCTCTTGAGCTTGTACTGATGATGGTTCATTCTCATTCATGACAACCTGATTGTCCTCAAAATCTGGATAGAGAGGAAAATGTTCCTTATCCAATAGATATTTTCCTGTGCCCATCTTTGAGTTAATCAACTCCTGAATCTGAGGGGCATATCCACAACTTCTCTTTTGATCTACTGCAGTCCTCTTAATGGTTTCAACCATAAGGCTCATGACCTTGAATTTCTGTGGCACATCAAACAAATGCAACATGTTGATTGCATGCCCTCTAATCATGTTGTGGTCACCAGACTTAGGCAACAGAGTGTGCCTTAGGATGCAGTTGATTGTAGGCAGCCCTGACAGAAGAAAGTGGACTGACCCAAACTTATGTGTCTCAATGGCTTGTCTGGGATCTCCTTGTACATGTGTGCCATGGAATTGTGGTCCATCTTATTCTTGGCATAGACATCCAAGTCATCTTCATTATCCTTTGGGGCATTGATCAGTTTTGCCAACTCCTCAACAGTTGACTGGTACCTTGTACCTTCAGAGATCCACACTATCCTCCCATCTGGATAGAAATGTGCTGTGGAGAAGAATTGCATAATGAGTTCATCATTCCAGTTGGTGAGCTTTTGCCCAACAAAATCTGCAACTCCACAAGCAACAAAACTGTCTTGCACTCTAGGATAGTGTTCTTCATTATCTTTCATGTAGGTCCAGTCGACCCACCTCATATCACACACTATGAGCTTCTTGTCCAACAAGATTGTCTCATAGAAGTCCTGCTGTTCCTTTGTATGGAACCTGTAATCAACAGCAGTCCTTCTCCTTGCGGCATATGGATTTGTCATCCTCCATAGCCTCAACCCTGAGTCTCTTCTGATGTTCATGTCCTCAGCCACAGGATGGGAATCATTATGGTCTGGTATCTTGGGCTTGAGCTTCCTTAGGACTTGTCCTTCTTCATCTTCCTCATCAGTAACTTCAGGCAATGGGGCCTTGTTCTTCTCAGCAGCCGGAATACTCCTGGTATTCCTCTTTAGTGCAAGCTTGGCCTTGGGGGCAGCTTTGGGTGCTTCCTTGGGCTTTGATGTTGCAGCCCCTGACTTAATTGCATCACCCATAAGCTTTTGTGCCTTGGGTGCTGGTGCAGCAACCTCTTCTTCTTCTTCTTCTTCTTCTTCAGAATCTCTCCTCATTGAGGGATTTCCAAGAACCTGGGCAGTAGTGGTTCTGGCTCTCTTCTCTTCTTATCCTGAGCAGCAGCTTCATCCTCTGATTCAATGGTAAACTTCATAGTTTCTCTAGTGGGAACTTTTTTGGGTTTGGAAGTTGTGACTCTTTTTGCAGGTGCCTCTTTGGGTTCAGACTTCTCAGACACTTGAGTAGATCCTCTGACCTTCAGCATAGGTGTCCTCTTGGCAGGAACTTTCCTATTGAGTCCAGGTTTAGTGTTCTTTGCAGAGGCATACTCCTTTTTGAGCACTACCTTCTTGGAGGTAGCCTCATCCTCTTCTGCTTTATAATCCTCATCCTCAGAATCTGAGGTTCTCTTCTTCTTTGTCCTGGTGGCATGTTTAGGCAGGTTGCTTGGGGTGCTCCTGCTGCCTTCATCTGAAGTGCTAGAGGGACTAGTGCCCTCACTCATGTGCATCTGCTCTTCTGACCTGTTCTGACTGTCACTTTGGTCTGACATGCTGCAAATCACTAACTGCTGACCGTGTGAAGAGTTATAGATGAGATAGAGTGGATGAGCATCACAAAATGCAGATATTTTTTGCAAAAGAATGATTCAAAAATTCAGTTTTAGTTTTTCATAGAAAGCATTTCGGATCAATCGATTTTCAAACTCGGTGATACCGAAGCAGTTTTGGAACCTAAACCGATGAACTCGGTTGGACCGAGTCACAGTTCGGTGGCACCGAGACTGCTAGGGTTTCACAAAGTCCTAAAATCGGTCTTACTGATTAGCAATTCTCGGTCAGGCCGAGAGTTACTAGTGCAATGGCATAAGCCAAATCGGTGGGACCGAGTTTTTCAACTCGGTGGGTCCGAGATGGTTTCGGCGGAAACCTAACCCTAAAGTTTCAAATCTCATCTAATCTAAGGATTGCATTGACTGGATAGGAGTGTTTCAATCGTGGCAAGAATCATTAAGAACACAATGTGCTAGGAATCGGACGAGGATAGCACTGTGATTGAGTCCATACCCTAGTTTGGCGATGAACTTGCTATGGCGGCAACGGCGGGGGTGAAATCCATTGACGGCGGCGGAGACCAGCGACAGGAGGCGGCTGGCGACGAGGAGACGATCCGGAGACCCTGATGGCAGAGCGAGCTATTGCACGGGCGAAGAGGTTCAGAAAAATTTCCAAATTTTTGCCCGTGACTATATATAGCCCGACCCTATCGGTGTGACCGAGCGGAACAACTTGGTGGCACCGAGATGCATAACTGTGTACAGTTACAGCAACTCACTGTGACCGAAAAGTTCAAATCGGTTGCACCGAGATTGGAAACCTAGATCGACTTAGTGATCTCGGTGGGACCGAAATGGAGGAATCAGTCAGACCGAGAATCACAAAGAAGTTTTGGAAGTTTAAGTCTATGACGAATTGGGGACTCCGAGTGCTCCTCACACAGAGTGGTTCGAATCTGACTTGATCAAATTTTGTGATGTAGCATGAATAGAGTTTGAGATGAGAAAAGCATAGATAGCTAGAGAAGGTTCTTAGGCATTCTTATCCATCCACTTGGCAAAGAGAAAAAGAAGCCAATCAATCAAAACAACAAGTGGATGTCCTTGAATGAGTAAAATATGCACCAACATGCTCACACAATAAGATGGCAAATGAAATATGTGGCAAAACATGCACAACCAATTCTAGCATCTATCAAAACAATTGGCGATGACTAGGTCATCTATATATGAGTATATTGACTTAGGAGTCAAGTGAAAACATTTGATCATAGGTCATACTCATCGTTTAAGCTCAAGTGGGGTTACCACTTTTACATAATGCATTGATGTATTCACATCATTAGAGTTGCTTTGACTCAATTCTTAGAGTTAAGCTCCCCCTAGATGTGAGATCCCCTTTTAGAGGGATGAACTAACCTTGGGTTTTGTCGATGATGACTTCATGTAGGTGTTGAAGATGTGGATGCTCAATGTTTATGTAGATCATTTGGAGCAATCCTTTGGAGTGAGTTGCACTTTCACCTTGTCCCTTGCCTTACCAACATGAGGGTTTGTGACTCCTTGAACTAGTGCAAGATGTGGAAGTTGATTGCACTTGTTCTTGCCAAAATGATGTGAGTGAAGAATGTTGGCGGAGTCACCCTCAAGAACTCTCTAGTTCTTCTTCTTCGGGATCCACATCATCTTGATGGGAATCCTTGGAGTTGTAGTTGAACTTGATGAAGTAGAACTTGACGTAGTCTTGGTAACCCACTTGACCGAGACCTTAGGTGCTTCTTCAAATGCATCAGTCTCTTCTTGAAGCTTGTCCTTGCCTTTGTTCTTGTGGTCTTGTGGTGGAAGATCATCTTGTGCTTGTGTTCCTTTGAAGGAAGTAGGATCGTACTTCTCTTGGTGAGGAACAAACTTCGTCTTGGGGTATTGATCTTCTTCCCACCCAACTCCATTGGCATTGAACTTTCGTTCAAAACCAACACCTTGATTCTTCCGGTGCCTTCCTTGCTTGCGTACAATTTCCTCGAATTGCTTACTCCCGGCAAGGCTCTTGTAAACACCTTTCTCTATAATTCCCTTCAATAAGCTATTTTCTTGCTCAAGTGTAACTTGGCTAAGAGAATCATTAGTGGAATCAAGAGAACTACTAGAAGCAACAATATTGGATTTGACATTATTATTGTTACTACTAGAGGAAGGATCTTTCTTGTACTTGTTACTAGACTTGACTTGAGGCATGTAAGTAGATAAGAGTAAACGCTTGGCAATGTAAGAAGAACTTTTCTTACGGAGCTCATCATTGATTGCTTTTAAGAACTCATGCTCTTGCTCAAGATTGAGCTTTTCAAAGCGTAACTTCTCACGAGCCCTTAAAAGTTCTCGATGATCTTCGAAGATAGTTTCATGAGCCAACTTAAGAGTGTTTAGTTCTTTAGTTAGAAGCTCAATCTTCTCCTTATCATTGTCATTCGTTTTATCTTCATTAGCATGATTAATTGACGTTTCATCATAGTATTCATCACTAGAGTTGTCAACAAGTAAATCATCATCCACAAGCAAGTCATCTTCATCACTATTGAAATCAACATACTCGGGATGTGTTACCTTTGGACCTTTGGCCATGAAGCATCTTCCAATTCCTTCATTTGGTGAATCAGGTATGTCGTAGGAGTTGGTTGACACAAGTGCTAGACCGGCAACACCTTCATCTTGAGTATATTCAGAGTCAGAGTGATAGCTTCTCTCGGAGTGATTGTCGGAGTCGGAGCCGGATACCCATTCACCAACATGAGCTTGATATCTTCGTTTTATGTAGCTCCTTGATGACTTGTCCTTCCTTTCCGAATCCTTGCTTCTCCATGAGGGTCTTCGTTCATAACGATCATCTCTACTCCTCCTCTTTCTTGGTGGTGATTCTTCTCTTTTGCTTCTTCTTTTTGGAGAATCTTCTCTTCTTTTGTAGGGTGCCGTACACTCATTGGAATAGTGTCCAGGTCTCCCACAATTGTAGCAATTTTGCTCTCGACTAGAAGATCTTTTGTCATTGTAAGACCTTGACTTGGAGCTTCTTTCTTTGCTTCTACTCTTGTAGAATTTGTTGAAGTTCTTCACCATTAAGCTCAATTCTTCATTGAAGGTTTGTTTCTCACTTGATGATGTGGGGGCTTCACATGAGGCTTTGTAAGCACCACTTGACTTGTTGTGAAGTTCCTCCTTATCCTTAAGTGACATCTCATGAGCAACAATTCTTCCAATGACTTCCGTTGGCTTGAGATCTTTGTAGTTGGGCATCATTTGGATCAATGTGCACACGGTATCATACTTTCCATCCAATGCTCTTAGGATCTTCTTGATGATGAATCTGTCGGTCATCTCTTCACTCCCTAAGCCGGCAATCTCATTTGTGATAAGTGCAAGCCTAGAGTACATTTCAGCGACACCTTCACCATCCTTCATTTTGAACTTGTCAAGCTGACTTTGGAGCACATCCAACTTGGATTCCTTCACGGAGTCGGTACCTTCATGCATATCAATCATAGTATCCCAAATTTCCTTTGCATTCTCAAGATGGCTGATTTTGTTGAATTCTTCGGGGCACAATCCGTTGAAGATGATATCACAAGCTTGAGCGTTGTATTGCAGCATCTTCAATTCTTCCGCATTAGCTTCACGGTTAGGCTCTCTCCCATCAAAGAATTCACCTTGCAAGCCAATACAAATAATTGCCCAAATGGCGTGGTTATGTCCGAGAATATGCATTTTCATCTTATGCTTCCAACTAGCAAAATTAGTACCATCAAAGTAAGGACCTCTACGGTGATAATTTCCCTCACTAGACGCCATACTCTCCTAGGTTGTGAAACCAAGGCTATGACCACCAAAAGCTATGGAAATCAAAGCAAATGGAGATCAAAGCCCTGATACCACTTGTAGGACCTTGAAGTATGTCTAGAGGGGGGTGATTAGACTACTTGACCAATTAAAAACTTAACCTTTTCCCAATTTTAGAGTTTGGCAGATTTTAGCTATCTTAGGATAAGTCAAGCAATCATCACATAATTCAAGCAAGCATGCAAAGAGTATATAGGCAGCGGAAATTAAAGCATGCAACTTGCAAGAAAGTAAAGGGAAGGGTTTGGAGGATTCAAACGCAATTGGAGACACGGATGTTTTTGGCGTGGTTCCGATAGGTGGTGCTATCGTACATCCACGTTGATGGAGACTTCAACCCACGAAGGGTAACGGTTGCGCAAGTCCACGGAGGGCTCCACCCATGAAGGGTCCACGAAGAAGCAACCTTGTCTATCCCACCATGGCCGTCGCCCACGAAGGACTTGCCTCACTAGCGGTAGATCTTCACAAAGTAGGCGATCTCCTTGCCCTTACAAACTCCTTGGTTCAACTCCACAATCTTGTCGGAGGCTCCCAAGTGACACCTAGCCAATCTAGGAGACACCACTCTCCAAGAAGTAACAAATGGTGCGTTGATGATGAACTCCTTGCTCTTGTGCTTCAAATGATAGTCTCCCCAACGCTCAACTCTCTCTCATAGGTTTTGGATCTGGTGGAAAGAAGATTTGAGTGGAAAGCAACTTGGGGAAGGCTAGAGATCAAGATTCATATGGTAGGAATGGAATATCTTGGCCTCAACACATGAGTAGGTGGTTCTCTCTCAGAAATGGTAAGTTGGAAGTGTAGGTTTGTTCTGATGGCTCTCTCCACGAATGAAGAGGAGGTGGAGGGGTATATATAGCCTCCACACAAAATCTAACTGTTACACACAATTTACTAAACTCGGTGGGACCGATTCAACAGACTCGGTCGGACCGATTTAGTAAACCCGATGACCGTTAGGATTTTCGGTGGGACTGACATGCAAATCGGTAGGACCGATATGGTTAGGGTTAGGGCATAACGTAATCTCGGTAAGACCGATTACTCAAACTCGGTGAGACCGATTTTGGTAATAAGCTTTCCAGAGAGTTGGTCAGGTAAACTCGGTGGGACCGGTTTGCTCTTTTTGATGAGACCGAAATGTTACAAAAGGGAAACATAGTTTACATTGCAATCTCGGTGGGACCGATCGCTCACTTCGGTTAGACCGAAACATTACGAAGGGAAACAGAGAGATTACAATCCCATCTCGGTGAGACCGAGATCCCTATCGGTAAGACTGATTTGCCTAGGGTTTGTGGTAGTGGCTATGACATTAGAACTCGGTGGCGCCGGATAGGAAGAATCGGTGTGACCGATTTTGGCTTTAGGTTTAGGTCATTTGTGGATGTGAGAAAGTAGTTGAGGGTTTTGGAGCATATCACTAAGCACATGAAGCAAGAGGCTCATTAAGCAACACCTCATCCCTCCTTGATAGTATTGGCTTTTCCTATAGACTCAATGCGATCTTGGATCACTAAAATGTAAAATGAAGAGTCTTGAGCTTTTGAGCTTGAGCCAATCCTTTGTCATTTGTATTTTGAGGCATCCACTTTCATCATCCATGCCATGCCATTCATTGAGCTTTCCTGAAATAATAGTCTTGGAATAGCATTAGCTCAATGAGCTATATGTTGTTATGAATTACCAAAATCACCTAGGGATAGTTGCACTTTCAAATATGAACTACTAGTACATACTCCAAACACTGGTGTATATAGACGTATTTTAGAATGTACATCCACTCATTTTGCTCTGTATGTAGTAGCACTCTCCCTCGCCCCTCGACCCTCGCCCATATGGTGGACGTGCAGCAATTCATTCGGTCTCATATAGCCAGAACGATATATACTGCACTACCATTATATCTCGACTTCCCGAAGAGGCAAAGAGCCAATCACAAGGTTAATATTTTGGAGATGCCAAGCGCAAGGTTATAGGAGAACGAGTAGTAGGTGCCGCGTCATTTATAAATATATATTTTTCTTCAGTGGCACGTACGCAATATGTTAGGTTCATATGGAGAGAAAAGGAAACCGCTCCACTATATACATAGTCAGGACGGGCCAGCCTACACGGTTGCTTGCTAGGGTTGCTCTCTTCACACTCTCTCGCACAAAACGACTGTGGCCACATCTCTAGCATCCCGGTGGATCACGTCCGCTTGGGGAAGGGGTGGATGCTTAGTGTAGATGCGGTGTCCGTCGCCGACGGCGAAAACCCACTGTCGGCACGTCCCGATCAGGGTCCCCGCCGTTCTCTCTCACAAAGCCGGTGAGGTTGCCTTCGTCCCTTGCTCACTGCCGCGACGTGGGCAGTTGCCGCCTCCCGCCGCCCTCCTCAAGGTCGAGCTACGTCCCTTAGGTACAACTCCCTTTATAGCCGGCTTGCACCACTACTCCAGCTGCCCACATCACTCCCTGTGGATATTTCTCTACTTCTTTGCCCCGCACATACCTGATACCTTTACTGGCTTCTACATACTGGATTTGTGATGAGTTTATGTCTCATCAACTAGTCCTAGTAATCTTATTCTAATCACGCTTCTTCAATTTCTTTGCCACAGGGATGCTCATCCCGATTTTGGTGAAACTGCACAAAATGATCCGATGGTCAAAAGGTCGCAAACTTCATTTATTAGGAAGCTCGAATGTTGCCAGCAAATTGAAGCCTGGTCAGGGTTCACGGTTCAAGGGCTAGGGACTGCATGGATCGTTTTTTTCTTTAGCTGCCTCTGTTCCAAAATAAGTGTCAACTTTAGTAGTAGTACAACTTTTTACTAAAGTTCGCACAAAGTTGAGACACTTATTTTGGAACGGAGGGAGTACATATTTTCTATGATCTGCCAATCATTGAGATGTAATAGCATGCATGTTAGTCTCCTTTGTATTTGATGAAATGTTGCAACGGGCAACCTTGGACGCAAGATACATGTAACAGGAGCTGGAAGCTTCATAGCATTGTACAAATTTATCTCACTGATAAATTACAGTACATACTAGTACTATACTAGTACTTCCTCTGTTCCTAAATATAAGTCTTTGTAGAGATTTCACCATTAACCACATGCGGATGTATATAGATGCATTTTAAGTGTAGATTCATTCATTTTGTTCCGTATGTAGTTCACCTAGTGGAATCTCTACAAAGACTTATCTACTAGTAATAGCTAGCCCCCACTACTAGGAATTCTCTATCCTCTCCTTGAGCCACATCATCAAAATTGACGTAGCCGTTAGATGAAGTAAATCAGTCATAATAGCCGTCTGATCTAGACGTTGAGAGGCTCAGCACTAAGCCACATGCAAGCATGCAGAAATACCATGGCACATGCATGTGAGTGGGTTTTAAATCACATCAACATGTCTGCATGCAAGCATGCACCGGTAGCATGCATGTAAGTGAGCTTTTAAGTCCCATTAACATGTCAAAAAGAAAAATATAATCCCATTATGCAGTAGGAGTTGGCTGATCTTTTTTCCTTATGTGGGATGATCTAAATGATGATGGGAGTTTATTTATTTTGGCTACCACATTTGTCATGCGATTGTAGATTATTATTTTAGTTCTATGAAATCGATAATTTTGCGCAGAGAGATATACCGCTGTTCTGCGGCAACGAGCGGGGACTCATCTAGTAATATTTAGGAACGGAGGGAGTATTATGTAAAGAGTTAGGTGTTGCACGGTGATAGTGTGAGGTGGGCCATGTAATCACTGAGCCTGCATGTTTTCACTGCTCTTGCACTCCTCCGCTGTAAGAATGGAGAAAATTGTAATCTACTACTGTACCTCCTTTCGCCGAAAGCATGGGACATCCAGCAGTCCTACCACCTCAGTAATGAAGACCAATGAGCCGTCAAATCACATAGACCCAGCAGTAAGTTGGACGGATGAAGCAACCATCACTCTTGCGCCAGTGAGAGGTCGCGTCCGCTCTGCCCGGGCATGAATGCGGCACCGAGTCTTTGGAGCGGTGCTGACCGTTTCGGGCGGGAAGCGCGTGCGGGCGATGGAGGGGCTTTGGGTGGGCCAGGCTGGTCAGGAGTGGGCGTGGCAGCTGTCCGCATGTCCCTACCAGACATGCCCGGAAATGAGAGGATGCACCGACTCTCACGGCTAAAATCGTACACTACACACCATATCTCTGTAGGAGTAGGTCGATCTGTCGCACTCTCTAACACACACATGCTGTTAAACACACACACGCACACGCACACACCTTGGTCCCGTTGCACCTTCTAATGTGACTTATTACACCTAGACGGAGGGAGTAGTAAGTATACGAGATACGGTGGCACACTGACTTAAGTCGAATACAAGTGCCCAAAATTTGTGTGCATGTTATAATAATGATTCACTTAAAATAGTACGTGAGCGAACAGAGGGATCAATTGGACAGTGTTCCCGAGCAGTAGCGAGATGTGTGAGGTAGTAAGATACACCGCTGGCGCTTTTAATTTTTCTTATTAATTTGTTTGTTTCACCCTCTGACTGGTGGGACCCAACGTACTACGTGGAGAGAGGTAAGGTGACTAAGGCTGCATTATTTCTGCACCACTGTGGATAGTCTTACCACCAAAGCCACATGACACGATTATGATTGAAATCCTAATGACTCCCACACACACACACACACACACAAAACACGGCATGCCTGTCACACGAATGCAGGAATGTATAAAAGGTTATTTTTCTCTCGTTGAACATAACGGTAGGGTTGTGTAGCTGGTTAGCCTGTTCGCTCATCAAACTTGAGGTCTCGGGTTCGATAACTACACTTGAGCATAATTTTTGCCAGGAGGATTCTTTGACTGGTCAAAATGTTTTCTAGGGTTTGCACGCTTCACACTCTCTCTCCAGTATATATATACACGCTGGAGCCTGAGTGCTTGTAGTTGCTATCTTCACACTCTCTCGCCCTCTCCCGCTGGATCCTCAGCGCTTGTAGTTGCTCTCTTCACACTCTCTCGCCCTCTCCAGATCTAAACAAGACTTCGTTGGCCTCTCTCTCCCCTCACTGCTGCTCAAAGAGCTAGCAGGATCCGTCCGCCGGGAAGGGAAGGAGGCTTAATGCTGTCACCGTCGGCGAGGGAGGGAATCCACTACCGGTGCTGTTGTTCACTTTCCATCCAGCGGCGGTGCGGGAGGGCCTCCGACCCTTCTTCTTCGCCGCCGTCCCGTCGCCCAACGAACCACACCCCAAGAACCTTAGGTATATTTTACTTACTCCACATGCATTGCTCTAGCTGCATGTATACCATGAATCTAGGACGTGGTTCAAAGAGGAAAGGAGTGGGGGAAAGTAGTGGGAAAAGTTGTATATAACATGAATCTAGGACGTGGTTCAAAGAGGAAATGAAGGGGGAAAGTTGTATAGCATGAATCTAGGATGTGGTTCAAAGAGGAAAGGAATGGGAGAAAGTAGTGGGGAAAGTTGTATCGCGTAAATCTAGGACGTGGTTCAAAGAGGAAAGGAAGGGGCGAAAGTACTAGTTCAAAAAGGAAAGGAAGGGACAAGGCTGTAGAGTTTGAGCAGGACTAGATTTGCTGCGCTCACATAGGGAAAGGTGTCTAAAGATAACAAAACTGGGACCAACACAAATATGCTCCTTGGTTGTTTGTTCTTTGTTGCAACAGACTGTGCATGACCACAGTACATCGGTAGATGCACATGGTGCTGGTGCATCCACTGTCCCGTGCAACTCATTAGCTGTTGTTAATCTATGGCCCTATTTGGTTAAAAACTCCCTAGTCCCTACCTGCTTGGTTCCAGGGACTAAACATGGACTTGAGGTTATTAAATGACATGATAAAAGACCATGTTACCCCTAGTAATGAACTAATAGAAACAATGTGCGATGCGTGGCAGGGGCAACTGTTGGAAAAAGTCCCAAAAAGACTCCCTCGGGGTCTTCTTTCTTTAGTCCTAGATGCCCACTTTTAGTCCCGAAAAGTCCCTCCTGTTTGGTTTAGATGTGACTGACACGGAGTTTTTTTAGTCCCTACACCAAAATGTCCCTGTAAACAAACACCCTCTAATAATGTCGCTGGAAAATTGATGCAATGCCACAGTTAAAAGCCAATTACATGTTTAACAAATTTTATTGTTAATATAATCTCTATGTTAATATTAATCAATGCCACCGTTTGAGAAATGCTACTGTCTTGCTTTGTTTCCCATTTAGATAAGGTAGATGCTTCTTTTTGTTGGCTTCTGTGTCATCCACCGTTATGGACCACTAATTGTTTCCTTTGCACCTATGTGTAATCAGGGTTATCTACTTCACCTCGTTGCCATTGTGACCTTTTGTTGCACTGCACAAAACACTTTTCTTTTAAGAGTGTTTTGTGCAGTTCAACCAAAATGTCACACCGACAATGTTGCTTGATTGCTTGATCTTAGTGGAACTGCACAAGAGGAGATCTTACTTCCTATCCGTTAAGGCGAATTTGGTTCAGATCTTCTTCTTATGAGTTGTTTGAATTCCGCATCATGAGAGGTCAGTACTAGCCTTCTTTCACATGATTCTGCAGTGTGCTTTCATATGTTGTGCTACTTGTACAATAATGTTGCTTGATTTTAGTGAACTGCACAAATGGAGACAAGACTTCCAATCTGTATGTGCACCGTAATATCCCACTGAGGTAAGATAAGGATATTTCACAACTGTTGGCCTGTATTTTGCCACTTTCATCAGAAAATTAAGTTTAGTACTATACTTGTGCTCCCTAATTGACATGCCAAATCTTACATTGAAGGTGAAGCTTGTCTGTTATTGAACCAAGTGATGACAGGGAAGAACAAGCGGAAGAAAAACCAAAATCAACTCCCGGTGCTGTAATGAAGCACTGGAACTGTGATGACACAAGTAATGATATAGTTTTGCATCTTAGTTTATTGCTATGGATGGAACGAGCAATTGTTTTGCCACTGATTTGATGTCATACGTAATTATCTCTACTTGTGCAAACAGGGATCTTCTTTAAGATACCATATATTTTAGTGGAACTGCACAAGAAGATGTTGGAAACATTAAACTAATCGAGGAGTATATAGTAAGCATGGCCACCCCCGTAGATAGCAACAGATGGTTCCCGAGAAGTGCTTCATCTGTATGCTCTACACAATCAGCCTCCTGACAAAGGTTGGTACTCGCCCACTGATTTCATCCATATGATTGAGCTTTGTCATCTCTATTGGTGTTGTGCTACTGTTTAGATACTGTCATGAAAAAGTGGTATTGTCCTTGGGAAGTGCTTCATCTGTGCTGTTTTAAATATTTCCTTTCCTTCTTTTCGAGCAAACATGGATGGTAGCATTTAGTAGTCCTCTTGTCTTTGCACAACACGATCATCTTCCTCTGAAGAAGAATATGGAGTACGTGAAGTGACTAGTTCCGATTATGCCAGGATGAAGAAGCACTGTCTATCTTCTCATCAGAAGGAGCAGTTGAAGGATGGTTACATTACTCCCCACAAGACTAAACTAACTTCAGCTTAGAAGGACTGACAAATCTCCATTTTTTTTGCTGTGATGCGCGAGTACAATGCTGTTCTAGGATACTTTCTGGTGAGTTCCATTTTTCTAAAAGTGTGCTCTACATGGACCATGTATGTGCCTGTTGAAACTGTCAATTCATAGTACAGTTTGCTTCATACTAATCACTTTTTTGTATTTGTGCAAACAGGGGTGCTCAGCTTGATTTCAATGGGAACTGCACAAAATGTTCATGAATACATCGAATCATTCATTTCCACCACAAGAAAGGAGGTGCCCATAAGTTCAAGGAGTTGCAACATATAAGGGCGAAATCATACAAGCTACGCGCGAATTTGGTTGATTTTGGTGGAACTGCACATAAAGAACAGCTGGTTTATTTAGCACGAGTTGCCATGCCAATGTCCGAACTGATGGCAAACCCTGCCCATTCCACAATCGTAGGCATTTGATATTTTGGAATGGGGCAACCTTGTCAAATTTTGCTCATTGATTTTAGCAAGATATGCGTTTGATATTTTCGAATGGGACGCCCTTTGCTGTCAGCAGCGGCGATCAATTTTTTCTTTATTCTTTAGTTGTGAAGTAAGTATTGCCTTTGACATGTGAGTCTTTGAGATGCATAATCATCGATTGTTTTGAATGTTCTCTATGAATTGCCAGGCCTGTGTGTTTGATTGCAATGTACATAAACGCTAAAAAGCTGCTCAAACTCTTTGTACTCCTTCTGTTCCTTTTTACTTCGCACACTGTGAAAGTGCATACTTTTTTGTATAAGATTGGTCAAAGTAGAGATACTTTAACTGCAGACAAAACTTGTATGCCGACTAGAAAGGACCGGAGGGAGTACATGTTAAACTGCTGCAAACGTGGTGATCACCCTGGGAATAATGCTAGTACGTATTGTTTTGCATGTTCATCCAATGCTAGTGATACATGAATTCGAACTAATCGAAATAAATTCATTCATACACGGTCGGATTTCATATAAACATGCCGGATTTCATTACATTTCATACATTCTTCAACTAAAAAGGGGTGTTTGTGGCCGCATGCATCTCCCAGATGCAGAGGCCAGGGGTGATCCTCCTTTTCGAAAAAAAACTAAAAAGGGGTGCGCTGGAGGTATAATTAATTAACTGAAGCTACCCACCTATGTTGTGCTGAGCCGAACAGAAGCTTCAGTGACTTAACTGCAGGTGCAGTTGCGTAACTAACATGTGGCCTGTTGGGCCCACATGTCAGTCAGCCAACTGCACCAGCAGTTAAGTAGAAGCAACGTTCTTCTCCAGCGCAGCTCTCTGACTCCACGTTGCCACCAAGAAGCTAACCGGCCGTCAATGGTCAACCCGCCTAGCTTGGCTTCAACCGGAGGGTAGCAGCGGTGGCCTTACTTGGACCCAAGCGGCGGCGACCTACCGTGTTCTACTCTTCCTTGTTTTCTATGTGGCGTGGCCTCGTTGGCAGCGGGGCAGGGCCTCGGCGAAGCCGGCGATGCCTCTGTCTCGTTGCCGGCAGGTGGCGCCTCAGCGGAGCGGTGGAAATCTTCCCCCACGTTGCCGGCACGGTGGGGCCTCGGCTGAGCCAGCGATGTCCTCTGCCTCGTTGTTGGCAGGGCGGGGCCTCGGCGGAGCCAGCGGTATCCTCTGCCTCGTTGTTGGCGCCGCGGGGCCTCGGCAGAGCCGGCTGTGTCCTCTGCCTCGTTATTGGCACCGCGGGGCGTCGGCAGAGCAGGGCGTCGTCGACGCCAGCGGAGGGGAACTCGTCGGAGCCGGCATTGTCCTCTACCTTGTCCTCGGTCTCGCCAAACAGCGCCTCACCCGCTTCATCGCCCTCTTTGCTAGCCTCTTTGTAGGCGGCCGCAGCCTCTGCCACCCGCATGCGGTACCGCCAGCGCTCGAGGCGGCCCTTGCGGGCGGAGCAATATGAGTCGAGCAGCGCCTCCCGCTCCGCCCGCTCCGTGGCGATCTGCTCCTCCGCCTGCAGGTGCTCCTGGAGGAGATGGTGGTTGTAGGCGGTGGCGGCCTGCGCCTCCTGGAACTGCTCCTCACGCATTTGCCTCACCCTGTCCATATATTGGGCACGGGCCTCGCCGATGGTCATGGTGCAATGCACCGGCGAGGATGGCGCGGAGGAGGGGGTTGGCGCCGGATCGTCGACTACCATGTTCTCCATTGGGACGTCGTCGTCCTCCGGCTGCCTGCCGGCCAGCCGGTCGGCAGCAATGGCTGCTATCTCCTTGTGGTCCGTCGTCCGCCCGTCCCGAAGAGCACTGGAGCGCGAGGAAGCCATGCTGGGCAATAGTGGTGTGGACAGGAGAAAGGCAACGAATGCGGATGACTGCGGCTATGGCCGGTGCAGCAATTTATATAGCAATGGTGGGCGGGCGGAGGGACGGATGTGTGACGGCGGAGTAGCCGCCTCGGCAACCACATATCATTAATGTGTGAGGCAGATGGACGGACGGACGGCACTTGTATCGTTTGAAGGCGGAGCAATCGCCTGCACCGGGAAGCGGGGCGGCCGGCGCTGACTGTTTCGGGCGGAAAGCGCGCGCGGGCGAGGAGATCACTTTACTTGGATAGGATGACAATGGGGACCCACCAGGTCCATAGCCTCACATACGCAAGTGCCTCCTTATTATATATATATATATATATATATATATATATATAACTATAATTTGTTTTGCTTCCTCCTGGTTTCCTGACATCACGGTCCCTCACCATTGTCTACCTATGTACTCCCTCCTTTCCGGTTTATAGGGCTTATCTCAAAATTTTAGTTTTTCCATTTTATAAGGCTCAATTTGGTTGTTTTCCATCACATGTTCAGATTCCAAGGTGCATTAAATCATTGCATGCAAGTATTAAGAGAAAATTGACCAATGCATGTACTTTATGCATGCATGCATTACAATTAATGCATTGATAAACATAATTTTTTGAGGATAACAAGAGCATTAATTAGGTGCTTTTGCAAAACTAGAAAAAGTATTCCACCACTCGCCATCTACCTTGATTGGTGAGATATTTGAATTGAGCATTATAAACCGGAAAGGAGGGAGTAGTCAATAAACGAGAGAATTGCACAAGAAGCGGCCGACAATTGGGACCAAGCAGCTCGAGTAGTATTTGTGTTTTTGAGGTGTGAGCACTGCAGAGTTTTTCGATGTTTACCCCAGATATTAATTTTTCTCCTCTAAACAACAACGAAAACATCGCTGCAGGTATTAACTGGGTGGGCTGTGGCCCGTCTAGCCCAGACCAGATATCCAGCCCAGATATTAATTTTTTTCAAGCTGAAAATGGCTAGCCCAGCTATACTCTTTTTAGGAATACCCAGGCAAGGTCAAGTTGTTATTCTCCGCCCCGCTGGGCTGCAAATCTTTCCTAGGAGGGATGCATTAGGCTTAATAAGAAAATGGGCTTTAAGAAATAATAAATGGGATGTAATTATAAAAGCTGGGTAGTAACTATAAAAAAATGCACCAAACAATGATTACTTTATAAAATATGATTTTTGGAATATTGAAAATTTTAATTTAATTAATTGTTGCGAGCGGAATGTTTTGTTGGATTTTTACGCAATATATATTTATATTAAAATTGTATTTAATCTGACTAAAATTTCGGGATAAAAATATTCGGATCCCATCAAAATGTGGGAAATTTTATTGAATTCTGTTTTGAACGATTGGTTGAAATGGGCCGTACTTTTAACAAACTGTAAATGGGCTGTAGTAAATTCCATTAGAATTTAAAAATGGGCTACACATTCTTATAAATCTCAAATGGGCTATAAGTTCTCTGCCACACACTTCTGGCCTTACTAAGTTGACGCGTCCCCTAAAAAAATAGAGTTGACGGGTATGCAAGGCTTTGTCAACTTATAGTCAACACACGGTTCTAGCAGCAGTGGCCGTTGGACATCCATCCAACGGATGCCGTGCTTCTTCTTCAATCTCGGATATTCTAGCTTCACCCGCCCAAAAAATGATTCATCCCCCTGACATCTGGGGCGCACCGTTTCGGAAGCTGACCTGTGGGCCTACTAAGTTGACGTACCAAGGGCTTTGTCAACTTAGTCAATATAAACGATTCTAGCTGTAGTGACAGTACGATTTCCATCCAACGGCCATCGTGCTTCTTCAACCTCTGGTCTTCTTGCTCCAGCCACCCAAAGCAGCGCCGGTCGTGCCGCCTGCTCCTGCCTCCCGTGGCCGGCTGTGCTACCGCGGAGGCCTCACCGCCCCTACTACTCCCACCGCTGGCCAGGCCATCCCTCCACTCACCCACTGACCCACACCCCTGTTATTCTGCGGCGATGGCAGCACAGCCAAACCAGTGAACCCTCGTACTCCTCTTCGCGTGTGCATCCACTGCCGCGTCTTCCCCGGCTCCGTGTCGTCCCCTTCCTAGGCCTCACTGTCGTCCACCGCCATGGTGTTCTCGGCGCGGCATGGTCAACATGGTCAAGGAACGACTTCCATCGGACGTGGACTGTACGTGGAGAAGCTGACAACTGGGTCCACGACAGCCGCAAGGAAGTGCCTCCTTATTACGCGCAAAATAATTATTCCTCCACCTGACAGCAGGGACCCACCAGACGGGCCACCGTATTTCGTGAAAAAAATGATTCACCCCCTGACTACTGGGACCCACAAGCTACATCTTTGCACGCAAGGAAGTGCGTCCGAAAAAAATGATTCCCCTCTGACTGCTGGGACCCACCAGCTACATCTTCGCACGCAAGGAAGTCCTTCCGAAAAAAACGATTCACCCCCCGTCTGCTGGGACCCACCAGCTACACCTTCGCACGCAAGGAAGTGCATCCGGGCAAAAAAAAACGATTCACCCCCCGACTGTTGGGACCCAGCAGCTACACCTTCGCACGCAAGGAAGTACGCCCGGGCAAAAAAAATGATTCGCCCCCCCTGACTGCTGGGACCCAGCAGCTACACCTTCGCACGCAAGGAAGTGCGTCCGAAAAAAAAGGTTCGCCCCCCGACTACTGGGACCCACCAGCTGCATCTTCGCAGGCAAGGAAGTGCCTGACAGTCGGGACCCACCTGGTCGAAGCGTACATAGCGTTGTCATCCTGGTCGCGAACGTGTATGTACATACTGGTCGATGTAGAGGCGCGCACGTGTCGTAGTAGAGGCGCGCACGTGTCGTAGTAGAGGCGCGCACGTAGCATGTACACGTACGTACAGCGGCCAGGGTGCAACAAAGAAAATACGGTCACGTATGTGTACATGCGGGCGAGGTCTCGAACGCCTAGTCGCGCATACCGCAAAACGGAGGAAACGGACCTCCTACGGTCGAAACGGGGGTCCTGTTGGTCGGGAGGGGTGTGGCGTACCGCAAAACGGACGAAGCGGACCTCCTACGGTCGAAACAGGGGTCCTGTTGATCGGGAGGGGTGTGGCGTACCGCAAAACGGACGAAACGGACT
>NC_041391.1:297877596-297913254 GCF_002162155.2 Triticum dicoccoides | reverse complement strand
AGCAGAAGGGTGACAACTCGATCAGATCTTAATCTATCAATTGATTTCTCTCTCAAACATTGTGTCTCTGAGCCTTGCTCAGACACACTCGATATGTCTTTCTCTCTGTAGCCCCCTTGATATGTAGACTTCTCTCGCGCGCACAGTTGTAGTGACGATGATGTTGAACCCATTGTGCCTTGTTTTTACCGGCCTCATGTGATAGTTTTCACCCTGTTTTCTGTTAATTAACAAGGCAACCTTTTCTTTGTTACCACTAGTGAATCTGAAATCATTCGTAGCAGACATAAAATATATTACTTCAACCCAATTATCGCAGTAACTATTTTAAAAGAAACTAGCTAGATGCCCGTGCGTTGCACGAAACATCAAGATGCATTTGTATGAGTAGTTTATCTTGTGAGAGAAAAGGATGAACGAGGGAAGGCCTTATTTGCAAACGTGGAGAGGGGTGTGGGTATCTTTTTGCAAAATTTCCATAGTTTCCTTCCTATCCGTTAGATATAAATCTGACATCCTATATTACAAGATGGCACATACACCATCATCACCAACTCTGTTTTCTACTCCCTCCTTTCCTAAATATTTATCTTTTTAGAGATTTCAACAAGTGACTACATACGGAGCAAAATGAGTGAATTTCCACTCTAAAATATATCTACATACACATTCGTATGTGGTAGTCCATTTGAAATCTGAAAAAGACAAATATTTAGGAATAGAGGGAGTATAAGAGTAGACATGGAGATATATCTCCAACATGGTCCATAATGAAAATGTGTTGGACTGGTTAGTGTCAGATGCTCACAACGCGATGACCTGAGTTCAAATTCTGTCTTTAACTTTAGATTTTTATATTATATATTATTTAACATATACTTCTTTCGCTACTGTACTGCCAGTGGAACCCACAGAGTACTTACTTAGAATACAAGATTAAGGATGGACTTGTTTCTTTTTAACTTTTTGTATGAAGCTATAGCCACCCTGCAAGTCAAGTGTACACTATACATGCAATTAACTTTTTATAGAGGGAGAATCATACACGTAGTTAACTCAAATGGATTGGATGTGACTCTATTATTTCCATCATAAGAGCGTCTCCAACGTCAGCCGGCAAATTTCCTCCCGCTTCCTTCCACGGAGGACGACATCAAATGCCAGCGGCATACATTTTCACAACTGTAACCAACCAGAGGAAATTCGTGCAAACACAGAATGATTCATATAAGCATGAAGGATTTTGTATAAAAAAGCCGGATCTTCATATAAACATGATGGATTTCATTACATTTACATGAACTAAGTGGTGCTAATCCAGCTCTCGTGGTATAATTAATACAATACCTAATCTAAATGGCCGCCCGCGGATCCCTTTGTCTTCCTCATGTCCGACAGACACTTGCAGGGTCGACGAAGGTCCTTGGAAGAGACGAAGCAGCAAAGTAACCACCGGAATACACAGTCGTCGCCTTGGCGGTGGCCCTCATGGGATCCAAGTGGCGGCGGCCTCCCGTGTTCTACTTCTCCTCGATGATGGCGGCGGACACAGAGAAGCTGGCCACCGACTCGTCGCTCTCCACGCACCCGACTTTTGTCTCTGCCTGCATGGCGCTGCCGCAGGCACAATATGCATGTGTAGGCACGGTAGGCGTGCCCACAGACACGGGAGGCACGACCATCGCAGACACTGGTGGTGCGGTACAACGCGGCAGCAACGATGCCCGTGCCGCTCTGCTCGCTGTCGTGCCTACGGGCACTCCTCATCGAGCTAAACTGGAGCGGCGAGTTGCTGAACCACACGCCAGCTTGGGGCGGCAAGTGGCTCCATCGGGCCAAGCAGGATTGGTGAAGCACCAAGCGGCCTCACCGTATTCGGAGGGCTCAGCGGGCCACCTAGCCGGGTAGTATGCCGGAGAACGGCTCCTCGGAAGCCATCGGAAGAGTGGAGAAAATGGTGAAGGAGGAGATGGGGGAGCGGCAGAGGGTTGCGATTCTTGCCTGCTATCTGGCTGGCCTCGTTTAAATAGAGGGCGGATGGTAGGATCTTGGCCGGCGTCTGGCCTCGTTTAAACTAAGGGCGGACAGGAGGAGCTTGGCCGGTGTTGCGTTTAATTCCAGTCCGCTCATGAACGTACGTGTGGCGAGTAGGTTTCTTAGTTTGCATGCGGGTTTAACGGAGGCATTTGGTGGAGGCAAGGAGGCTTGTTCAGTCGGGCGTGCAGCTGGCGGTGCAATACTATTTGATTTGACAGCGGGCGGTGCAGTTCCCGATATAACTTTAATGCAGACGAGGGAGAGGTTATTGGTTCCTGAAGTGTTGAATGACCAATGATGCATCCTCCTTCAATTAGCATCGTGAATGCACGAGGGAAGTAATGGGAGGAGGACCGGGAAAAGAGGCAGCACGATGTGAATGCAACGCGGTTTGCACTCATATAAAGGCGCCCCTCCATTCCAATGCATCTACCACATCGTACGCACCTAAGAATTTTCCTAAGCACCTACACTAAGCGCAAAAGTGCTCACTCCAGACCCATGGCGGCGATGCGCATGAGCGGCTAGCGGCTGTGCCAGATGGTCCACAACACCGGCCTGCGGCATGGCACCGAGGATCGTCTCCAGACAGTGTTGGCGACCGACTGGTGGATGGCCATCGTCGACGCCAGCTATGACTCTCAGTTGGACTAGATGATCGTTGCCACCACTACCAAGTTCACCATCGTCAAGAAGCTCGCGGACGACATCTCCGTACTACTCCAGCCCACGCGCACAGGCTCCTCATTGCCTGCCACCCTAATCGGCCTCCATGACCGGAACCTCTTTCAAGCACTAGTGCCCTGCGACTGCCCGCAGACGCCATGAAGAATGTCCACCTGGAGGTCGCGCTTGTCGCGAGGCGCCTCGCCCTGCAAGAATTCATCTACTTATAGATCCACGTGTACGAGCAGATCATGTACATAGGTATCTACGAGGTCAGTGAGGACGCTACGATGTTGGCCTTCCTCAACCGGCTGGAAGCCTTGGATGCCTTTGGTGAGAAGCACCTTGACCTCGCCACAAAAGCCGCCGCTCCTTAGCTGCCGGTCGGTGGCCCGCCGCACTGAGTTGAGGAGGAGCAGGTCATACATTGATGGATGCATCTTTCTTCTTGCCTCTTGTAACCACCACTGCGATTGCATCATCGTGGCCTTAATTCTTATTGTGCTATTGCATTCTTATTCCAGTCAATACAGACATGTGTGATCCCTTCGCTTAATTATATGCATCACTGTAACTAGTACTCCATCCATCAATTTATAAGTTGTGCTTACCTTTTCCATCAACTTCATGCAACGCACGAGCGTCTTGCTAGAAACACTAGAACATGTCGGACCGCATGTGACCAAACTGACGATGCACCAACCTAGCTACTACCCTGCTTATCTGGCGGAAAAATCCCCACCCTAGCGTTTCCAATCGTTATTTCTATCTATGGATTGTGCCAAGGAGCAGAACCAAATGTTACAATTTATACATGTTTCTCTACTCCTACTCCTATAAAAGGTGGTTATGGTGTGTCTGCCATCCGTCATTTCTGACCATTAGATTTGCATCTAACGACTGTGAGGTAAGTTGTGTCATTTTTGCAATAATAGCCCACTTCTCTTGAAAGCAACCACATCCCTCCCTCACCTCATCAAAACAGCCCGAGAAATATATTTTGAGTGAAAAGTAATATATTTTTAGTGGTATATATGTATATCAAAACAAGAGTGTTTTCTTTCAAGTTTGTGAACAAGTACCACTATTCTACTACTTTGGATCCGTCGCAACGCTTGGGCACATTGCTAGTAAAAGGAAAAGGCATGCCGCGTTCGCGTCGCACCCCCACATGACCGGGAATCGGGAGTACTCCACGGCCCGTGCGGCACACCACATAGCTAGGGAAGGCGTGTTGCCTAGCATTTTCACTTTCATGTGGGACCGTAGTTGAGCAAACCGACTATTGGCAAACCGCACCCTACCCGCCCCGTTGGAAAACATAAACGAGGAGGGAAAGATTTAGCTGTAGCACGGAAGCCAAGAAATTTGGTGTCAAATGGGGCTCGTTGATATAGTAGGAGCATTCCGTACTACTACTGCTACTAGTACAAAGTTTGTACTACAACTAGTACTACCACTATACAACTAGGTACGTGCACGACACAACATCGTAGGAACAAAAAACGGGAAGATCTTGTTTTGGGTGATTTATCTTTTTTCAGTCAACATAGTATGAATAATATGATGTGGGGGGCACCCATGAAGCTTATGTGGCTTGGTTGCATGGCTAGGAAAGTCTAGAGAAAAATAAAAAGAAAATGTGTTTAGAGTGCACTCCACTAAATAGATATACTTTGGATCCATTGTGACGCACGGGCCGGCATATTGGTAGTAGTAAGAAACAAATTCCGATGGCACGAGTTCGTACTGCGGGCCACAAGGTCTGCTACATGAGTTACATTTCCCTCTCGGGGCCACGGGACCGAGCTTCAGTGGCTTAGTGCACCTGCCTATGAGTAAATGACATGTGGACCTTAAATGCAGCTGGCCCACATGTCATTCTCATGGTGGTGGCATGGTTTGTGACTCACTCGTTCAAGATACACCGGCCGGTGGTGGCGTGGCCGCGGCGCGGGTGCCACAACTGGGCTTCGGGGCGTTATGAGGCATAGATGGCCACACCGGTGGGTACTAATTGTAGTAGAGAAGTACTCCAGCTGAGGATTGTCGGTGGGAAATGACACCTACGGGATCACAAGAATCCCTACTACGGTTGCGGGGCGCTGAGATGTGAGGAGAGCAAGATCAGCAGTCAGTACGAGCACGCGGGTCGTTTACCCAGGTTCGGGCCGCAGGGATGCGTAATACCCTAGTCCTGCTTGGAGGTGCATATTTGTGTTCTTGAGGTTCTTGAACTAGCTACCATGAGCGTAACTTGTCCAAAAGTCCGAATCCTTCTCCTGGATGCCTTGGGCCTCCTTTTATAGGCAAGGGGATCGTCACAGTGGCACACAGGAGATGGCATCGGGGTACTATGATTAAGCCTATCCCTGGCCATTATGAGACAAAGTGCATTTAATGCGCCCTTGACGTGTCCCCTCCACTTTATCGCCGCTTCGCCCTGCCTCGACACGCGCCTGGGCCAGCGAGGCGGTCAGCGCCATGTAGGCTGGCAGGCTGTTGAGGTGGCACGGTGGTAGGGCCTTCACGAAGATTTGCATGCCACCACATAGGCATGCGCTGAGTTGGCCGAGAAGCCTTGTGCCGATGCATAGGTGCCTGCCCAGCTGGTGGGCTGGCAGCTGCACGGGAGCGGTGGCAGGAACCTGGCGGGTGCGGGCCTGGCCGTGGCCTCGCGGACGTCCTCGGCAAGGGCCTTGCCGGGCCCCCGGCAATGGTCTTGCCGCGGCGTTGCGATCGTCCCCGGCAAGGGTCTTGCCGGGGGTCTTGTGGGTTTCCTCGGCGAGGATCTCGCCGAGGTTCGTCGTCTTTTACTCTTCTAATTCTAAGTGTTCCTTGTCTTCAAAAAGATCTGCATGCCACCATGGAGGCGCCTCCCGAGCCTATGTTCCAACATGGTTGGTGATTCTGGGGAAACTAGGTCCCAAGGGCGGCGCGCCCTGCTGGCGTCAGGTAGGCTGCCCCGGCAAGGTCCTTGCCGGGGCCGTAGAGGCCGCCCCGGCAAGGGTCTTGCCGTGGGAAACCACCTTGCCTTGTTGCTCTTCATGCCTCTATCTTGGCATTGCTTTGGCCGTCCCACGGCTTTGATTTCCTGTCTCTGCCCTGCTTAAGTGTGGTCGTGGGCGCGGCTTTGACTGCTCGTGCACAAATATGGGGTATAAAAGAGCGCCCCTATTTTAGTACACCGACAGGAGCCCCCGGGCTTGGGCCACACATAAGCGCGACACGTTGTTGGGCCAGACCCAGAACGGTGCGCGGGTAGGCGGGGCGGTTTTTACCGTGGTAACTTCCCATCCGCTACGCTTCCCCACGACCTGTGTTGAATGCGTGACGTGGGGGTTGCGCGCACGTGACCGAAGCACGCTTGCGTCATCTTGCGGTGAACAGTAGAGAGGCGGCTTGTGTGTCCCTTCGAGACTGCAGGACCGCTTCTCATTTACTGTCCTTACCTGGGAACCGTCGCTCCACGCGTCCCATAACGCCCGTCTCTCGCGCCGCGTACACCGCATGCACGACGCAGAGTGAATGACAGGCGCGCGAGATACGGGAAGTCATGTGCGCGTGGGTCGATTCCCACGCGCCTTCAATTGGGCAGGGAGGGCGGTCGACGGCCTCGCCCGCTGTCACCTTAATGAGCCGGATTGGTTAAAAGGGGCGGTCGAGGAACGATGCCTCTCAATCCTTCGTCATCCGCCTCTCCTCATTCCTGCTCCCTCCTCCCTTCTGCCATGGCGAGAGGGTGTGGTGATGCTTCATCGGTGGCAGTGAGGGTCTCTGCTAGACAACGTGTCGCTCCTCCCCAAGAGCTCGTGGCGGCGGAGCCAGCCGTTAGAGGAAGGGGGAGGGGGCGAGGTCGAGGCTGTCGCGGTGCTCGGGGAAGAGGAGGACGGGGCAACGCGTCGGCTCACCTCCGCCAGCGGCCCCTCCCCCGGTGGAGGGCTATGTCGGGGACAACCCCTATGAGTTCTTCATCAGGTTGCGCCGGCCGGCGCGCGTCGTCTTCGTCTCCCGACCCCGTTTGCCCGAGAAATGGAGCTGGACCCGCCGCAGGCGCTGAGGCTGCACATGAGGGGTTGTGGGAACAGTGGTACATGGGCCGACGTCAAGTTCCTAGCCCCTCACGTCATGTACCTTCGCTGGGGGTGGAAGATCTTCGCTCGCATCCACAGCCTGACGGAGGGGCTCACTCTCCATTTCAAATTAATGGAGAGTGGCCTCCTCTCCGTCAAGGTCTTCGGACACTTTGGGACTCGTGTAAGGTGCTGCGTGGAGAGCTCCTCTGATGACGAAGATTCTTCCTCGAGCGGGAGTGGCGAGGAGGACAGCAGCATCGGAGACGAGGGTAGTGGGCGGCAGGATGATGGGTCTGACTAAGCGTCGGGCGCGCCGCTCCGGGGCGACACCGGTGACCCCATCATCCATGTGGCTGGCTCCTTGAACTTCTCGGGGTCGCCTCCTTGGGAGGCTGGCGTGGGGAGGCCGGAGAAGGCGAAGAAGGCGGGTGGCGGGTCGTAGCGTATTGACGGACCACTGCCTCATCTTCTAGCTCTTCCTCTGGAACCACCACCACCAGCCCTCTCCTAGGCGACGGCCGGCATGTCCTCTTGGCGCCTTCTGCTACTTGTACCTCACCTAGGCTCTCCTTCTGCCCTTTTGCCTTCTTGTTTCATTTCCTGAGGAGAGGGACAAGAAAGGGATTACGGGCACCTTATCTTTTTTAGTTTTTAAGCCTACGGGCCTTAGTTAGATTTAAAACTCGTAACCTCCCTGTTCATGTTTACATTTCGTATGTATTGTACCTATATGGAACGTATTAATGGAAAAAGGGTGCTTGCCGGGTCTTGTGGGTGTGTGTGTGTGTGTGTGAGCAAAGCCCATACAAAGGAACTAATCCTTGTTATTTTCAATATAAACACCATTGCTCGGCAGCAGGCCTTGCCGTTCCCCCACTCTGTTCGTCCGTACTCACGCCTTTGGCGGAGGCAGGGACGAAGTGGGGGTGGGCCCTACGCTTGCTTCCTTGCCACCGTGGCTACAACCATGTTTCGAACCAAGAAGTTCTTGGGTGATAGGAACGAGGGGAGCTGATATGTCTCCAACGTATCTACTTTTCCAAACACTTTTGCCCTTGTTTTGGACTCTAACTTGCATGATTTTAATGAAACTAACCCGAACTAACGCTGTTTTCAGCAGAACTGCCATGATGTTGTTTTATGTGTAGAAAAGAAAAGTTCTCAGAATGTCCTGAAAATCCACGGAGGCACTTTTTGGAATTAATAAGAATTTCTGGGCGAAAGAAATATACCAGGGGGCCCAGGGCCTGTCCACGAGACAGGGGGGCGTGCCCCCCTGTAGGGCGCGCCCCCGTATCTCGTGGGCCCCCTGGACCTCCACCGACCTCAACTCCAACTCCATATATTCACGTTCGGGGAGAAATAAATCAGAGAGAAAGTTTCATTGCGTTTTACGACACGGAGCCGCCGCCAAGCCCTAATCTCTCTTGGGAGGGCTGATCTGGAGTCCGTTTGGGGCTTCGGAGAGGGGGATTCGTCGCCATCGTCATCATCAACCATCCTCCATCACCAATTTCATGATGCTCACCACCGTGCGTGTGTAATTCCATCGTAGGCTTGCTGGACAGTGATGGGTTGGATGAGATTTACCATGTAGACAAGTTAGTTTTGTTAGGGTTTGATCCCTAGTATCCACTATGTTCTGAGATTGATGTTGCTATGACTTTGCTTTGCTTAATGCTTGTCACTAGGCCCGAGTGCCATGATTTCAGATATGAACCTATTATGTTTTCATGAATATATGTGTGTTCTTGATCCTATCTTGCAAGTGTATAGTCACCTATTATGTGTTATGATCCGACAACCCCGAAGTGACAATAATCGGGATACTTCTCGGTGATGACCGTAGTTTGAGGAGTTCATGTATTCACTATGTGCTAATGCTTTGTTCCGGTTCTCTATTAAAAGGAGGCCTTAATATCCCTTAGTTTCCGCTAGGACCCCACTGCCACGGGAGGGTAGGACAAAAGATGTCATGCAGGTTCTTTTCCATAAGCACGTATGACTATTTACGGAATACATGCCTACATTACATTGATGAATTGGAGCTAGTTCTGTGTCACCCTATGTTATAACTATTGCATGAGAAATTGCATCCGGCATAATTATCATCACTGATCCATTGCCTACGAGCTTTTCATATATTGCTCTTCGCTTATTTACTTTTCTGTTGCTGCTGTTACAACTACTACAAAAACCCAAAAACAATTATCTTTACTTTTGCTACCGTTACCTTTATTATCATACCACTTTTGCTACTAAATACTTTGCTGCAGATACTAAGTTATTCATGTGTGGTTGAATTGATAACTCAACTGCTAGTACTCAAGAATATTCTTTGGCTCCCCTTGTGTCGAATCAATAAATTTGGGTTGAATACTTTACCCTCGAAAGCTGTTGCGATCCCCTACACTTGTGGGTTACCAAGACTAATTTCTGGCGCCATTGCCGGGGAGCATAGCTCTATTCTCTGAGTCACTTGGGACTTATATCTGTTGATCACTATGAAGAACTTGAAAGACGATCGAACTACTATTTTGCCCTCAACGACGAGGGGAGGTAAGGAACTGCCATCTAGCTCTGCACTAGATTCTCCTTCCATTATTAGTAAGCTTGCGACACCTAAACCTGCTACTGCTATGAATTCTGATATGTCGCATGTTATTGATGATGCCACTTCTGCTATGCATGATGAACCTACTTCTGTGCGTGATACTACTTTGCCATTAGGTGAATTTCTTGATGAACAACTTGCTAGAGTCAGGGGGAATGAAAATACTGAAGAACCTATTGATGATAGTGATGATGAAGGTTCTCCCAATGATTATGTATTGTCTGTTGTTCCCAAGGGTTATGTTATGAAAAGAAGCTGCTAGGGAAATCTTTGCTTGCAATGATAGATATGATCTTAAGAAATTATTAGCTAAATGGAAGCAGCAGTCTTTTAATGCTAGAATGAAACCTGACCCTGCTTTTGCTACTTCACCTGTCTGTGTTACTGATAAGGATTATGAATTCTCTGTTGATCCTGAGATTATTACTTTAGTTGAACCTGATCCTTTTTATGGCCTTGAATCTGAAACTGTTGTGGCACATCTTACCAAGTTGAATGATATAGCTACCCTGTTTACTCATGATGAGAAGTCTCGCTATTATTATATCCTTAAGATATTTCCATTCTCATTAAAGGGTGATGCTAAGACTTGGTATAATTCTCTTGCTCCTGGTTGTGTGCGTAGTCCCCAGGATATGATTTATTACTTCTCTGCTAAATGTTTCCCTGCTCATAAGAAACAAGCTGCCTTGCGGGAAATATATAATTTTGTGCAAATCAAAGAAGAGAGTCTCCCACAAGCTTGGGGGAGGCTTCTCCGGTTACTTAATGCTTTGCCTAATCATCCTCTTAAGAAAAATGAAATACTTGATATCTTTTATAATGGACTAACCGATGCTTCCAAGGACTACTTGGATAGTTGTGTTGGTTGTGTTTTCAGGGAAAGAACAGTCGACGAAGCTGAAATATTATTGAATAATATGTTGACTAATGAAAATAATTGGACTCTTCCTGAGCCAATTCCTGAGGCAATTGAGCCAACTCCTGAGCCTATTCCTAAACCCACTCCGAAGAAGAGAGGTGTTTTATTTCTCAGTCCCGAAGATATGCAAGAGGCAAAGAAATCAATGAAAGAAAAAGGTATTAAAGCTGAAGATGTTAAGAATTTACCTCCTATTGAAGAAATACATGGTCTTAATATACTGCTTGTTGAAGAACCACATTGTCTTGACAACCCGACACATGTAGTAAAGGTAAATTCTCTCTATAGATATGATAAAGTTGAAATCCCCTCTACTAAATTTCATAGCCCATGCTTAGATGAATTTGACATCTTTATGGCTAGACAAGAAAGTTTTAATGCTTATGTTGGTAGAGAGTTAAAGAATAATGCTTTTGAGGTAGGACGTGTAAGCGATAATTTGGCTAGAGTTAAAGATGAACCTCACCTCGTTAGCAAATATGCTTCTATGGTTGCTACTCAAGCTGAGCAAGTACTCAAAGCTTAAAATGATTTGCTTGATGAATTGAATAATAAAAATGACTTTGCTGTTAGAGTGGCTACCTGAACTGGTAGAATGACTCGGGAACCTTTGTATCTTGAAGGCCACCCTAAGACAATCGAGCAAGATTCTCAGAGAAATAATTTAGAGGCACCTAGTTCTTCTAAAAAGAAGAAAAAGAAGAACGACAAGACTTTGCATGCTTCTAGTGAACCTACTATAGACACACCTGAGAATCCCAATGATATTTCTATTTCTGACGCTGAAACACAATCAGGTGATGAACATGAACCTAGTGATAATGTTAACGATAATGTTCATGTTGATGCTCAACCTAGCAAAAACAATGATGTAGAGATTGAAGCTGCTGTTGATCTTGATAACCCACAATCAAAGAATCAACGTTAGGATAAGAGAGATTTCGTTGCTAGGAAGCACGATAAAGAAAGAGAACCATGGGTTCAGAAACCCATGCCCTTTCCTCCTAAACCATCCAAGTCAAAGGATGATGAGGATTTTGAGTGCTTTGCTGAAATGATTAGACCTATTTTCTTACGTATGCGCTTAACTGATATGCTTAAAGTAAATCCTTATGCTAAGTATATGAAGGATATCATCACAAATAAAAGAAAGATACCGGAAGCTGAAATTTTCACCATGCTTGCTAATTACACTTTTAAGGGTGGAATACCAAAGAAACTTGGAGATCCTGGGGTACCAACTATACCATGCTCCATTAAAATAAATTATGTTAGAACTGCTTTATGTGATCTTGGAGCCGATGTTAGTGTTATGCCTCTCTCTTTATATCGTAGACTTGAATTGAATAAGTTGACACCTACTGAAATATCTTTGCAAATGGCTGATAAATCAACTGCTATACTTGTCGGTATTTGTGAGGATGTGCCTGTTGTGGTTGCAAATGTCACTATCTTAACGGACTTTGTTATTCTTGATATTCCCGAGGACGGTAGTATGTCTATTATCCTTGGTAGACCTTTTCTTAATACTGCAGGGGCTGTTATTGATTGCAACAAAGGCAATGTCACTTTTCATGTTAATGGTAATGAGCATACGGTACACTTTTCGAGGAAACAATCTCAAGTTCATAGCATCAATTCTATTGGAAAAAGTCCAACTATTATTATTGGAGGTTTTGAATTTCCTCTCCCTACTGTCAAGAAAAAGTATGATATTCTTATTGTTGGGGATTTTCATATCCCCGTTGAGGTAACTTAGTGTTACTCAAAATTTCTCCAGTTCCGTGTTATTCGGAATGAGTTTGTTAACAAGACTTGATCAACCTTGTTAGTGGATTCATTTTGATGATCACGAGATGGATGAAACTAGAAGGCACAACCTTCTGTACCCTCTTTTTTACTTTCTGTTATTTAGAATAAATAAAGCAAAAATAGTATTATCTGTCTGTTTTCTGAATTATCCGTGCATTGAAAAATACCCGAAAATAAAAGTGCTCCAAATGCCCTGCAAATTTGTATGATGTTTTCTGGAATATTTGAGGATTTTAGGCACTGAAAACACTGTAGGAGGGGCAAGCACCAGGCCACGAGAGTGGAGGTCGCCCCCCCCTATAGGGCGCGCCGCCTGTCTCGTGGGCCCCTGGTGGCCCCCCTCCACTTATGCCAGCACCCACACACTTCATATTCTACCCAAAAAAATCCCCATCCAGCTCAAGCACGAGTTCTAGCTCATTTTGCTATGATTTTCGATCTCCTTGCTCAAAGCTCCATTCACAAAACTACTTTGGGAGATTGTTGCTTGGTATGTGACTCCTCCATTGGTCCAATTAGTTTTTGTTCTATTGCTTTATTCATTGCAAATTTTTGCTGCATAGGTGACCATGTTCTTGAGCTTGCATGTTAAATTTTTGAGGTCCCAAGCAATTCCAATGCATGATATAGGCTCTAGGCACTTGTAGGAGTAGTTGCTATCAATCTTGTTTAGTTTTATTCACTTTTATTTTGAAGTTACTAAAATTTCAGAAATTTTCAGAAAATGTTGAGGAAACTTTTGAGGGGCTCTTCTAGCCAAAGCTCTCAGGAAAAACAAGCCAAAGAGAAGGAAAAAGCCAAGTATAATCTTCCTCGCTTAGCGGAAGTACGGTCGTGTGAATGGCCATGTGACGATTTATTAAAAGAAGCTGGAATTCATGAAGATTTTTATTCTTTGATCGAGACTGCATGCCTCACCGGTTTCATGGATGACCGAATCGATCAATATCTCTTACTCACCAATACTTTCGTGCAAAACTTTTATTATTATCCTAAGAAGTCACCGCCTGTAGTATCATTTCATTTATATGATGAATTCAGAGAAATGTCTTTACGTAATTTTTGCACTGTATGTAGGATACCTTATGAGGGAGAATTAGTGGAATCCCATCGTGAAGATGTGGGTGGCTTTGTTAACACTATAGCTGTAGAGGAGCTAAAGAAGGGCTCCAAGACAAAAGTCTCTAGCATACACTATCCTGTTTTACGCTACTTTACCATATTTGCTAGTAGATGCTTGATTGGTCGTGGAAATAGTGGAAACTTGAGCGTTCCTGATATTATCATTCTTCAACATGATTTTCTTGGAGACAATACTTTTAGTATGGGTGCCGTCGTTGCTAAATAGCTAGCCCTGAATCGTACAAAAGGCCCCGTATTTGGAGGTATCTATGCTGCACGTCTTGCTAGACATTTTCAGATACCCATTAGGCACCATGAGAAGGAGGAGATAAAATTGCCTCCTCACATTTTAGATTACAAGAGCATGGTAGCACACAAGTTTATTGTTGACAACGAAGAAAACATGCTCTTGTATAAACTTAGATTCAATAAGAAACACTTTGAGATTATTATTTTGCCTGCGCCTCTGTTGTTTGATTTGCTTGCAGAAAATCTTCTTGTCACACTGGAAGCAGTGAACAATCATCGAGCTCAAGCTTTTACTCCAGAACCTGAACCTGAGCCGGAACTTGAACTGGACCCTTATCATGCATCATCTGTCCAGTGGGATCCGGAGATGACCAGCCAGTGGTATCCTGATTATACCTCCCATTACACCGGGGAGAGTAGTGGCGGTCCTTGGTATTAGACCAACTTAGACCAAAATCCTAAGCTTGGGGGAGTACGTATTTCTCACTGACTTTACATTCATGTTCACACACTAGTCGTCGGTGATCATACTCTTTCATTGTATTATCCATGCTAGTTTAAATTTCTTTTTCTCGTTTTCTTCTTGTGTGCTTGTTAAACCTTAAGAAAAAAAACAAAAAAAATTAGTTAGTTTAATTTCCATGCTTGTAGTAGAAATTAAAATGAAAACCCAAGAAGATTTCTAGTTCTTCTTCTTACTTGTTGGGAGCTTTCCCGTGTAAATAGTTTTATTTTCTTTTCTTTGGGGGTCGAGAAGACTATATTGAAAATGCTTAGTGGCTCTTATATGCATGATTGTTTATTTAACTTAGAGCCCATATTACTTGTCTTCTCTCTTGAGTTGAATGCTTGCAGATTCCAGCTTAGTCCAATGCACGTGCACTCTTATTATTATACACATCGTTCGGTCGTGCAAGTGAAAGGCAATAATGACGATATATGATGAACTTATTGGGATGAGAAAAGCTGGTATGAACTCGACCTCTCTTGTTTTTGTAAATATGATGAGTTCATCGTTTCGGAGTCAGCTTATTATGAAGTAAACATATTTGCAATGACATTTAGAGATTATAGTTGCTTGTGCCATGCTTAATTAGCTATGAGTTATAATGGTTTACCTTGCGTGCCAACATGCTATTAGAATGATTATGATGTGGTATGATGGGATGGTATCCTCCTTTGAATGAATTGAGTGACTCGACTTGGCACATGTTCACGCATGTAGTTGAATCAAATCAACATAGCCTTCATGATATTTATGTTCATGGTGGATTATATCCTACTCATGCTTGTACTCGGTGTGAATTAATTTTAATGCATGTTTATGACTGTTGTCGCTCTCTCAGTTGGTCGCTTCCCAGTCTTTTGCTAGCCTTCACCTGTACTAAGCGGGAATACTGCTTGTGCATCCAAACTCCTTAAACCCCAAAGTTGTTCCATATGAGTCCACTATACCTTCCTATATGCGGTATTTACCTGCCATTCCAAGTAAATTTGTATGTGCCAAACTCTAAACCTTCAAATGAAATTCTGTTTTGTATGCTCGAGCAGCTCATGTTACAAATAGGGCTGCCTATATCTTCCATGCTAGGTGTGTTATTCTCACGAGGAGTGGACTCCGCTCCTCATTCACGAGAAAGGGCCGGTAACCGGGATGCCCAGTCCCATGATCCAAAAAGATCAAAGCAAATCAAAATAATTAAACAAAACTCCCCCAGGGCTGTTGTATGTTGGAGGCACTCGTTGTTTCGAGCAAGCCATGTATTGATGCTTGTTGGTGGTTAGGGGAATATAAACCTTTACCATTCTGTTTGGGAACTGCCTATAATGCATGGAGTATGGAAGATACAGCCATCTCATAATTGTTGCGTTGACAGTGAAAGTATGCCGCTCAAAATTTTATTCAATCTCTATTTTAAAATCGAGCTCTGGCACCTCTACAAATCCCTGCTTCCCTCTGCGAAGGGCCTATCTATTTACTTTTATGTTGAGTCATCACCCTTCTTATTAAAAGCACCCCCTGGAGAGCACACTGTCATTTGCATTCATTACTATTGGTTTATATTGGGTATGACTTGACTGGATCTCTTTTACCATGAATTACATTGTTTAGTCAGTCCTTGATCTTTAAAGGTGCTCTGCATTTATGTTTTGTGGTCTCAGAAAGGGCTAGCGAGATACCATTTTATTATATCATGTTATGATTATTTTGAGAAAGTGTTATCATCCGAGTTTTATTATTATGGCTCGCTAGCTGATTATGCTATTGGTATGAGTAATTGTGAGACCTAAGTGTTATTGTGAGTATGGTTAATTCATAATATTTGCTGAAACTTGAGTGTTGGCTTTTCATGTTACAACAACAAGAGCAAACAGAGTTTGTAAAAGTTTTTCTTTATCACTTTCAGTTTATCAACTGAATTGCTTGAGGACAAGCAAAGGTTTAAGCTTGGGGGCGTTGATACGTCTCCAACGTATCTACTTTTCCAAACACTTTTGCCCTTGTTTTGGACTCTAACTTGCATGATTTGAATGAAACTAACCCGGACTGACGCTGTTTTCAGCAGAACTGCCATGATGTTGTTTTATGTGTAGAAAAGAAAAGTTCTCGGAATGTCCTGAAAATCCACGGAGGCACCATTTGGAATTAATAAGAATTTCTGGGCGAAAGAAATACACCAGGGGGCCCAGGCCCTGTCCACGAGACAGGGGGCGTGCCCCCCTGTAGGACCCCCCCTATCTCGTGGCCCCCTGGACCTCCACCGACCTCAACACCAACTCCATATATTCATGTTCGGGGAGAAAAAAATCAGAGAGAAAGTTTCATCGCGTTTTACGACACGGAGCCGCCGCCAAGCCCTAATCTCTCTCGGGAGGGCTGATCTGGAGTCCGTTCGAGGCTCCGGAGAGGGGGATTCGTCGTTGTCGTCATCATCAACCATCCTCCATCACCAATTTCATGATGCTCACCGCCATGCGTGAGTAATTCCATCGTAGGCTTGCTGGACGGTGATGGGTTGGATGAGATTTACCATGTAATCAAGTTAGTTTTGTTAGGGTTTGGTCCCTAGTATCCACTATGTTCAAAGATTGATGTTGTTATGACTTTGTTTGCTTAATGCTTGTCACTAGGGCCCGAGTGCCATGATTTCAGATATGAACCTATTATGTTTTCATGAATATATGTGTGTTCCTGATCCTATCTTGCAAGTGTATAGTCACCTATTATGTGTTATGATCCGACAACCCCGAAGTGACAATAATCGGGATACTTCTCGGTGATGACCGTAGTTTGAGGAGTTCATGTATTCACTCTGTGCTAATGCTTTGTTCCGGTTCTCTATTAAAAGGAGGCCTTAATATCCCTTAGTTTCCGCTAGGACCCCGCTGCCATGGGAGGGTAGGACAAAAGATGTCATGCAAGTTCTTTTCCATAAGCACGTATGACTATTTACGGAATACATGCCTACATTACATTGATGAATTGGAGCTAGTTCTGTGTCACCCTATGTTATAACTATTGCATGAGGAATCGCATCCGGCATAATTATCCATCACTGACCCATTGCCTATGAGCTTTTCATATATTGCTCTTCGCTTATTTACTTTTCCGTTGCTGCTGTTACAACTACTACAAAAAACCCCAAACAATTATCTTTACTTTTGCTACCGTTATCTTTATTATCATACCACTTTTGCTACTAAATACTTTGCTGCAGATACTAAGTTATCCAGGTGTGGTTGAATTGACAACTCAACTGCTAATACTCAAGAATATTCTTTGGCTCCCCTTGTGTCGAATCAATAAATTTGGGTTGAATACTTTACCCTCGAAAGCTGTTGCGATCCCCTACACTTGTGGGTTATCAGGAGCATGCCAACCTTGGAACAAAATGAGGTTCCGTATGTTCCAAGCTTCATACGGAAATGCATAACAGGGGATGGAGAAAACTTATCTGGATTTGCAGCCCCCGACAGCCCTAGCTTGTCGTGGGTGGATCTTCGTGTCTTCAGCCTCTGGCAGGCTTGGCTTGCCGGGTCCGGAGTGCCAGCTTGTCCTCTTCCTTCCACTCGGCTTGGCGGAAACATTTATGTACCCTGCGAACCAAAGAGGCTGGATAGGAACAAAGAGATGCAAACTTGACCTCTATGCTAGGGGTTAGCCGCCGCTAAGCACTATCAACCCTAATCGAGGGAAAGACTTAATCTAGCATGCATGCTATAACTTAGGGCGCCAGCGCTTTGTTTATTTATGCTCAGGGTCTGCGCCTGGCTTTGCACAGAGGGTTACATGCCTTGCCGGCAAGGCTTGTACAAAAGGTGGCTTGCCGGGGGGCCCGGCAGCCGCGTCTTACGGGTAAAACTTGCGAAGATGCTCAATGTTCCAGGAGTTGCTCACCGGAATGGCATCTTCGGTCTCCAGGCGGATTGCGCTGGGCCTGGTGACTCGTGTTACCTGATAAGGGCCTTCCCACTTTGGCGTCAACTTGTTGGAATTCTTGGCCGACTGAACGCGCCGAAGAATAAGGTCGCCTTCCTCAAAGCTCCGGGCATGAACCTTGCAGCTATGGTAGCGGCGCAAGGCTTGCTGGTAGCGTGCCGCTCTCATAGCCACCCGAAGACGATCTTCCTCGAGGAGCGTTGCATCGTCTTGCCGCAATCGCTCTTGCTCAAGCTCATCATAAGCGAGCACTCGAGGTGACCCGTATATGAGCTCCATGGGGAGAACTGCTTCTGCCCCATAAACCAGTGCAAAGGGTGTCTGGCCGGTGGCTCGATTTGGCGTCATTTTGATCGACCAAAGAACCGCCGGCAACTCATCAATCTAGCGCCTCCCGCTTTTGTGCAACCTGTCAAAAGTCTTCGTCCTCAGGGCACGTAGCACTTCTGCATTCGCCCTCTCCGCTTGGCCGTTGCTCTGTGGGTGTGCCACGGAAGCAAAACAGACCTTGCTGCCGAGGTCCTCGATATACTGCATGAAGGTGTGGCTTGTGAACTGCATGTCATTGTCGGTGATGATTCTGTTTGGCACACCAAAGCGGCAAACTAGTCCCTTGAAGAATTTGACGTCCGACTGTGCGGTCACCTTCCTCACTGCTTCCACCTCCGGCCACTTTGTGAACTTGTTGATGACAATGTACAAGTACTCAAAGCCCTCGACGGCGCGGGGAAAAGGGACCAGTATGTCGAGCACCCAGACCGAGAATGGCCAGGAGAGAGGGATTGTCTACAAGGCTTGAGCTGGCTGATGAAGTTTCTTCGAATGGAACCGGCACACTTCACATTTGGTTACTAGTGCCGTTGCATCCTGGAGGGTAGTGGGCCAGAAGAAGCCTTGCCGGAAAGCCTTGCCAGCAAGGGCCCTTGACCCTATGTGGGAGCCACATATGCCTCCATGTATCTCTGCCAACAGCTCCAGTCCTTCCTCCTGGGAGATGCACTTCAATTTCACCCCATTTGGTCTTTTTCTGTACAAGACGTTGTCAACGAATTGGTACAGAGCAGACCGGCGGGCTACTCTCTCTGCCTCTTCCTGCTCCTCAGGAAGCTCTCCTATTTGGAGGAATCGGACGGTGTGCTGTGCCCATGCCGGAGCCTGTGGCTCGACGGCAAGGACCAAAGGCATTTCTTCTGCCGCGGGTACGATTTCCTTCGCGGCAAGGGCCTGGCGCCCCGTCGGTGTCGGTTGTCCCACGGCAGGTTCGACGTCCATGGCAACTCCTTCGCCGGCGGCTCCAGGGAGCTCGGTGGGGAAGTACTTGTCGGGGCCTAGCTTCTTCCGCTTGTTCTGGCCTGTTAATGGTTCAACGGATGGTTGAGTTAACCGAAGCACAAAAGTACCTGGTTCCACAGGTAGCTTGAGGGCAGCACGCTTTGACAGGTAGTCAGCAATGTCGTTCTCCATCCGGGGGACATGCTCTGCCTGTATACCGTCAAAGCGCTCCTCCAGTCTCCTCACTTCATCTACTTAAGCTTCCATCAACGGGCTCTGATAATCTTTGTTGACCTGCCCGACGACAAGCCGCGAGTCACCCCTGACGATGAGCTTCTTGACTCCGAGGTCTGCCGCGATCCTGAGACCGACAAGCAATCCCTCGTACTCGGCAGTGTTGTTTCTCGACATCTCCCTGGGAAAGTGCATTTGGATCATGTACTTGAGGTGCTCTCCGGGGGTGCGACGAGCAGCACACCAGCGCCGGTGCCTTGTAGCGAGAAGGCTCCATCAAAGTACATGATCCAATCGCGTCTTGTTTCCTTGCCGGGGAGAGTGGTCTCCTAGACCTCTTCGTTAGGCGTCGAGGTCCATTTGGCAACGAACTTTGCCAAGACTCTGCTCTGAATCGTCGAGGTGCTTTCAAACTTCAAGCCAAAACTTGACAGCTCCAGGGCCCATTCCACAATCCGCACCGTTGTGTCTGGGTTATGCAGTATCTGTTGCAATGGGAGGCGGGTGACAATGGTGATCTCGTGTGCTTCGAAGTAATGACGCAGCTTCCTCAAGGCCATAAGGAGGCCGAAGAGCAATTTTTGCACACCTGAGTACCTCGACCTAGCTCCCTGCAAGAGGGAGCTGATGAAGTAAACTGGGTGCTGCACCATTTTCTACTTCTGCACCACTTCACCTAGTTGCGCGGGCCCTGTTGCACTGGCGTCAGCCTTTGCTGGGGACTCAGTCTTGCCGGGACCGAGCCCTGCCAGGGAGGGTTCTGGCTCGCCATCCGTTGATTCTGCCATTGCTGCTGCCTCTTCGTCGACCTCTCTCTGTGCCACCAGTGCGGCGCTAACCACCTGATTCGTTGCCGCTAGGTACAGCAGCAATGGTTCTTGTGGTTTAGGCGCTACCAGCACCAGGGTAGAGGAGAGGTATCTCTTCAAATCCTGCAGCGCTGCCTCGGCCTCCGTGGTACACTCCATTGGGCCCGCCTTCTTCAAGATCTTGAAAAAGGGAAGAGCACGCTCCGCGAACTTGGAGATGAATCTGTTCATGGCAGCAACGCAGCCAATGAGCCGACGCATGTCTTTGATCCGCTTAGGTGCCTCAATCTGCTCGATGGCCTTGATCTTGTCTGGGTTTGCCTCAATCCCATGCCGCGACACAAAGAACCCGAGGAGCTTGCCGGACGGGACACCGAAGACACACTTCTCAGGGTTCAACTTGAGGCTGATCTTGCACAGGTTTGCAAATGTTTACTCCAGATCTTGCACAAGTGGTACTTTGTCCTTGGTTTTGACCACTATGTCATCCATATAAGCTTCCATATTTCTATGTAGCTAGGGCTCAGAACCAATTTGGACTGCTCTTGCAAAGGTCGAGCCAGCACTCTTCAACACGTAAGGCATCCGTAAAAAGCAATACGTACCACATGGGGTGATGAATGTTGTCTTCTCCTTGTCTTCTCTTGTCATGAAGATCTGATGGTACCCTGAGTAGGCGTCAAGGAATGATAGCAGGTCACACCCGGCCATGGAGTCAACAATCTGGTCGATGCACGGTAACGGGAATGGATCCTTTGGACAAGCTTTATTGATGTCTGTGTAATCAATACACAACCTCCACTTCCCGTTTGCCTTGCACACCACTACCAGGTTGGCCAACCACGTTGGATGGAGCACCCCCCTTACCAAGCCTGCCGCCTCTAGTTTTCTGATCTCCTCCGTGATGAACTCCTGCCTCTCCAGAGCTTGCTTCCTGACCTTCTTCTCGACGGGCCGTGCATGAGGACAGACAGCAAGATGGTGCTCAATCACTTCCCTGGGAACGCCGGGGATGTCGGATGCTTGCCATGCAAACACATCGACATTTGCCCGCAGGAAAGTGACGAGCTCGCTTTCCTATTTGCCATCGAGGGTGGAGCTTATGGTAAAAGCTCCTCCCGTGTCATCCTCCTTGACGGACACCTTCTTGGTCTCTGGTGGTGCAGCTCTGGACTTCTTGCTCTTGCCGGTGGAGCTCTTTGGCACGTCCTCGATGGGAGCGCAACACCCCGAAGAGGTGCGCTTGCTGAAGTGGGTGCGAGGAGTCTCGCCGGTCTTGTTTCCCCCCCGGGGATCCATCGGCAGGAGCAGGTTCCTTGGCGGCAGCTGCTGCAACCGCATAGAGTTGGTCGGCGCAAATCAACGCGTCTTTCTTGTCGGAGGGGACGGTGATGATGTTCATCGGCCCGGGCATCTTCAGCGTGTTGTAAGCATAGTGAGAAGCCGCCATGAATTTGGCTAGTGCCGGGCGGCCAAGGATCCCGTTGTAGGGCAAGGGGATCTTGGCTACATCAAAGACAATCCTCTCCGTCCTGTAGTTCAACTTGCCCCCAAATGCTACGGGCAGCGTGACCTTTCCCTTTGGCTGGCTCCTCCCCGGGTTGACCCCTTGAAACGTGCCCGTCTTCTCGAGGTCCCCATCTGGGATCTGCAGCCACTTGATCACAACAGGCGAGATCAAGTTCAGACCGGCCCCGCCGTCCTAGCATCTTCGTCACCTTGAGGTTGCGGATCGTTGGTGAAACCAACAACGTCAAGCACCCGACCGCAGTAGTGCAGTCAGGGTGGTCCTCGGTGTCGAAGATGATAGGCATGCTGGACCACTTCTGTGGCTTCCGTGCGTCGAGCGACGGCTCCATTGTTGTGATCTCACGTGCCCACTGCTTGAGCTGGCGGTGGGATGTATGCAACGGGGCACCGCCATCGACGCACATGGCCTCTATAGCTTTCTGGAACTCGTGGTCGCCGGACTCATCATCCTCGTCATGATCATCATCTTCCTGCTTCTTGTCGCGGCCCCGGGTGGGCCTCTCCTGCTGATTATCTTTGACGCGGCGGCCTCCTTGGCCGCCATGTTTCTTGCTGGATCCCTCGGCACCCTCTTGGCTCTTCCCCTTGTCCCGCCGCTCATACTCGGCTTTCTGCTTCTTAGCGAGCAGCTCAACTTGCCGGCAGTTCTGGAGGTTGTGGCCCTTGGTGCGGTGGATCTTGCAATACTGCTTGTCGGAACCCCCTAGCTTGCCGGCAGCTGCCAAGGCCCGACAGGCGACACACCCGGCAACCTTTTTGCCGGGGTCACTTGCCTTGGCCTTCTTGGTGGCGCCGGTGTCGTCGGACCCCTTGACGGCAAGCACGGTCTTGCCCTTGCCCTTCCTGTTACGGCGTCGACCCTTCTTTGCCGGGGTGGTGGTGTCATCTGTGGAGTCAGTTTCCGCGCCGGTGTCCTCGCAGGGGTACTTCCTCCCATCTTCAGCTCGAGCGCACCGATCAGCCAGAACATAAAGCTTGGCCACATCCTTGACCTTGTTCATCGCCAGCTCCTCACGCATCTTTCGGTTGCACACATTCTGATGGAATGCACTGATCACAACGGCAGGATGAATGTCTGGAATGTTGTACTGCACTCTGCTGAACCTTTGGATGTACTTGCGCAAGTTTTCTCCTTCCTTCTAGGGGATGATACGCAAATCGCTCGCCTGGCCATGAGCTTGGTGGCCTCCAGTAAAGGCGCCAACAAACTCATGACACAGATCTGACCAGGAAGAAATGGAGTCCACCGGCAAGTGCATCAACCACGACATAACATTGGGCTTGAGTGCCAACGGGAAGTAATTGGCAAGCACCTTATCGTCGCGAGCCCCAGCAGCTTGCATCACGATGGTGTAGATGCTGAGGAACTTCGACGGGTGAGTCTTGTCGTTGCACTTCTCGCCAACGTTGGGCTTGAACATGCGGTGGGAGGGCCACTGGAACCGCCGCAGCTCATGGGTGAAGGCCGGACAACCCACCTTGTAGGGGTAGGCCACCATAGCCTTCCGGTGCTGGGTGGTCCATAGTGGGCCCTGCTCGCCTATCCGACTGGTGGCGTGCATCGCGTCAGTGCTCGATGGTGGTTCGAGCGTCTTCATGAGCTCGCTCCCGAAGGACTTGACGTTGATCGTGGTGGGTTCGCAGGTCAGACGACGCTATGGAGATATCATCACGAGCGTCGTCGTGACGGATCGACACCCGCGGTGGCTGGTGTGGAGGAGGGGAGTGCACCGTGGCCACATCGCCTCTGGCCTGTCCACCGCTGGCATGTGGTGGCTCGATGGAGCGACGACCTACAGGCCCCGCCGGTCGCAACTCATCTTTGTTGGCGATGCCGACGAGGCTCCGGACGGTAGCCCTCCATTCGTCGAGCTTCTTCGCAGCAGGAGGAAAGTCGAGGAGCAGCTGCGCGCGTGCTAGGGCTTCTGCTGGTGTGGGCGGCGGCGAAAGCTGCGTGGACCGTGACGCGCTTCGACTTCTAACTACATTAGAAGGAGCTCCATCACGGCCATGTGGCCGTCTGCCACTTCCGCCAAGACCTCAGCGCGCATGCTGGCCCTCCTCGTCACGCGAAGGGCGCACGGGACTCTTCCCAGGGTGGCGCCCAGGGTCACCAGCGGGGCGGCACTGCTCATCGCGCACGACTTGAGAAGAGCGCGTCATGGGCGCTGGTGTTGGTGTCTTGGAGGTCGCCGCGCCGCCATCTGGCGGCACGACACTGCCCCTGGAGGGCCCCGCGCTGCCTGCGGGGGGCCCAACTCCGTCTCTGGAGTTCGCGGCGTGTGGCTCGTTGCCTGGAGCACGAACGACGCTGCTCACTAGGCACAGACTGCCAGGGTGATGTGGATGTTTGCGGGTTGTGCCACAGGTTCTCTCCGCGACTGGCCCGCTACTGGTCCGCACCAGCACAGGCAGTCTGGTCCCGGATGAACCGATCGCTGTGGTCGTCTTCTTCTTGGGAGCCATGGCGATGAAGAGCTGTGCTACTAGCTGCTAAACCAGATGCTCACTATTGCGCCCCCTACCTGTCGCGCCAAAGATGTTAGTGGGAAACGACACCTATGGGATCACAAGAATCCCTACTACGGTTGCGGGGTGCTGGGTTGTGAGGAGAGCAGGATCAGCAGTCAGTACGAGCACGCGGGTCGTTTACCCAGGTTCGGGCCGCAGGGATGCGTAATACCCTAGTCCTGCTTGGATGTGTATATTTGTGTTCTTGAGGTTCTTGAACTAGCTACCATGAGCGTAACTTGTCCAAAAGTCCGAATCCTTCTCCTGGATGCCTTGGGCCTCCTTTTATACGCAAGGGGATCACCATAGTGGCACACAGGAGGTGGCATCGGAGTACTGTGATTAAGCCTATCCCTTGCCATTACGGGATAAAGTGCATTTAATATGCCCTTGACGTGTCCCCTCCACTTTACCGCCGCTTCGCCCTGCCTCGACACGTGCCTGGGCCAGCGAGGCGGTCAGTGCCATGTAGGCTGGCAGGCTACTAAGGTGGTGCGGTGGTAGGGCCTTCACGAAGATTTGCATGCCACCACGTAGGCATGCGCTGAGTTGGCCGAGAAGCCTTGTGCTGACATGCAGGTGCCTACCCAGCTGGTGGGCTGGCAGCTGCACGGGAGCGGTAGCAGGAACCTAGCGGGTGCGGGCCTGGCCGTGGCCTAGCGGACATCCTCGGCAAGGGCCTTGCCGGGGCCCCGACAAGGGTCTTGCTGCGGCGTTGCGGTCATCCCCGGCAAGGGTCTTGCCGGGGGTCTTGTGGGTTTCCTCGGTGAGGATCTCGCCGAGGTTCGTCGTCTTTTACTCTTCTAATTCGAAGTGTTCCTTGTCTTCACAAAGATCTGCATGCCACCATGGAGGCGCCTCCCGAGCCTATGTTCCAACGTGGTTGGTGATGCTGGGGAAACTGGGTCCCAAGGGTGGCGCGCCCTGCCGGCGTCAGGTAGGCTGCCCCGGCAAGGTCCTTGCCGGAGCCGTGGAGGCCGCCCCGGCAAGGGTCTTGCCGAGGGAAACCACCTCGCCTTGTTGCTCTTCATGCCTCTGTCTTGGCATTGCTTTGGCCGTCCCGTGGCTTTGATTTCCTGTCTCTGCCTTGCTTAAGTGTGGTCGTGGGCGCGGCTTTGACTGCCCATGCACAAATAAGGGGTACAAAAGTGCGCCCCTATTTTAGTACACCGACAAGGATTGATGCCTGGGACGAAATGTGTCACAACCACTGGATGAAAAATCGATGGTGCGGGATTATAGATCGGAGCACAGGAGTGGAGCAGGCAAACCGTGTCCAATCGGGTGTGGCTATGGTAGAAACTTGATGGTCGCCGCAGTTCAGCTGGCCCGCATGTCATGCACACAAAGGCAGAGGAGCGGTGGGGCCGAGAGGGATGAGGCACATGTCGGGGGACATCGTGCCGTGGGTTGGAGCGGCGTCGTGGGAATCACGTGTGGCAGTGGTAGAAACATGATGGTCATCATGGTTCAACTTCCATGGACAAGCTGTCATGTCTGCTGGCACATGCATTGCATACCGCTCACTGCAAGGAGCAGTAGTATAAAAAACTTTTTCCAAAGATACGATTTTTTGAATAAAATTCTCGAGATATCAGTAGTTTTTACACATGGGATTACTCCTGCAAGGGTCAATCACAACAGGTGTTTTGTAAAAAAAAATGCATCTTGATGTTCCCTGCAATGCATGGGCATCTTACCGCAGGGTGTGCCACCTACCCAAACACAATTTTTTTCAGACGCTTAGGTGCACCGGATGCCGTGCCATGCTACAAAATGTAAAAAAAACAACTCCAATTTTTTTAAACCTGTTATCTTCAAACCAGCCACACCCGTCCCTCACCTCATCAAAACAGCCCGAGGAATATATTTTGAGTGAAGCATGATTTATTTTTACTGATATATATGTATATTAAAACTAGAGTGTTTATATTTCAAGCCCGTGAACAAGTATTATTCTACTACTTTGGATCCATTGCAACACACGGGCCGACACATTGGTAGTAGTAGTCTTTATCTCTACTCTTATAAAAAAAAAGTTGGTGATGATGGTGTGCTTGCCATCCTGCAATATAGGTCATCCAATTTATATCTAACGGATAGGAAGAAAACTATGGCAATTTTGCAAAAATATACCCATAGCCCTCTCCACATTTGCAAATAAGGCCTTCCCTCATTCATCCTTTTCTCTCACAAGATAAACTACTCATACAAATGCATCTTGACGTTACGTGCAACACACGAGGATGTTTCCTTGGGGGTCTCTCTAGTGTGGCGTGGCCGTAGTTGCAAGTTGATGCCCCTTGAGATGCCGACATTGAGGGGCACTCGGATTTTGTCCGATGAGCAGGTAAGTGGTGAGTTTGATCACGTAGTAAATGCATTCTAAAGACTACTTCCGTGTCCATTTCCTAGTTCTCCCGCTGCCCACTGTTTCACAGGTTAGGCTCGGTGCCAGTGGAGATTGGCTTGCATATGTACGGGAGGGTACCAACATCAATTTGCACCACATTTACAACGGTGACACCATTCCTGTAGAACCTTTGTCCAACATTGGGATCAGCCATTCAACGGGCCACCGCATGAATTAGTACGATGGAACCATGGTGAGATTGAAGAAGATAGCAATCATGGAAGCCCCGATAAGGTCGCCCGCCAACCAAAATTACACTCTCATTGTGGTGTTCAACATTGCAATTGCTTTCACGAACCTTGCACGTGGCGGTCAAAGGTGGACCATGCTGTCTGCGGCCGATTTGTTGTCGTACGAGTATGAAGACGCCGTGCTCCTTTTTAACCGCATCTTGGCGAAGACAAACCAGGGGACTTGTTTCGTATGGGACACATCCTATGGTATACTCCCTCTCTTCCAGTTTATTTGTTTTGATTTTTTTTCGTTTTATAAATCTCAAATTCAAATTTAGAGCTCCCCATCACATGTTGAGATTACAATGTCCATTAAATCATTGCGTGCATGTACTTGTAAGAAACAAATCTCGAGTTTGGCACGAGTTCGTGCAGCGGTAGCACCACAAGGCCTGGCGTAGGAGTTACATTTCCCTCTCGGGGCCCTCGGGGCTGAGCTTCAGCGCCTTACTACACCTGCCTTTGAGTCAATAGCATGTGGACCCGATAGGTGGCTGGTACACATGTAATGCTCCCGATGGCAGACGGGCAGTGGGGCCGAGAGGGGTGAGGCGCAGGTCGGGGGATGTGTGGTCTCATGGGTTTGAGCGGTGTCGTGGGAATCACGTGTGGATGTGGTAGAAACTTGATGCTCGCCGCATTTGTGGTGGCCCACATGTCATGCACACAAATGCAGAGGGGCGGTGCGACCGAGAGGGGTGAGGTGCACGTTGGGGGACGTGGTGCCGTGGGTTGGAGTGGCATCGTTGGAATCACGAGTGGCAGTGGATGAAACATGATGGTTGCCGTAGTTGAACTTCCATGGACAAGCTGTCATGTCTACAGACACATGCATTGCATAACGATCACTGAAAAGAGTAGTAGAGAAAGCTAGGTGGATAAATAGTTCCTTATAGTCAAGCGGACCCACACTACTACTGGTTCCAGAGACATGCACATCATCGAAATAGTCCATCTATATCAATATACATAGAGAGGAAATAATTTTTTACAAGAGAGGAAATAGTTCATCCATCCATAATGCCCTGCTGCTGGTCTTCTTCTTATTCTTCTTCTTCTCATTTTCTATGGGAGACGGCTTCGCAACAAGCTCTCTGGACCTTGCAGCTATCTCGAAACTCACACGGGCATCGAGGGCAGTATATTTTATCCGCTCGTACATCAAGGGATAATTCTCCCATCCAGACGACCTTAATGCCAGCATCTCGTCACCCTTCTGAAGATTTTTTCCGAGCACAGAATTTGCTACGTCGAATAGGGATGGTGTCGGTTTATCACAATCTTCTACATGAATTTTTATTTTGGTTTGTACGTCAACGATGCTTTTCAAATCAAGGTTATACGGATCCAACTTCTATTTATCCCCTGCGATGGCTGCCCCACAGAAGTATATGTCCTCCTGAGACAAGAAATCGTGGAGCTCACCTGGTATGTAGGGCGCGTGTATGATGTGGTACACCAAAACAACCTCTTCGAGGCACAACTGAAGGGCGACAGTGCGTTGGATCTTCCCATTGGCATGCTCCGTGTACTCTGCATCGAGACCGATGACCTTCATCTCCACCTTTTGGAGGGAGTTGGATACATTGTTGATCCACTTTTGAACAACCCTTGGGTGGTCGGTGACGGTGGCAACTATGCTCAACGATCCTTCGACGAGGACATGTTGGACGCTAAAAACCTGCATCTCGATCTCTTTCGCCATTTGGAACCGCTGGACTAGAGGGCTATGGTTTGGAGAATTAGGATTAGATGGCTAGTCTAAGTGAAGAAGATGATTATTTAAAGGGGCTTCGGAATTACTCCAGGAGTATGTGAAGAGGTTAAAACAATGTGAATGCAGTGTGGTTTGGATGCAAATGAAGATGAAGAAGAGGTGAAGAAGCCGAGGAAAGTCGGTTCCCGATGGAGAAGTAAATGGGAGAAGTGGCTTGCAGGAAGTTGATTAGATGACTAGGTGACTAAACAAAAAGGCTATGCGGGTAGACTGAGGAGTGGTACCTGTCCGTGTACGTGCCCATCCTTCTAGCGCTACATGTGCCACTGGCTAGTTGAGGTCACTCTTTCGAATCACCGTGGCGAGACATTTTATGATTCCTTTTTATTTCTGCACCCCTCCTGACAGGTGGGACCTATGCAAACGGATATAAAAAATGTGTTGTAGCTAGTTTGGATGGATATTGGCGCGTGCGTGGGAGACACAACATTCTCTGGTTCTGCTTGCAATATGGATGATACCTAGAGGATGAAGTGAACCCAGAGGCATGCTAGAACGGGAGACCTATTTCCGCTATAAAGTACTACTCGTGTTCCTACTACTCCTGCTAGTAGTAGTAGTACAACTGGGGTACACTTGATGGTCAAAATATTATTCATTCGGTCCTCACAGTGAAGTGACAAGACCTTGTGCCTGAGGTGACACTAGTCTAGGCGGCGTGTTCAGGTTACCAAAGTTAGCCTCACCTTGTGCACTGTGCAGTCACTGTTACTGCCGCTGTATAGCATGCCTCGCCTCGTCTCCCTCTTCCCTAGCACCACTCCATCTCCCTCTCCGTCTCGCCAGAGATCCTGAGGTCACTCTTCATCATCTCACTGTGCCCCCGCCTACCCTCGTCTCGCTCATCTCCCCCAGTACCACTAATCCCTTGCTAGCCGCTCCAGCACCGAGATCCTTCTCCCCCGTAAATCAAGCCCCCAGAAACCCCACATTCCAAACTCCACCATGGCCAAACACGAACCGCACAACATCCATATGAGCCGCGTTTGGAGCAATGTCCCCAGTGACATCCTCGACCTCTGTTGTTCGTGTATGGATATGTTGAGCGCCCTGCGGCTGGCTGCATGCTCGAGGGACATGCACACGAGCATCGTCAAAGCGAGACCTAAGCTTTTGAAGACACCCTGCTTGCTGCTATCTAGTCTTGCGAGATTTGCTCACCATGATACGGAGGCATACATTATGCCCCTCGACTTCAATCCAACCTCCATTAGCTGAAACTTCTTTGCAGGTATGTAGTGGGTTGCCATACATAATTTCCCTTGACTTGATCCAATCACCATCGCCCAAAATTTCTTGGCAGGTATGTACTGGGTCGGCATGAGCTCCCACTGGATGACTACCGTCAGACAAGATCGGAAAAAGTTGGTGCTCGTGAAGTTCCACACCTCCCATGAGATTATCCTTCCTATGTTGGATTGTATAGGGTTTTACCGTCGCGTTCCAAGTCATCTAGATTACAAAGTCAGTTGGACGCACCTTGTTTTCAGAAGATTGTAATCTGCCAAGTGCCCACACGAGATGCGAATTACGCAGACTTCAAGCTAATTGCCTTGTTCGACCATGGACTCGCCTATCTTTCCGCTGGTGCCTTCTTTAGCTGGAGACAACTAACCTCGCAGTGGATCGTCAAAGCTAATACACACTTCTGTGATGCTATTTAACACAATGGCATCATCTATGCGATCAACAAAGCAGATGGCACCACGTATTGCTGGGGCGGCACGTGTAAGTTGTTTCCGTCTGATGTTAATGATGACGCCATGACACTGTTTGAACTTTTTGTGATGATTGGCATATCCCTGTTTGAGCAGAATTTGAGTAGAACTATGGCAATGTATTAGAGACGCCGTAAATCAGCTATTTTTGGAATGAGTTAATTCATGCGATTGTGACCATGTCATTACCGCCAATTTGTACCCACAAAACATGAGTATATAACAATGCGTGGTCTGTTAGTTTCCTTGAAGAATTTGTTTGTGAGGACAGAACATGATTAGATAACATGCATGACATGGTAGTTTCATGTGAAGAATCGATTGCGAGATAACATGAGTATAACCATGCATGGCACTTCTATATTTTCGAACCCAATATACATTTCCCTGTATTTTCCTCTCAGTTCCAAGAGGGACATATCAATGTTGTTCTTGCATTATCCTACTCATACTCTGAACAATGTTGATCTTACATGAACAATGCATGTACTTTCTGAGATGATGCAGTGTCCCTACAGTTACTGCCCTTTGTAATCACACCACCTTTGCCAAAAACAGGGAAGCACAACTAGTACCTCTCTCGATCAGACGGCGGCAAAAGAGTGATGATCATTCGCACACATGAGCCGGAAAAGTTATATTGCAAAAACCCCACTGTGTACAAGCACCGTGAAATACGTGAGTATCTGGACAGTGGATGTTACGTCTACGAGCAGGATACCAGCTTGTTGGGGCCTTCAGGATTTTTGCTTTGGAGGCAGGAAAACAATCTTGGTTCACACTCTCTGTTTCTCGGACTCAATTATCCAATTAACCTGGAGATCACCATTGGCAAGGACCTTGATGGCATAGAGGCTCTGTTTTCTATGAAAAAATGTGTCTACACGACGAGCCCTAGGACTTCGGGAGCAAATTCCCCTGATTATCAACGATACAACCTGCAGCCAAAAGAAGGTGAGAATGACAAAGGCATCTGGATTAACTTTGATCTTAGGATGTCTCAACTCCGACAGGCAGTGATGTGTTTCAAGCCTTCAGGTTGATAGGTAATTGGGCTATTGCGTCGAAAGGGTGGAGTACTGGTGTCTCCGGATCACTGGCCGCTGAAGCAGGGCTGCAAATTATGATGGTGTTGGACCGTCCCTCTTCGAATGACTTGTTGTCTTTGCTGCTTGTTCTGGATGGGTAGTTCTCTCTTTTGTTATGCATATTCCTTGTCATTTGGTCATCCTCGTCTATGTCAGTCTTACTATGTAATAGTTGCCTCTATTTAGAATGTCATTCTTGTATGGATCATGAGAGTCTGAGCGCTGCAGATGGGTGCGTTTTGGTGGTGTAGCAAGACTTCTTATGAACTATCATGTCTTGCTGTTTATGTCAATAGTAGTCACTAGTCAGTGTTTGAATGTTGTATATTGTTGTTTCGAACTGTTTATTGTCTCAAACTGCTAGTGGGTAAATGAGGGCATCACCATTCTCCAGTGTTCAGAGTATATCTCCTTTTTTCAAGTTATACTTTGAGCTCAGTGTCTTTTCGATGATGTACACTTGTTTGGGCCAATGAGGTGTCATTGAATATGGGTCGAGTAGTAACGCAATGCCAAACAGGTCAATTATGACTCTCAGACCGGGCTCTCAAAAGATCCTAAAAAAAGTCCGGGCTCTCAAAAAAAGAAAGAATAAGGACTCTTAGGCCGACATGTGGGCGCCACTGGTGTTTTCGTGCGCTTGCGCGCCGAGAGCATATTGGCGCGTGTTAGAAATTCATGCTACCTTTTCATCCCCAATCTCCCGCCCCTCCCCCACCTCTGGAATATCAATTCCTACTCCAGTTCCCCCAAATCCCCCTCCATACTCCTTGTACTCAAGCGCACAATCATGTCACTAATGTCTACTAGAACTACGTCGGTATTTCCCAAAGAGGAGGGGATGATGCAGTATAGCGATAGTAGGTATTTCCCTCAGTGATGAGACCAAGGTTATCGAACCAGTAGGAGAACCTCCTCACACCACGTAAACAACACCTGCACATAAATAACAAATACTCGCAACCCGAGGTGTTAAAGGGGTTGTCAATCCCTTCCGGGTACGGTGCCTCAAGATAGGCAAATAACGTGAGGTAAAAGCCGTAGATAGGATAAATAGATCACGGAATAAATAAATTGCAGTAAGGTATTTTTGGTTTAATAGATCTGAAAATAAATTCAAGGGAAAATAGATCGCAAAGGCAAATATGATGAAAAGAGACCCGAGGGTCGTAGGTTTCACTGGTGGCTTCTCTCGAGAAAAATAGCAAACAGTGGGAAAACAATTACTGTTGGGCAATTGATAGAATTTCAAATAATCATGATGATATCGAGGCAATGATCATTATATAGGCATCACGTACAAGATTAGTAGACCGACTCCTGCCTGCATCTACTACTATTACTCCACACATCGATCGCTGTCCAGCATGCATCTAGTGTATTAAGTTCATGAGAAAATGGAGTAATGCAATAAGAACAATGACATGATGCAGACGAGATCCGTTTATCTATTGTAGAGATATAGATCTCATCTTGTTATCCTTAGTAGCAACGATACATACGTGTCGGTTCCCCTTCTGTCACTAGGATCAAGCACCATAAGATCAAACCCACTAGAAAGCACTTCTTCCCATTGCAAGATAAATAGATCAAGTTGGCCAAACAAAACACAAATATCAGAGAAGAAATATGAGGCTATAAGCAATCATGCATATAAGAGATTAAAGAAGACTCAAATAACTTCCATGGATAAAAACATAGATCTGATCATAAACTCAAAGTTCATCGGATCCCAACAAACACACCACAAAAAGACTTACATCATATGGATCTCCAAGAGACCATTGTATTGATAATCAAGAGAGAAGGAAGCCATCTAGCTACTAACTACGGACCCGTAGGTCTACAAAAATTTAGTAACTCAAGCAAAATCTAGATTAAATAAAAACACTAAACATGAAAATAGTTCATAAAAATAGTACACAAGCATAAAAGAGGACTATATGTAGCAATGCAAATTATTGAGCCAAAACAATACATACAACTATTTTAACAAAAGTAAAATAAATCTAGTAAATCTATGTAACTCCTAGGATTATAAAATAATTAGGAGCGACTCGTAGGCATATCAAGACCACATGAGAATAACATACTAACAAATAGTTCACCGAATATTGTACGCATGCATAAAAGTGGACTCTACATAATACAACAAATTCTCAAGTCGAAACAACATGCAAAACTTATTTGAAATAACTCTAATTCATAAAAAATCTAACAACTCACATGTCACACCAAAAATTATGAGACACATATCACGAACATATGGAAATATCATATTACAAAAAGATCATCGAACTAGAAAGCCCCTTGTCCGCAAAAATGACTACGAAAATATATATTGTACCGCTTGCAAGATCGAACTATCAATTTAATTCCACAACATGATTACTACATCCACATGAAACATTTCATACGTAGAACACAAGATCATCCGAGGAACTAAAAAATGTGGACATGTTGATTCCATCAAACCAAATTCAGTTTTTGACAGGCGCAGTCAATGAGATAGATATGTTGAAACTTGATGTCTAGGAGATACTATGAGTGATGTTGAGGAGGCGTGCAAAAGGAATTGGGTAGAGGCTCACCGAGTTTGACAAAATGGTGCGATGAACTCGATGAACAGTGTGGATGGACATGTGGAATTCTTCGCGTGTGATCAATGGAATGAGTTCCTTCTTCTCTGAATGGATTCATGCCATGTAGGAGGAGAACTTGGCACAAGGGTTTGGACGGGGATGGTCTGAGTCACCGGGATCAAGACCACGTGTCCATGGAGCTTCAAAAGTTCAGAAAGTGTTCTTGGATAGAAAAGGAATGGAGAGAGCGTGAGGACTAGTGGGAATGAGAGATGAGATTGTGGAGGACGTCTAGTTATCTACGAAACTGAAAATGATTGAGATATGGGATTTGAGGGGATGGCAGGAGAGTGGGTGTGTATGTGCGCGTGAGTGGAGGAAGGAGATGAAGTGGTAAGGGTGGAAGAGAAGATCAAGGCACATGTCTAAATATCCTCATAATTGAAAACTTTTAGAGATTATAAGGAAGTTAAGGGAAGCAATCAAGTAGGTAGTGGCTGTTTCTATTCTGTGCAAGGTAACTTACAGAGAACAGAGAAGAGATGCTTCGCTCGCCTGGGTATTAGGCCAATTCGGCCAGGCCCATGTGGGAGAGAAAGAAAAGATAAAAAATATGAGCTGGCCTTTGGCCCATTCATGTGAGAGCAAAAATCGTTTGGCTGCAGATAGGGAAAATAGAAGGAAGGATATGTTCTGCTAGGGGATTTGACCACTGCCTATGAGAGAAAATAATTAGATTTTCCTTTTAGGAAAATCTTGAAAAAGGAAGAGAAGATCAAATAACTATGAAACACATTTTAAATAAACCAAGAAAAATCCAAAGGCGCATATTTGAATATGTCGAAGAGAAAAAGAAAGCCCAACTAAAATGAAAGAAATAACTCCAATTTTAATTTAGGTACGCATTAGTTCAAATTAATCACGCGAATTTTAAAAACTCAATTTAAGCTTTTGTTAGAAAATAAAACAAACGAAATTTTCTCGTCCTAATTTTTGGAAAACCTTTTCTTAAACATTCCGAACACCAGGATGTTACACAATGCATTATTCGATTCATAGGTACATATGTTCAAGAATTACATAACAACCAAATAAAGAATGATGAACCACACTTGTATACTTGTACTAGTAAAGACAGTAAAGAAAGACGCGAAATACATTCTGGTTGTTCAACAAGGTGAAGCGGAATGCCCATATTGTGCCCACCTCCATGCATAAGGCACGCACGACTCTAGTCCAACCCCTTGTGATGGCCGACAGCCCATCATTCACGGTCTTCATGAAAACATCTAGATAATCATCGTGTTCTGATAGAAATACTTTAACCTTTGCATGCCCACCAATCATGTACTTTGAGAGGTCATCTTGAGTAAACTGCTTTGAGAACCACTACAAAGGAAAAAGATTTGGACATTGTCATCTAACACAACTTTGAGAGGTAATCTTGTTGTTGTTGTTGTTGTTGTTGTTGTTGTTGTTGTTGTTGTTGTTGTTGTTGTTGTTGTTGTTGTTGTTGTTGTTGTTGTTGTTGTTGTTGTTGTTGTTGTTGTTG
>NC_041391.1:297840580-297876596 GCF_002162155.2 Triticum dicoccoides | reverse complement strand
TTGTTGTTGTTGTTGTTGTTGTTGTTGTTGTTGTTGTTGTTGTTGTTGTTGTTGCTGTTGTTGTTGTTGTTGTTGTTGTTGTTGTTGTTGTTTGTTGCTATGTAGCCTAGGATTGCATATTTAGACATTAAGTACAATGGATGTTGCTATGTGATATCTACTATGCAACCTTCTTCTTGTAGACTCATGTTGGGCATCCAAGCGCAGTGTCTGAGTAAATGACCACGGATAGCCTAGCCAGCTGCCCCTGGCTCTTCAAAAAATAATGTGCTGATCAAGCTTTCGAGCACTGATAACCCACAAGTATAGGGGATCGCAACAGTTTTCGAGGGTGGAGTATTCAACCCAAATTTATTGATTCGACACAAGGGGAGCCAAAGAATATTCTCAAGTATTATCAGCTGACTTGTCAATTCAACCACACCTGGAAACTTAGTATCTGCAGCAAAGTGTTAAGTAGCAAAGTAATATGATAGTGGTGGTAACGGTAACAAAGAACTAGCGATGGATAATTATGCCGGATGTGGTTCATCATGTAGCAGTCATAACATAGGGTGACACAGAACTAGCTCCAGTTCATCAATGTAATGTAGGCATGTATTCCGTATATAGTCATACGTGCTTATGGAAAAGAACTTGCATGACATCTTTTGTCCTACCCTCCCGTGGCAGCGGGGTCCTATTGGAAACTAAGGGATATTAAGGCCTCCTTTTAATAGAGAACCGGAACAAAGCATTAGCACATAGTGAATACATGAACTCCTCAAACTATGGTCATCACCGGGAGTGGTCCCGATTATTGTCCCTTCGGGGTTGCCGGATCATAACACATAGTAGGTGACTATACACTTGCAAGATAGGATCTAGAACACACATATATTCATGAAAACATAATAGGTTCAGATCTGAAATCATGGCACTCGGCCCTAGTGACAAGCATTAAGCATAGCAAAGTCATAGCAACTTCAATCTCAGAACATAATGGATACTAGGGATCAAACCCTAACAAAACTAACTCGATTACATCATAAATCTCATCCAACCCATCACCGTCCAGCAAGCCTACGAATCAATTACTCACGCACGGCGGTGAGCATCATGAAATTGGTGATGGAGGATGGTTGATGATGACGACGGCGACGAATCCCCCTCTCCGGAGCCCCGAACGGACTCCAGATCAGCCCTCCCGAGAGAGATTAGGGCTTGGCGGCGGCTCCGTATCGTAAAACGCGATGATTTCTTCTCTCCGATTTTTTTCTCCCCGAAAGCCAATATATGGAGTTGGAGTTGGCGTTGGAGGGCCACCACGGGGCCCACGAGGTAGGGGGGAGCGCCCAGGGGGGGCGCCCCCCACCCTCGTGAGCAGGGTGTGGGCCCCTGGTCTTCATCTTTTGCGAGGATTTTTCTTTATTTTTTCTAAGGTGTTCCGTGGAGTTTCTGGACATTTCGAGAATTTTTATTTTCTGCACAAAAAACAACACCATGGCAGTTCTGCTGAAAACAGCGTCAGTACGGGTTAGTTCCATTCAAGTCATACAAGTTAGAATCCAAAACAAGGGCAAAAGTGTTTGGAAAAGTATATACGACGAAGACGTATCAAGCACCCAAGACACGGGGCCCCCTTCCCCCCACCGGCTACCCCATCAGCCGGCTACCGGAAGACGGCCCGGCCCTAGAATCCTCATATAGAAAGCCGGCCACCACATGGCCGCCTCCAAGAAGCCGGCCACAACATGGCCGACTCCAAGAAGCCAGCCCCCAATAGGCGGCCCAAACCGAACCCTCAAAGTTTGCAGCAACGTAATGATGACAGGACGGGGCGTGGCAACAGTGAAACATGTCGCCCCCTAATCCCGGAATACGCATGGCTACAGTATGCCGTACGGGACAGCCATGACCCGTCCGGCGTGGCACTGTTGCCGTGCTGACCATAACAACACCCACGGCGGGCTGTCAGTACGGCCCGCAGGCGGCGGGCCCCTTCGGTCAGAGAGACACCCGAAGGCGGCGACGCTTCCCTGAGTCGGCCAGGGATGAAGCCGGCTCTCCCCAGCCGGCTCGCTCTCTCCCTCGAAGAATGTGCCCCATTAAGGAGGCAAGATGAGGTAAGGCTACAGTAAGCGCCCGCAAGGCGGTGGTACTGCAGCCATGCTTACCTCGACAAAGCCCTCGTCATCAAGGGTGAGGCAACAGTAACCAGCCCCCGACAAGACCCCAAAGCGGTGGGGCCTACCTGTCTACCGGGAGGCCGGCAGCCGACGGGACCCACCAGTCGGCGGGCCCGAGCAGTCGGCGGAAAAGCCGGCCAACATAGACACTGACGGCCGGGCCCGAGCCCAGCCGGATTACCATTGTACCCCTGGGGGGTAGGCCTATATAAACCCCCTAGGGCACACATGCAAAGGGTTGGACTTTGATAGTTTTAGACACAACTTTGAGAGGAGAAGAGAGCTAGCCTTGCCCCTTCTTCCTCCTCTCGCCAAACAGCTTGTCACATCCCTAGCTTCTGGCATTGCACTATGATAGTGTCATGTGTGCATCATGTCTAAATTTTCACTAGGTTCCAACAATTTGAATTTCAATGAACCCAAAATTCCCTTCATAAATGTTTACCATCTTTGGTCCTGGCTAAAACCTCTACCAAAAATGGTTTCATATTTTTGGAGGCTATTCTGGATTTTTGCACCAAGCCATAAGTATTTGCATTTGGGCAATTTAAATCCTATAAATATTTTAAAATGCCCAAATAATCCTGAAGGTATTTTTAGGCTGTTGAGAATATTTTCAAATGTGCCTTTGAATATTTTCAGGTTTTTCCTAAATGGAATAGTATTTCTACTATTTCAAAACATAGAACAGAAACAAATAAAAAGTAAAACAGAAAGCAGAGAGAGAGGGTTTTACCTGGCGCTCACCTGGCCTGGCCCAGCACGGCCCAGCCCACTGGCCTGTGCCAGTCGTCACCCACCTCTGCCAGTAGGCAGAGGAGGGACAGCGCAAGGCGCGCGCGGGGGCGCCACGCCACCAGGCTGCCTGCCTGCGTCGCCTGGCCACCGCGACGCCTTGCGCCTTCTCCTCGGCGCCGCCTCGACCCCCTGGAACCCTCCCGCTCACTCCCTCGTCCCCATCTCCTCCCCTGGCTCTCTCCCTCCCACGCGACCGAGCGCGTCCGTCGCCGCCGACGAGCATCGCCGTGGCCACAGCCACTGCCTCGCCTCGTCGTTGCACCCAGAGGCTCCGCCTCGACCCCCTCTTCCTTTCCACCGAGCCACGAGGTCCCGGACGCGCTGCAACGCCGCCACCATCGCCGTTTCCATCGCCGGCCACCGAACCTCATCGCCGCCGATTCGGGAGCTACCGGACGTCCCCGACCTCGCCCCCGCGCTCCTTGGACTCGCTGTGAGCACCTGCATCTAACGCCCCTAACCCTGCTGCCTCTTGCTCACCGTAGCCGTCGCCCCCTTGCTGCCCGCAGCACGCCGCCGGCCGAGCTCGCCGTCAACGCAGCTCCGGTGACCATTTGGTCACCCCGGCGACTCCAACACGCTCATAGCACCCCGTAGAGCAGCCCCAGCGCATCAGATGGCTCGCTTGTGAGCTGCACCACCGATCCCGCGACCACCCGAACTCCGGCCGCTGCCTTGGAGCTCGCCGTCGTCGGCTCCGGCCACCATAGGTCCAGCCACCACCACCACTCGACGCGCGCCAACGAGAGCTCTCCAACAAGCCCAAGAACGGCCTCGTCTGTGCCCTGTGGGCGTTTTCCGAGCCGCGCCACCGTCTCAGGCCTCGCCGGCGTCGAGTCGCCGGTGGGTTTGACCCACTTTGACCACGACTGCCCCCCCCCCCTGTATCACTAACATGTGGAGCCGGCCTCTGACTAGAGTTAGTTTAGGTTTTAGTTAGTGCTAATTACCACTGTTAGAGGTTAATCCTCTCGCTAACTAAACTCTGTATCACTAACATGTGGGCCCACGCCCACTGACACTTTTAGTTAGGATTAAATTAGCACTAATAGTCTCTGTTAATTAGTCTAGTCACTGACCAGTGGGTCCCAACGTCAGGTCTGACCTGGGCCGCCCGTTGACTTGCTGACGTCACAGTGACGCAATGCTGACGCATTTAATTCAATTATTGGAATTATTCTTATTCAGGAAAATCCAGAAAATTGCCTAAACTTCTAAAAATCATAGAAAATCAATCGTAACTCCAAATGAGATAAATTATATATGAAAAATGATCAGAAAAATCCAATCTATCCATCCGTACCATTTTCATGCATGTTAGAACAAATTAAAGCTGCTGTATACAACAATTTGAATTAATGGCATTTGAAATGTCATATATGGAGTTTGAATTTGAATCTTGGATTCAACCCAACTCCATTTAATCTGCTGCTAGTTGCATTAGCCCAAAACACATTCTTATTGCCATGTCATAGCATGCATCATATTATGCATTGCATTGATTGTGTTTCTTCTTTGTTTGTCGGTGCTTGTCCCCTCTCAGTAGACGTGTACCGACGATGTGATCGATGACACCGATGAAGAACTATACTATCTTCAGAAGTGCCAGGCAAGCAAAACCCCCTTGTTCATTCCGATACAACCTTACTCTCTCGCTCCTGCTCTCTTTTACTGCATTAGGACAACAACGATTCATCTGTTACTTGCTGCGGTAGCTAACCCCTTTATCCTCTGCATGACCTGTCATTGCCACAGTAAATAGATGAAACCCACTAGCATGAGTAGGAGTTGTTTGAGCCCTGTTTTGCCTACCCATTCATGCTTGTTTGTCATGCCTGCTACTGCTTAGAGTTGAGTCAGGTCTGATTCATCGGGGATGAATCAGAGGTGTGTGAACATGTCCTACTGTGTGTGAGCTAAGTGTGTGAACACGATTTGGTAAAGGTAGCGGTGAGAGGCCATGTAGGAGTACATGGTGGGTTGTCTCATTGAAGCCATCCTTAGGAACTGAGTTCTATTTTGTGATCCATGATTCAGCTACTACCATGCATTGGGCCCTGAAATATGACCCCGCTCGACTTCTTAATCACCCTTGTCCTCTGTCCAGGAGTTGCAAGTAGTTTCTGGTGTTTGTAGTATGCTGGAGGCCGTGCGCAGCGCTGACCGGAGGGGTGGGCTGTGATGCGGTAGGCACGTGGCCGGGTATACCGGGCGCCCATTTGGTGTCACGGAACCCTGTTCACGTCGTTTGGGGCTGTGAGCGAAACCCCGGCCGGATCTCCTCATGGATGGAACCCGAATAGGTGATAAACCTGGACTAGAGACTTGAGTGTTTAGGTAGGTCGTGGTCTACACCCACGTCGGCTTTCGCTTGAAGTCTGCCGAGCACATGTCGTGTGCAGACGCTAAGTGGTGGAAACATGTATGAAGAAGTACACCCCTGCAGGGTTAACATCATCTATTCGAATAGCCGTGTCCGCGGTAAAGGACTTCTGGGTTACTTATATCAGTTCATAGACAAGTGAAAGTGGATACCCTAAAATACGCAAGATAAGCGTGAGTGCTATGGATGGCGTTCTCGTAGGGAGACGGGAGCGGATCCATAGTGGTGTATTGATATGGTGAATATGTGGACTCGTGTGCGCCACCTCAAAGAGTTACTTGCAGTCGTAGTTCAGGATAGCCACCGAGTCAAAGCTGGCTTGCTGCAGTTAAACCCCACCATCCCCTTTGTTGATAATGATGCATATGTAGTTTGTTCTGATGTAAGTCTTGCTGGGTACATTTGTACTCACGTTTGCCTATTTTATGTTTTTGCAGAGAGACTTTAGTCTCACTAGTAGTTTCGCGTGGACTTCGACGTTTAGCTTGTTACCTCAGCTACAATCTTGTGCCCTCGGCAGGATCTGGTAGATAGTCAGGCTTCTAAGCCTTTTTCATTTGTAGATGTCTGTACCCAGACATGTTAAGCTTCCGTTTGTGCTTTGAACTGTATGCTCTGAATGCTGGGTCGAGAGACCCATGTTTGTAATATCTCGCTCCTTGGAGCCTATTGAATAAATACTTGAGTCATAGAGTCATGTTGTGATGCCATGTTGTATTTGCACATATCGAGCATATTGTGTGTATGTTATTGAAATGCTTGGTATGCGTGGGATCTGACTATCTAGTTGTTTATCCTTAGTAGCCTCTCTTACCGGGAAATGTTTCCTAGTGTTTCCACCGAGCCATGGTAGCTTGCTACTGCTCCAGAACACTTAGGCTGGCCGGCATGTGTCCTTCTTCGTTCCTGTGTCTGTCCCCTCGGGGAAATGTCACGCGATGAATACGGAGTCCTGTTAGCCCGCTACAGCCCGGCTCACCGGAGTCCTGCTAGCCCAGTGCTATAGTCTGGATTCACTCGCTGATGACCGACACGTTCGATGCTGGGTCATGGATACCTGTCCCTGTAAGGTTGTGCCACTTTGGGTTTATGACTAGCCGTGTCAGCCCGGGCTCCTTATCATATGGATGCTAGCGACACTATCATATACGTGTGCCAAAAGGCGCAAACGGTCCCGGGCAAAGGTAAGGCAACACCCATGGGAATACCGTGCGTGAGGACGCAAAGTGATATGATGTGTTACATGCTAGACCGATGTGGCATTGAGTCGGGGTCCTGACAGTTTTGGTATCAGAGCGTGACTGCCTGTAGGATTACCAAGCCAAACTGGTCGAAGTTGTGTCTAGAAATGCTTTAGTTATGTAAGGGAATTGATTGTGGGAGGGAACATAAGGCTCTTTTTACTCCTTATACCTCATGGCCTTCTGATCTGAGTCAACCTCTTCTTTTCTACGGGGATTAAGAACTAGGCCTTCTCATCTATCTATTAGGATGACGTGTTACTAGTCCATAGACTTTTAAGATTGTTGGTTTTAAGCCTCAGTTCAGTCTCTACTACTTCCGTGTGTTAACTATTGATCTCAAACCTTGATATTGTGCTTCTGAGTGGTTATGCCACCATTTTTGTGAATGTCTCAAATCTTTTCGAGCATTTATAGCTGTTATGTTGTCCGGGTCATCCCAGGTTTCTAAATAGTCTGAAGCATTTGCAAAATCCCTTCCTCCCGTTCCGATGTTCCTTTGGGCCAGATTAAGCACACTAACCGGTGCGTTAAGGTAATTTATTGCCTTGACATATATGTTGGAGCTATTATTATGAACCTAGGTGTTTTAGGGAGTCACCTAGTAATTTAGCCATGTTATGTGTTCCCAGTGTGATGATTCTGGTCTTTATTCTCGAAAGCATCCCGTGATGCCATTTAGTTAGTAGTCATTCTATTCCTGGGTTTTGAACCCGAGACTCACCTACTTACCTCATGTTGATAGTCTTTGCTTGTTCCTTTAGGATATTAGTAACCTTTGCATTAGTCCTCGAGGTCCGTGGTATTTCCTTCTTCCAAATACTATGAACCACATATGGCAGAAGTTTGTTGGATCAAAAGATCACAACAGGAGTGCCCTTGTTGAGTTCTCCATTCTATATTGCGACTCTGCCAGTTCTACTTTTTTTGCATGGGTTATCTGGAAGAAACCTGTTGGACTTGATTCGACATACTAATCCATACATCCACAACTCAGAAAATGATTTGTTCTTTTGAGTTGTCCCTCTAAATTGTCTTCTGACCATCGTCTATCAATTGATAGACAGGAGTAGTTGTGCACTCGAGCTCATCGATGCTTATTATTCTTGTGGTCCGTCAAGCCATTCTATTCCAGAATGACTAGGAGAAACAAACTCCAGTACCTCATCCACATCCAGGATTGGGTCAAAGTAGTTGTACCTCGCAAATCAAAATGCCAACCCACCTTTTGATCTGTTCTACTTGAAGTATTACCCACTTTACATCAGGCATATCATGAGGATTGCACCTTCTCTTATGGGTTCTTGACATAGTAATACTTCTTGCCATCATTGTTCATTCCTTGGTTTTCCGTGTTATTATAACCGGAATGCCGACAAGTGAATCATGGTGTGTGAAATCAATACTGCTAGCAACTCCGTTGCTTGGTAGTTGAATGGACGATAACCTCATTCTTAGCGTGTTGATTATTGAATCGTCACCTTAAGGTTGATTGTGCTACCTAGCCCATCTTCCAAGGTGCACTCTTCGATCAATGAGTTAGGATTGTGCCAATCCCTCGCTCTTTTGATCATATCGTCTTGCCCTGAAAAGCAAGATTGTTCTCGAGCTTAGTAACATATCGGTGGTTCGTGATTTTCCAAATATCTTCTCGGAAGTGTTACCAGGTTGTCACCTGACCGCTATGTTGAGTTCGTGATCAAGTTGGTTTCTTGTAAACCACCCCTTCTCCAAGAGTCTGTGTTGGGTACCCCTGAGCTAGTTGGCTAAGCTGAACAACAACTTGGAGAGTTGGAAGATGGAAGCTTGTCCGATTTAGTTCACCTTAAGGGACATTTTGTGTGTGTGTTGCAGAAAGATGATATCTTCACCAATTGGTCCTCGTGATCAGTTGTTGGACCTATTGTCTTGCCAAAACTTTGATTTGAGTGTGGGCTATCCTCAAATCAAATCAGAACCAACGATGTTCTCAATGTTGTCTTACTTCTGGTTGATCCCCCGAGCATACATCATTATATCTTTTGGTCTGACCAATACTATCATTTGTTCTCATAATTATGGAATTCCATTTTTATAGAAGCTAGGATGAATTGTAGATGAGCCCATCGACAACATCCTTGTTTTCTCCATAATTTTGTTGAACAATAAGCTAGTGTTGGAAACTTTTGGAAGCATTTGTTCATGCTAGCTCATGAAGCATATGTTCGGATGTAAGAAGTGACTTCCTCTAGTTCATGTGCATTTGATGCAAGTTGTCGCCGTGGATTCGAGAAAGTCAATGTTGCCTCCTATGGAATCATCCCAAGTCAGTCATGTATGTGCGAAGTATGCTATGGTTTGACAGGCTCGCTACCTCCAATCCACATGTATCCCCTAGTACACCAAGCCACTGATTGATTTGTCCAAGGAGAAGAAGTTCCTTCTTAAGAGCAAGACTTATGCAAGAACTTCGATATCCTCGATGATGGTTCCCCCTCTGAACTCGGTAGTGTTTAGTTATAAGACTACTACTTGGTCATGCTTGCCTGAGGCAGCGTGTTCGCATGTTTGTAGCAGAACCGGCTCATGTTTTGGAGCTTGCTATCGTAGTTCATCCCCGAGAATCTCGCAACGTCATTTCGTCGATTTGTGTTGCAAACTTTCATTTTTCTTTCTAGACTTGATGAGTCTGGACTATTCTAACACCAACCAGATCTGAATCTCAGGCAGATGTGATGGTTGGAACATTTCCCAAGAACTATAATATTGGTCTCGCGATAACCGGTAAAGTGGATGTCGTGGCCAACACACCCCGCCGGAAGACCTATTATTGTAGTATCTAATTGAAGAAGTTGGCCACCTCCCCATAAGGATCTCGTAGAATTTATTCTAGTAGTTGTTCCTTATGTATTGTTGTACTTACGAAGTCTGACCTTTTACCTGATGTTCTGGGTACCAAACCATCTAAATGAATGGGTTATGCTAGCACATCAAGGGGAACATCAGAAGCGGAGTGCTAAATGTCTCTCGGTCGATCATCACGATTTTGTCCCCTTGGCCTCGCTAAGGTGAAATCTGAGAAAGTGTTACCTTCCTTTGCATCTGCATCCTCAACCATTTTCATCATGGTAGTATGTTGTGTTACCAGGATCCTTGACATGGGTATTGGTAAAACCTTGATGAACATGGAAATGCTCAAGTTCTTGAGAGCACGCATAAGTGCTAGGTTTTTATCATCGGCATTAATTGCTTAGTGCTCTCAGTTTCCTCAATTATGCTATAACTTTCAGACAGTGGATTCACTCTCTACTATTGAGCTTCTCCCCAATTACTAAAATCATCCCTTGTGTTGTTTTCAACAAGGTAATCCACATCATCCATACTGGTCCGGGTATGTCATTCCACCGAACTCCTCCAAATGATCGATTTTGATTTGACTTAAGCTGGTATAAAGAATTTCAATGATCTCGGAATCAAAGGTAATTCTTTTGCCACTTAAGGGGATATATTCTACGAGTCACCTTCCCTAAAATGCATCGTTATGGTATCATGGCAACTCAACTTCTTGCTACGTTGACAACTGGTTATCACCTTCTAAAGTACGAACTTGTTGTCTACGTAGTGAACCCTCGTCATAGGTTCCACTCCATCCCGCTAGATGTGTGCTTCGTGTCTCAGCTCGAGAGATGTTGCTATGACTCACCCCGTGAGCTGATCCTGAGTTGTTCGATCTTCAAGAAGATCGATCCCTCTAGAGTTTTCCTTTCCTCCCGTTGTCATGTTGGTTGAAGTTCCCAGAGCAAGACTTCGAGACAATGATGGTGATCGGATCAACGTTCTTATAAAGTGCAACCTGGATCGTGAAGATTGCGTTAGTTTGCATTTGTGTTAGTTTGCGTTCCCCCTTCATCTTACCCTACGCTTGAATCTCGGGGCGAGATTCTTGTTTAGTGGGGTGAGTTGTCACATCCCTAGCTTCTGGCATTGCACTATGATAGTGTCATGTGTGCATCATGTCTAAATTTTTCTTAAACTTGAAATGGGGACTAACAAACCCCAACACCCCCTTTTGAAATACTAGATTCCAACAATTAGAATTTCAATGAACCCAAAATGCCCTTCATAAATGTTTACCATCTTTGGTCCTGGCTAAAACCTCTACCAAATATGGTTTCATATTTTTGGAGGCTATTCTGGATTTTTGCACCAAGCCATAAGTATTTGCATTTGGGCAATTTAAATCCTATAAATATTTTAAAATGCCCAAATAATCCTGAAGGTATTTTTAGGCTGTTGAGAATATTTTCAAATGTGCCTTTGAATATTTTCAGGTTTTTCCTAAATGGAATAGTATTTCTACTATTTCAAAACACAGAACAGAAACAAATAAAAAGTAAAACAGAAAGCAGAGAGAGAGGGTTTTACCTGGCGCTCACCTGGCCTGGCCCAGCACGGCCCAGCCCACTGGCCTGTGCCAGTCGTCACCCACCTCTGCCAGTAGGCAGAGGAGGGACAGCGCACGGCGCGCGCGGGGGCGCCACGCCACCAGGCTGCCTGCCTGCGTCGCCTGGCCACCGCGACGCCTCGCGCCTTCTCCTCGGCGCCGCCTCGACCCCTGGAACCCTCCCGCTCACTCCCTCGTCCCCATCTCCTCTCCTGGCTCTCTCCCTCCCACGCGACCGAGCGCGTCCGTGGCCACAGCCACTGCCTCGCCTCGTCGTTGCGCCCAGAGGCTCCGCCTCGACCCCCTCTTCCTTTCCACCGAGCCACGAGGTCCCGGATGCGCTGCAACGCCGCCACCATCGCCGTTTCCATCGCCAGCCACCGAAGCTCATCGCCGCCGATTCGGGAGCTACCGGACGTCCCCGACCTCGCCCCCGCGCTCCTTGGACTCGCTGTGAGCACCTGCATCTAATGCCCCTAACCCCGCTGGCTCTTGCTCGCCGTAGCCGTCGCTCCCTTGCTGCCCGCAGCACGCCGCCGGCTGAGCTCGCCGTCAACGCAGCTCCGGTGACTATTTGGTCACCCCGGTAACTCCAACACGCTCATAGCACCCAGTAGAGCAGCCCCAGCGCATCAGATGGCTCACTTGCGAGCTGCAACACCGATCCCGCGACCACCCGAACTCCGGCCGCCGCCTTGGAGCTCGCCGTCATCGGCTCCGGCCACCATAGGTCCAGCCACCACCACCACTCGACGCGCGCCAACGAGAGCTCTCCAACGAGCCCAAGAACGGCCTCGTCCGTGCCTTGTGGGCGTTTTCTGAGCCGCGCCACCGTCTCAGGCCTCGCCGGCGTCGAGTCGCCGGTGGGTTTGACCCACTTTGACCACGACTGGGCCCCCCCTGTATCACTAACATGTGGGGCCGGCCTCTGACTAGAGTTAGTTTAGGTTTTAATTAGTGCTAATTACCACTGTTAGAGGTTAATCATCTCGCTAACTAAACTCTGTATCACTGACATGTGGGCCCATGCCCACTGACACTTTTAGTTAGGATTAAATTAGCACTAAAAGTCTCTGTTAATTAGTCTATTCACTGACCAGTGGGTCCCAGCGTCAGGTTTGACCTGGGCCGCCCGTTGACTTGCTGACGTCACAGTGACGCAATGCTGACGCATTTAGTTCAATTATTGGAATTATTCTTATTCAAGAAAATCCAAAAAATTGCCTAAACTTCTAAAAATCATAGAAAATCAACCGTAACTCCAAATGAGATAAATTATATATGAAAAATGATCAGAAAATCCAATCTATCCAGCTGTACCATTTTCATGCATGTTAGAACAACTTAAAGCTGCTGTATACAACAATTTGAATTAATGGCATTTGAAATGTCATATATGGAGTTTGAATTTGAATCTTGGATTCAAACCAACTCCATTTAATCTGCTGCTAGTTGCATTAGCCCAAAACACATTCTTATTGCCATGTCATAGCATGCATCATATTGTGCATTGCATTGATTGTGTTTCTTCTTTGTTTGTTGGTGCTTGTCCCCTCTCAGTAGACGTGTACCGACGATGTGATCGATGACACCGATGAAGAACTATACTATCTTCAGAAGTGCCAGGCAAGCAAAACCCCCTTGTTCATTCCGATACAACCCTACTCTCTCGCACCTGCTCTCTTTTACTGCATTAGGACAACAACGATTCATCTGTTACTTGCTGCAGTAGCTGAACCCCTTTATCCTCTGCATGACCTGTCATTGCCACAGTAAATAGATGAAACCCACTAGCATGAGTAGGAGTTGTTTGAGCCCTGTTGTGCCTACCCATTCATGCTTGTTTGTCATGCCTGCTACTGCTTAGAGTTGAGTCAGGTCTGATTCATCGGGGATGAATCAGAGGTGTGTGAACATGTCCTACTGTGTGTGAGCTAAGTGTGTGAACACGATTTGGTAAAGGTAGCGGTGAGAGGCCATGTAGGAGTACATGGTGGGTTGTCTCATTGAAGCCGTCCTTAGGAACTGAGTTCTGTGTTTGTGATCCATGATTCAGCTACTACCATGCATTGGGCCCTGAAATATGACCCCGCTCGACTTCTTAATCACCCTTGTCCTCTGTCCAGGAGTTGCAAGTAGTTTCTGGTGTTTGTAGTATGCTGGAGGCCGTGCGCAGCACTGACCGGAGGGGTGGGCTGTGATGCGGTAGGCACGTGGCCGGGTATACCGGGCGCCCGTTTGGTGTCCCGGAACCCTGTTCACATCGTTTGGGGCTGTGAGCGAAACCCCGGCCGGATCTCCTCATGGATGGAACCCGAATAGGCGATAAACCTGGACTAGAGACTTGAGTGTTTAGGTAGGTCGTGGTCTACACCCACGTCGGCTTTCGCTTGAAGTCTGCCGAGCACATGTCGTGTGCAGACGCTAAGTGGTGGAAACATGTATGAAGAAGTACACCCCTGCAGGGTTAACATCATCTATTCGAATAGCCGTGTCTACGGTAAAGGACTTCTGGGTTACTTATATCAGTTCATAGACAAGTGAAAGTGGATACCCTAAAATACGCAAGATAAGCATGAGTGCTATGGATGGCGTTCTCGTAGGGAGACGGGAGCGGATCCATAGTGGTGTATTGATATGGTGAATATGTGGACTCGTGTGCGCCACCTCAAAGAGTTACTTGCAGTCGTAGTTCAGGATAGCCACCGAGTCAAAGCTGGCTTGCTGCAGTTAAACCCCACCATCCCCTTTATTGATAATGATGCATATGTAGTTAGTTCTGATGTAAGTCTTACTGGGTACATTTGTACTCACGTTTGCCTATTTTATGTTTTTGCAGAGAGACTTCAGTCTCACTAGTAGTTTCGCGTGGACTTCGACGTTTAGCTTGTTACCTCAGCTACGATCTTGTGCCCTCGGCAGGATCTGGTAGATAGTCAGGCTTCTAAGCCTTTTTCATTTGTAGATGTCTGTACCCAGACATGTTAAGCTTCCGTTTGTGCTTTGAACTGTATGCTCTGAATGCTGGGTCGAGAGACCCATGTTTGTAATATCTCGCTCCTTGGAGCCTATTGAATAAATACTTGAGTCGTAGAGTCATGTTGTGATGCCATGTTGTATTTGCACATATCGAGCATATTGTGTGTATGTTATTGAAATGCTTGGTATGTGTGGGATCTGACTATCTAATTGTTTATCCTTAGTAGCCTCTCTTACCGGGAAATGTCTCCTAGTGTTTCCACCGAGCCATGGTAGCTTGCTACTGCTCCGAAACACTTAGGCTGGCCGGCATGTGTCCTTCTTCGTTCCTGTGTCTGTCCCCTCGGGGAAATGTCATGCGATGAATACCGGAGTCCTGTTAGCCCGCTACAGCCCGGCTCACCGGAGTCCTGCTAGCCCAGTGCTACAGCCTAGATTCACTCGCTGATGACCGACACGTTTGATGCTGGGTCATGGATGCCTGTCCCTGTAAGGTTGTGCCACTTTGGGTTTATGACTAGCCATGTTAGCCCGGGCTCCTTATCATATGGATGCTAGTGACACTATCATATACGTGTGCAAAAAGGCGCAAACGGTCCCGGGCGAAGGTAAGGCGACACCCATGGGAATATCGTGCGTGAGGCCGCAAAGTGATATGATGTGTTACATGCTAGACCGATGTGGCATTGAGTCGGGGTCCTGACACAGCTCAAGGAGCCTCTTGTAGCTACTTGTTGATCTAGTGATCATGGGGAGACCCCGCAGAGCAGGACTAGGTGTGTTATCTCCACACAGAGCCCCGAACCTGGGTAAAATTCGCCGGTGTGCATGTCTTCACCTTATCCCGTTTCCAGGCACCGGCGATGTCTTATTGGCTCCCACAATGATAAGCCACCCATTGGCATATGTCGCACCTACCACCCGACATTTGGCGCCCATCGTGGGGCCAGGTGCACCATCGTCCGGAGACCTGTTCCGGACGGGAACCCTCTTCCTCCCCCGCGAGCGTAGCCAGCCCGGCATGCCCGATGGTGCTTGCCCCGATGCGCTGCAAGGTGTCGATGACGCCTGCGCGGTGAGCTGCCTCGCCGATCTTCTCGGCGAGGCACGCATCTCCGACGAGCCCGCATTTGACGCGGGCACCGGCTGCCTCAAGAGCCGCCTTGTCAGCCTCCTCGACCAACTCCACGTCTCCAGCGAGCCTGCTGTGGATTTGGAGTCGGTTGGGTCCACTGATCCGATGCTTGTCGACTTCGACACAGCGTCGCTCGACGCTTTCCCCACCAACATGGTGGTCTACGATGATCCTCCCACTCAAGCCGACAGTGGCGGCAGCACCGTCACTGAGGTGCTGGTCATCAGCCACGGAGTCGTCTCTGGCGAGAACACCCACGACGCCCTGTGAGCGGCGCTGCACGACTTGTCCGCCCCCATCCCGGCCGACACCGACGCCGAGGCGCTGGAGGCACGCCGCCTTGCCCTCATCGCGGAGGGCCAGAAGTTAGCCACCATGAGACGCCTCACCGAGGCTCACCAGCGCGAAGTTGACTGCGCCGCGTTCAGCATGCCGCCTCCCGGTGGTCCGAGCTGGGCCGGCGTCGTCCATAAACGCGGCGCAACCATCACCGACAAGCTGGGCGCAGAACACCGAGTCTACGCCACGCCTCTTGAGAACCTACGCGCCGCCCAGTCGGTCGTAGACGAGCTGAACGGAGTAGGGGCCGATGAGCTCCCCTACATGACCAGACGCATCCAACAGCTGATCGACGCGGCCGCAAAGCAGCACGAAGCCGACGTCTACGCTGAAATCCCTCCCCCACGCCGAGAGCACGGCACAACGTCACGAACACCGACTGCGGGCGGAGCCCGCACAAGGCAGGAAAAGGAGCCGACTGCTAGTCGCACTCGGACTCGAGTCACCATCGAGCGCGACGCAGAAGGCCGCCCTCGAGCTGTGGAGCGACGAAGCGACTTGCCTCCTCCTCCGCCTCGAGGGGAGAGATATCCCACCCCGCCGCCTGTCACGCATCCGACTCTCAGCGGTCGACTAGGTCGCCGTGAAGGAGTTGGCGAAAATGATGCCCGCCATCGGATCAACCGCCTTGCGCGATCCCTGGCGTTAGAAGAAGAAGATGATGTCGGCCCACCTTGCTTCGGCCCCCGCATCCGCGACGAGCCCTTCCCTAAAGGGTTCTCGCTCCCAAGAGACACGTCCAAGTACAACGGCTCGATGAAGCCGGAAGATTGGCTGATCGACTACTCCACCGCAGTCCGCATAGCAAACGGCAACAGGCGTGTTGCCGTGAAATATGTTCCCCTGATGCTCCAAGGCACGGCGCACACCTGGCTCAATAGCCTCAAGCCTTACAGCATCAACAGCTTGCTAGACTTCACGGAAGCCTTCATCCGCAACTTCACCAACGCCTACACACGGGCTCCCAAGCCCCAACAGCTCTCCTTGTGCACTCAAGGGCCTAACGAGTCAACCCGTGATTATCTTACGCGTTGGGTCGAGCTCTGAAACTCTTGCGAAGGGGTGCACGAGGTTCAAGCTATAGAGTACTTCACGGCCGGGTGCCGAGAAGGCACCCTCCTCAAGCACCGACTCCTCTGCGACGAGCCGACTACCCTCGACGAGCTACTAGTCATCACAGACAAGTACGCCACGGCCGACTCCTCAATGGAGACCGAGCTCCGAGTAGACGCCTCCCAGAAGGTGCTTGCGCCGGCTCCCAAGACGCCGGCTGGGGACTCCAACCGACGCCCGTATCAGAACGACAACAAGTGCAAGGCTCCTATGCCGACTTCCACCAGTCGGCAAGTAGCCACAGTCGAAGACGAACAACCCAAAGGGCGCCCCGCGCCCAAGAAGCAGAAGGGCGGCAGGCCTGCTTGGCAGCCGACTTTCTCCTACGAACAATCCCTTGATGCCCCCTGCAAGTTCCACAGCGGCGCGAAGGCCTCCAACCACACTACTTGGAAATGCCATTGGCTCACGCGAATCTCCAAGGGCGAAGGGTTGGTGCCGCCTCCACCTACTGGTCAGCCGCCTCTGGCTCCTCAGCAGCCGGCCGCTCGGCCAGCAGTTGAAGATGTTCAAGATGAGTTCCCTGATGAGCATGCCGCCTACGTCGTCTTTACAAGCTAGCCCGAAGACCGGCGAAGCCGGCGCCGACAACACCAAGAAGTCAATGCGGTCGCCTCCAACAACCCCGAGTTCATGCACTAGTCGGAGAAGCCCATCAGCTGGAGCCGGGCGGATCACCCAAAGGTGATGCCTTCGCCCGGCTCTTATGCACTGGTTTTGGATGCCACCCTCGCAACAAACAGGCGAGCTGCCCGATTCTCCCGCGTGCTGATAGATGGCGGAAGCAGCATCAACATACTGTACCGTGACACCATGGAGAAGCTGAATATTAAGACAAAGCAGCTCATGCTGAGTCGGACTGTGTTCCATGGCATCGTGCCCGGCCTGTCTTGTGCACCAATCAGCAAGATCAGGATAGATGTTCTCTTCGGAGACAAAGATCATTTCCGCCGAGAAGCAATATGGTTTGAGGTAGTGGATGTGGAGAGCCCTTACCACGCGCTGCTTGGCCGACCTGCTTTGGCCAAGTTCATGGCTGTGCCCCACTACACCTACCTCAAGATCAAGATGCCGAGTCCCAAGGGCGTCATCACCATATCCGGAGACTAAAAGAAGTCCGCTGAGTGCACGGCTGCCAGCAGCCGGCTGGCCGAGTCCCTCGTGATTGCTGAAGAGAAGAAGATGTTGGACCAAGTCGTGGCCATGGCCGGCAAGCAGCCGACCTTGTCCCCCGACCCTAAGGAATATGAGGCTAAGTGTTCTTTCCAGACGGCCAAAGAAACAAAGAAGATACCTCTGGACCCAGAGCACCCAGAGAGGTACGCTGTCATGGGAACCGGCCTTGACAGCAAATAGGAAAGCGAGCTCGTCGATTTCCTCCGTGAGAATCGGGACATCTTCGCATGGTCTCCCAAAGACATGTCGTGTGTTCCGACGGATTTCGCCGAGCACAAGCTACACGTACGATCAGATGCCAAGCCGGTTAAGCCGCCCTTGCGCAGCCTGTCAAAAGAGAAGAGAAGAGTAGTCGGAGAAGAGATAGCCCGGCTTCTGGCAGCCGACTTCATTATGGAAGTTTTCTTCCCTGAGTGGCTTGCCAACCCGGTCATGGTGTTGAAGAAGAACAAACAATGGCGCATGTGCATTGACTACACCAGCCTCAACAAAGCCTGCCCCAAGGATTCTTTTGCCCTGCCAAGGATTGATCAAGTGATAGACTCCATAGCCGGATGTGAGCTGTTGAGTTTTTTGGATGCTTACTCGGGCTACCACCAGATAAAGTTGGACCCAGCTGACCGCTTGAAGACCGCCTTCATCACACCATTCGGAGCTTTCTGTTACCTGACTATGACATTCGGCCTGAGGAATGCTGGTGCCACTTTTCAGCATTGCATGCAGAAATGCCTCCTCAAGCAACTCGGCAGAAATGCCCACGTCTATGTAGACGATATTGTGGTGAAGACGGAGAAGCGCGGCACCTTGTTGGAAGACCTCAAGGAGACATTTGAAAACCTGCGCCAATCTCAGATCAAGCTCAATCCCGAGAAGTGCATGTTCAAAGTACCAGCCGACCAGCTCCTAGGCTTCCTGGTCTCCGAACACGGCATCGAATGCAACCCGGTGAAGATCAAGGCCATAGAAAGAATGGAGATTCCTACCAAGCTGAGAGACGTCCAGAAATTTACCGGATGCTTGGCCTCCCTCAACCGCTTCATCAGCCGGCTCGAAGAGAAAGCCCTTCCCCTCTACCGACTCATGAAGAAATCCACTCACTTTGAGTGGAATGACCAAGCAGACCAAGCTTTCCACGAGTTAAAAAGATGCTGTCCACGCCACCTGTCTTGGCGGCACCGACTGAGAAAGAGCCCATGCTCCTCTACATTGCCGCCGCTAGCCGGGTGGTCAGCACCGTTATCATGGTTCAGCGCCCAGAAGAAGGCCGAGCTCAGTTAGTCCAGAGGCCAGTGTATTATCTGAGTGAAGTATTATCCACCTCGAAGCAGAACTACCCACACTACCAGAAAATGTGCTATGGCGTGTACTTTGCCGCCAAGAAGCTCAAGACCTACTTTCAAGAGCTCCCCATCACGGTCGTACGTACTGCCCCGCTGGCCGAGATCATAGGCAACCGGGATGCATCCGGCCGGGTGGCAAAATGGGCCATTGCTCCTTACACGATCTTCTACTAGCCCCGCACCGCCATCAAGTCCCAGATATTGGCCGACTTTCTCGTCGACTGGGCCGAGACCCAGTACCTGCCGCCTGTGCCCGACTCCACTCATTGGCGGATGCACTTCGATGGATCCAAGATGCGCACCGGCTTGGGAGCCGACATCATCCTCACCTCTCCCAAAGGCGACAAGCTCAGATATACATTGCAAATCCATTTTGCCGCCTCCAACAATGTGGCTGAGTACAAGGCGCTCATACACGGACTCCGGCTAGCCAAAGAACTCGGCATTTGCCGGATCCTGTGCTATGGCGACACGGACTTGGTAGTCCAGCAATCATCTGGCGACTGGAACGCCAAAGACGCAAACATGGCAAGCTACCGCTTCCTCATCCAGCAACTCAGTGGATATTTTGAAGGGTGCGAGTTCCTCCACGTGCCGCGGGCTGACAACGAGCAAGTAGATGCCCTGGCACGAATAGGATCCACCCGACAAGCCATACCAACAGGCATCTCCCTCCAACGCCTCCTCAAGCCGTCTGTCAAGCCGTCTCCGGGGTCTGATTCCATCTTCGTGCTGCCTAACCCCGACGCAGTCGGATCCGGCTTGGGGAGCCAAGCAGGCGGCTCGGGGACTTTGGAAGGCGGCTCGGGGACTGCTGTAGTCGTACCCGGCCCGGGGACTTCAAAACCCGGCCCAGGGACTACTGCAGTCATCCCGGGGACTGCATCGACACAACAGGCGGTGGCCGACTCCAACTCTTCACCACCCAGCCCACCTGCCCTGGTCGCAGTAGCCGCTTTGACAACGGAAGAAGTCACAGCTCCATCATGGGCCCATCCCATCCTCAATTTCCTGGTTAACAGAGAGCTACCGACTGACGAGATCTCGGCAAGACAAGTCCAACGCCGAGCCGGAGCATACACAATAGTGAACCGAGAGCTAGTTAGGCGCAGTGTCACTGGAGTCTTCCAGCGCTGCGTCGAGCCAGAGAAGGGCATAGCAATCCTCAAGGATATACACCAAGGCAAATGCGCCCACCACGCAGCCTCAAGATCACTCGTCGCTAAGGCTTTCCGCCATGGATTCTTCTGGCCGACTGCCTTGGATGACGCCAAGGAATTAGTCGAATACTGCAAATGGTTCCAAGTCTTCAGCTCCAAGCAACACCTGCCGGCTTCTGCACTCAAGACCGTTCTCCTCACTTGACCCTTTATCGTCTAGGGATTGGACATGGTGGGCCCATTCAAGACGGCGCGTGGTGGCATGACTCATCTGTTGGTCGCCGTGGACAAGTTTACCAAGTGGAGTAAGGCAAAGCCGATCAAGAAGCTGAATGGGCCGACTGGCGTGACATTCATTGCAGATATCACAACCCGGTATGGCATACCACATAGCATCATCACCGACAACGGCACGAATTTTGCCAAGGGAGCACTGGCACGTTTCTGCGCGACACGGGGCATCCGACTGGACTTAGCGTTTGTTGCCCACCCGCAGTCAAACGACCAAGTCGAGCGAGCAAATGGTCTCATCCTCTTCGGCATCAAGCCCCGATTGGTCATACCACTAAAGCATTCGGTCGACTGTTGGCTCGACGAACTGTCGGCCGTCCTCTGGAGCTTGCGCACTACTCCAAACAAATCAACCGGCTTCACCCCTTTCTTCCTTGTATATGGTGCCGAGGCTGTCATCCCAACTGACATTGAGTTCGACTCACCTCGGGTCACCATGTACACGGAGGCGGAGGCGAAGGAAGCGCGAGAAGACGGCGTCGATCTGCTGGAAGAGGGCCGACTGTTAGCCCTCAGCCGGTCCGCCATCTACCAGCAGGGTCTACACCGTTACCACAGCCGGAAGATCAAGCCGAGATCCTTCCAAGAGGGCGACCTTGTGCTCCGGCTGATCCAGCGAACAGCCGGCCAGCATAAGCTCTCGGCCCCTTGGGAAGGCCCATTCGTCATCACCGAGCTCTAGGCAATGACTCCTACTACTTTATTGACGCACAGAAGCCGAAGGCACGCAAGAGGGATGATTCCGGCAAGGAGTCGGAACGACCATGGAATGCCAATCTCCTCCGAAGATTTTACAGTTAAAATGTAGTATGTACCACGCTACCTTTTGTACTAAGTATGAGACAACAGGCTCCCTGAGGAGTACTCGGGGACTACCCTCTTTTATCTATGAATGATGAGTATCATGCCCATGTTCATGTTATCACACTCATTTTCTCGTCCGGCGCCAGGTTCGATCAGTCGGCCCGGGGACTCGCCGCCTTGGGTTATGTTTAAGTTCTACCTGCAGTCAGACAAGTAGTGTGCCAGCACCCAAGCCCTCTCTTGTTGAAAGTCGCAGCTCGAAGAATCGACTGTCCGACTAACAAGAGTCAAAGGCAGGAAAGGATGCCCACATGAAAAACGGCTAAGGACTAAACGAACTTATATAACACAAGCCGGCTCCCCCCCACGCCAACCGGCTGTCAGAGCAGCCGGCTGGCCGGCTTCCCTTCTTACTTTGCTACAATCTAAGAAAGCTCGAGTACTTGCCCTCCCAGACAGCCAAGTCCTTACCCGGCCACAGACTGCAGAGCAGCTGTCCGGCTGGGAAGGCGGCGACCAAGGGAGGGCGGCAAAGGAAAACAACCAAAAGATGAAAAGCAATTAGGAATGGAAGCCAAGCACATGCATAATTATAGTTACACAAAAGGCCTTTTGAAAGGCCGACATTCAACATAGTTTGAATACACCCCCAGTGGGTGGAACTGCGCAAATTTAATAAAAAGTTGTACAAAAAGTAACGAGCAGGAAAGTAAAGGCGGCAAGTCAGGCCAAGGGAGCAACAGGCGTGTCGGGCAGGTTGGTGGAGATGGCAGTATCGGCTGGAGGAGTGGCCGGCTGGCGAGTCTCGGCTTGATCACCACCTGCTGTAGGCGGCGTTCTCGCACGCGCCTCGTTGCTAGAGGCGTGATCAGGCTGAGGCTGGCCGGTCGCTCCATCGTTCGTCACGGCGTCCTCACCATCCTCCTCCTCCTCCTCTTCGCCCTTGTCGCTGGAGTCGATCTCCTCCGCCGAGTCTTCTCCTTCTACCTGGTTCAGCCCGAACCACTCCTCCGGCTGAGCAACGCCATCTTCATTCACCTCAAGGGCAAAGGCGCTGGTGTCGGTGAAGTTGGCGATCGCCGAGGCACGCTGGATGATAGCCGGCCGCACCGCCTCCAGCTCCTCGTCAGCCTCCTGCCGCCAGGTGCGCAACTGGTCCAAGCTCAGCCGAGGGTACCAAGCCCGGACGAACTCTAGCGCCCGCCGAGCCCCGCACCCGGCTGTAGAGGCCTTCTAGGCCTCGAAGCGGCTGACTGCTACCTCCTGCCAGTCGGCAGTCCGACTGGGGGTGCAGGGAATCACCTCGCTGGGCCAAAGGGCGATCAGCACTTGTGCTCCGGCACGCTGGAGATGGTGGAGCATGCGGTAGGCCGGCTGGAGCTGGGCTTGAATCGCCAGAAGCTGCTCTTCAAGCGTCCAGTTGGCACCCGGTGCGATCTCGGCCCCAGCCTGACGTCGGGCCTCGCGGTGAGCTTCGATGGCTTGGTTGGCGGCAACAAAGTAGCCGGGGAAGTATTCTGCACGATGAAGAAAGAAGTAGAACAAGTCAGAAGACAGATTAGATGACGGGGGCGAGCAAAGGGACGAAGAGGAAGGCGGCCTACCATCGATCAAATCCTCAACCCGGCCGTAGCCCTCACTTAGCGCCTACCTCGCCTCGGCCCAGCTCGCCGCCTCCGTCTCGTACTCGGCCTTGAGGGTGGCCTTGCTGTCCTGCGCCGTCTTCAAGGCCGCCTTGTGGCTCTCCTCCTGGTCATCCAGCTTCTTGGCTAGGCGATCACGCTCCTGGGCCAAGGCGCTGCACTCGGTCTCCTTGGCGCGAAGGATGGTCTGAGCTATGCCGAGCTGCTCCCTCAAGACGGCATTGGCATCTGCAGACACAAAGAAGAAGAAAATGAGGAAGAAGTCATCAAGAAAGATCCGACCCGACTGCTCAACAGTCGGCCCGAATCTCGGGGACTACACCCAGTGGGTGCGCTGATGCGCCCCCACATGAGATAAAGGATGAAACACTTACTCCGGCTCTCCGTCAGATCGGCGGCCTTCTGGCCCATCTCCCGAGCCTCGGAGTTGAATGTAGCAGCATGGAGGTTGTGATAGTCCTACGAATAAGACAAAGGTGCAAACAAGAACAAATCATTAAAATCAAAGTCTGCTGAGAAGTTCCAAGCCGCCTGCTCAGCAGCCAACTCAGAACTCGGGGACTACACCCAGTGGGTGCGCTGACGCGCCCCCACGGAAGAAATCAAGAGCAAGAAGACTCACCCGAATGGCCGACCGCGTTGCGAGGAATTCTTGGGTATACTGCTTCAGCGCGGCGGCCTGGGACTGAAGCCGGGTCCGGACGTCCTGCGCCGCCACATTCAGCACCGCCGTCCCACCGCCCGGCGTCCACCCCGGCGAGCTGATGCTGGCCGTCTCCAGGTCATGGGACCACGAGCTGGAGCCCATGGCCCTCTGTGGCTCCGGCTCGGAAGTCGCCTTCCCTCCACGCCGACGAGTCGGCAAGAGGACTACGAGATCCGCCCCACGGTCGGCTCGCCTCCAGCCGGCTGTACAAGCGGCGCTTCAGGCTGGCCTCCTTGGCCCGTCCCGGCTGACGGTGGCAGCACCGCTTCGCCCTCTGGGACAACTATATCACCCCGTCCCTCTCCATCGCCGGCTGGTCGCGGCCGGCTCCCTCTGGCGGGGGCACCGGGATATAGGGGGCCATGGTGCGGAGGGGGATGATGAGTTGCAGAGGTTGGTTTCACAGGGCCTCCGCCGCCCTCTCTACGGCCACGGCCTCCGCCTGAGCCTTGGCCGCCGCATCGACCTACGTATCCGCCGACTTTGCCATCGTCTCCTGGGCCGCCCTGGCGGCGACTGCCCTCTGTTCCTCCGCCTCCCGCTCCTCCCGCGCCTCCCGCGCGTTCCGCTCCGTCGCCGAGCTCGGCGCGGGGGTCCACGCGGCGGGAGCTTGAAGATCCTCCCGCCCCTCCGACTATGGAGGCGGCTGTAGTCAACTCGAGAGAGAGAGCAGCCCTGCTCAGTAAATCAAGAAAGGCTCAGAAGGATGCCGACTGAAGAGAAGAAAGAAGAAAGGCGTGCGAGAATTAATACTTACGCCGAAACCGCCTGCGACTGCTTTACCGCCTTGCGAAAGCGGTCTGCCTTCGCGGCCGCCTCATCCCGCTTGGTTGCCGCCGCGGTACCTTTGGGCTTCTTCGGCCGACTGCCGAAGAGAGTCGGCGCCGCCCGGCGTTTTCGTATGCCGCCTCGGGCAGCCGGCCCTGCGGATGAGCCCGCGCCTTGATGGTCGGACGCCGGCTGGCGGCGCGGAATCGGCTCGGCCTCGTCGTCGCCCAGCCAGTCCTCGAAGGTGGAGGAGAGCCCGGAGCCGCCTGTCTCGCCGCCTCCCCCCACGGAGTCGTCGTCCAAGGCGGTCGCCCCCAAGTTGGGGTCGTCAAAGTCGTCCGCCGCACGGTCGGGAGCGAACTCGCGTTCCGCCCCCGCGGTCCCGGCCGGCTGATGAAGGAGGGGATTCTGATTAAAAGAAAAAAGCCGACTGGTCAGAAACCGACCAGAGAAAACTCGGCAACAAGAAAATAAGGAAAGAAAGAAGGTTTACCATGGGCAGTGGATCGGCGCGAGAGTACGGCGCCTTGCCATACTGACACTCCTCGGTGAGCTTGCAGTTGGCGATGTAGTTCACCATGTAAGACATCTCGTCGTAAGGCATCTCCCTGGTGCTTAGCCGGCTTGGGTCGAAGCGGCCGCTCATCTGGCAAATCAGATGAGGGCGGCCTTGGGGCGGGAGCACCCGACACTCCACGAAGGCGGCAATTAGATCGGGCCCGGTCAGGCCATCCGACTGGATCAGCACCCGAAGCCGGGCAACGGCGCCGGCCCCAGCCGGCGTCAGCAATCTGGCCCGATAAGACCATGAAGGCTACCTCCCAGCCGGCGGGCTAGCAATGTAAGCCGACAGGTTGACGTCGTCGCCCTGTGGGGCAACGTTCTTCACATAGAAGTAGGATTTCTGCCAAAGCTTCACCGATTGGATCAGTGCGATGGCCGGGAATGGGTTGTCGGCCGTCGTTCGCCGCATGGCGATGAAGGCGCCGCATGGAGCCGGCATGCCCGCGATGACGGTGCCGAGCTTGGACTGGAAGAACTCACCCACAGCTCGAGGGTGGGGAGGACGTCGAGGAAGCCTTCGCACAAGGTGACAAAGGCCGATAGCAGCACCACCGTGTTCGGAGTGAGGTGGTGCGGCTGGAGATTATAGAACTCGAGAAATGAGCGGAAGAAGCCGCTCGCGGGAAGGCCAACGCCGCAGGCAGTGCGAGCGGAAGATCACCCGCTCGCCCTCCTCCGGCGCCGGCGAGATCTCCCCCTCCGGCGCGAGCCGGACCTGCACATAGTCCTTGCCCGGCGGCCGCCGCGTCTTGTGGAGGAAATCAATGTGGTCTTCGTGGACATTGGAGCCGTCCCAGTTGCTCGATGTTGGAGCCATAAGGATGAGAAGGCGACAGGGAACGTGCGGTGGTGGAGAGCGCCCGATTCAGCGGCGGCAAGGCTGCGGCGCGCCAAGAAGAATGGCGGAGCGGTGGCACGGCGAAGAACTGCTGCTGTGGCGATAAAGAGAAGAAGAAGAGAGAGGAGGGGCGAGGGCAAGCGTGCGTGCGTCTGCCGCTCTCCCCCCTACTTATAGCCTCGCGCGACGAAGCCGAGGAGGCGAGACGTGGTAGGACGTGGGATTAACTGCGCCCACTCCCCATGTCCCGTGGTTATCGCGCCTTAACGGCGTGCGGAAACCGCTGCTGGAAGGCGAGCGGCCAGTTCGGGCCACAAAGGATCCGCACTTGGGCCGAGGCGTGGTAGTGGCGGGCCCCGGTCTACAGCGGCGTCCCGTCACGTGCGTGGGCTGGCAGGCTCTTCCAGCCAAAGGGTGCCACGTGGCGCGCAGGCGGCAGACGGTCAGCCTGCAGCCTGGCTAGCATGCCAGCTGGTTCATGCCTTCGGATTTTGAAGAGACTTCGCCGAGAAGGCAAGCATAAAGTGAGGCCGGCTCCTAGCTGCCGGCTCTTCAGGATAGGAAGCTGATTGAGCTTCTAGTTCCCTTCGCAGCCGCGAAGCACAACCAGCTTCGGGGACTACTGTCGGAGTAAATGACCACGGGTAGCTTAGCCGGCTGCCATTGGCTCTTCAAAAAATAATGGGCCGATCAAGCCTTCGAGCACCCAAGACACGGGGCCGCCTTCCCCCGCCGGCTCCCCCATCAGCCGGCTACCGAAAGACGGCCGACCCTAGAATCCTCATATAGAAAGCCGACCACCACATGGCTGACTCCAAGAAGCCGGCCACAACATGGCCGACTCCAAGAAGCCGGGCACAAAATGACCGACTCCAAGAAGCCGGCCCCCAACAGGCGGCCCAGACCAAACCCTCAAAGTTTGCACCAACGTAATGATGATAGGACAGGGCGTGGCAATAGTGAAACATGCCGCCCCCGAATCCCGGAATACGCATGGCTACAGTACGCCGTACGAGACATCCATGACCCATCCGGCGTGGCACTGTTGCCATGCTGACCATGACAACACCCACGGCGGGTTGTCAGTACGGCCCGCACGCGGCAGCCCCCTTCGGTTAGAGAGACACCCGAAGGCGGCCACGCTTCCCCGAGTCGGCCAGGGATGAAGCCGGCTCTCCCCAGCCGGCTCGCTCCCTCCCTCGAAGAATGTGCACCATTAAGGAGACAAGACGAGGTAAGGCTACAGTGAGCGCCCACAAGGCGGCGGTACTGCAGCCATGCTTACCTCGACAAAGCCCTCGTCATCAAGGGTGAGGCAATAGTAACCAGCCCCCGACAAGACCCCCAAGCGGTGGGGCCTACCTGTCTACCTGGAGGCCGGCAGCCGGCGGGACCCACCAGTCGGCAGGCCCTAGCAGTCGGCGGAAAAGCCGGCCAGCGTAGACACTAAGGCTGGGCCCGAGCCCAGCCGGATTACCATTGTACCCCTGGGGGGTAGGCCTATATAAACCCCCCAGGGCACCCATGCAAAGGGTTGCACTTCGATAGTTTTAGACACAACTTTGAGAGGAGAAGAGAGCTAGCCTCGCCCCTTCTTCCTCCTCTCGCCAAACAGCTCAAGGAGCCTCTTGTAGCTACTTGTTGATCTAGTGATCATGCGGAGACCCCGCAGAGCAGGACTAGGGGTGTTATCTCCACGGAGAGCCCCGAACCTGGGTAAGATTCGCCGGCATGCATGTCTTCGCCTTATCTCGTTTCTAGGCACTGACGTTGTCTTATTGGCTCCCACAATGATAAGCCACCCGTTGGCATATGTCGCACCTACCACCCGACACGCAGAGTTTTGTAGGGTAGTAGCAAATTTCCCTCAAGTGGATGACCTAAGGTTTATCAATCTGTGGGAGGCGTAGGATGAAGATGGTCTCTCTCAAACAACCCTGCAACCAAATAACAAAGAGTCTCTTGTGTCCCCAAGACACCCAATACAATGGTAAATTGTATAGGTGCACTAGTTCGGCAAAGAGATGGTGATACAAATGTAATATGGATGGTATATATAGGTTTTTGTAAGCTGAAAATATAAAAACAGCAAGGTAGCAAGTGGTAAAAGTGAGCAAAAATGGTATTGCAATGCTTGGAAACAAGGCCTAGGGTTTATACTTTCACTAGTGCAAGTTCTGTCAACAATGATAACATAATTAGATCATATGGCAGTCCCACAATGTGCAACAAAATTCACTCCAAAGTTCCTATTGCGGAGAACATAAGATGAAATTACTTGTAGGGTACGAAACCACCTCAAAGTTATTCTTTCCGATCAATCCATTGAGCTATTCCTATAAGTGTCACAAACAGCCCTAGAGTTCGCAGTAAAATAACACCATATGACACACATCAATCAACCCTAATGTCACCTAGATACTCCAATGTCACCCCAAGTATCCGTGGGTCAATCATACGATATGTATCAAACAACTTCAGATTTATAATATTCCATCCAACACAAAGAACCTCCAAGAATGCCCCAAGATTCCTACCGGAGAAACAAGGATGAAAACGTGCATCAACCGCTATGCATAGATTACCCCAATGTCACCTCGGGAATCAGCGAGTTGAGTGCCAAAACATACATCAAGTGAATCAATAGAATACCCCATTGTCACCACGGGTATCCCACGCAAGACATACATCAAGTGTTCTCAAATCGATAATAGTATTCAATCCGATAATAGTGAAACCTCAAAGGTAAAACTCAATTCATCACAAGAAGATAGAGGGGGAGAAACACAATATGATTCAACTATAGTAACAAAGCTTGCAGTACATCAAGATCGTGTCAAATCAAGAACACAAGAGAGAGAGATCAAACACATAGCTATTGGCACATACCCTTAGCCCTGAGGGTGAACTACTCCCTCCTCGTCATGAAGACCACCGGGATGATGAAGATGGCCACCGGTGAAGGTTTCCCCCTCTGGCAGGGTGCCGGAACGGGCTCCCGACTGGTTTTTCGTGGCTACAGAGGCTTGCAGCAGCGAAACTCCTGATCTAGGTTTATTTCTGGGGTTTTTGGGATTTATAGGAGGTGTTGGCGTCGGGGACAAGTCAAGGCGGCCCATGAGGTGATGATAAGGAAGGGGGCGCGACCTAGGGGGGGCGCCCCCCACCCTTGTGGTTTCCTCGGGACTCCTCTCCAATATCTTTTCATTCCAGTATTTTTTATATTTTCCAAAAATATTCTCCGTAAATTTTCAGCTCGTTCCGAGAACTTCTATTTCTGTAGAAAAAACGACACCACGGTAGTTCTGCTGAAAACAGCGCCAGTCCGGGTTAGTTCTAATTAAATCATACCAAAATCATATAAAATTATTGTAAACATGGCCTGAATACATCATAAATTATAGATATGTTGGAGACGTATCAACATCCCCAAGCTGAATTCCTGCTCGTCCTCGAGTAGGAAAATGATAAAATAAATATTTATTATGTGTGAATGCTAGCAAGTGCACAAATTTGATCAATGATAATTTCAATCACTTTTTCTAGCATCATTATATATCATAACAGTAGCTCATATCATAAAGCTTCTCATGATCAAGTAACAAGCTACTCACATGTTAAAGCATATACCATAAACTTTCTTGAAAACTAACAAACTATGTTCTCAGCCATCAAACAATTTTAATTCATCTTATTTGAAGTAAGGGTCTATGTAAGAGCGTTGATTTAGCAAATCCCACATACTCAACTATCATATAGTGTTCCATGATTGCTACCACTCAAATCATATTTTTAGAACAAATAGCATCCATTGAACACAGAGAAAGATAGGGGATTAATGTTTCGCCTCCCAACTTACTTATCATATAGATAATTGTCAACAATAATAATTCATGATCAAATATATTTGAATGGCCATATATGCTTAGATCTTTCCCCATCACATGATTCTTGCCAACTAAAGAGTAGGTTGTAATGAGAAGGAATACTACTGACTCTTGCATAAAAGTAAAAGATAGGCCCTTCGCAGAGGGAAGCATGGATTTGCAGAGGTGCCAGAGCCCGGAGCTTTTAAAACAGAGATGAAAATAATTTTTATAGGTATGCTTTCGTTGTCAACATAACAACCAAGATTTCTCACTATCTTCCATGCTAGAAACATTATAGGCGGTTCCCAAACAGAATGGTAAAGTTTTTACTCCCCCACCACCAACAAGCACATTCCACGGCTGGTCCGAAACAATGGGTACCGTCCAACTATCAACAATCCTGGGGGAGTTTTGTTTGCAATTATATTTTGATTTGATTTGAGCATGGAATTGGGCATCCCGGTTACCAGCCATTTTCTCGTGAATGATGAGCGGAGTCCACTCATCGCGAGAATAACCCACGTAGCATGGAAGATACTGACAACCTCTAGTCGCTACATGAGTGATTCGGGCATACAAAATAGATTATTATTTGAAGGTTTAGAGTTTGGCACATGCAAATTTACTTGGAATGACAAGTAAATACCACATATAGTAGATATGGTGGACACTCATGGAAGAAACTTGGTTCAAGGATTTTGGATGCACAAGCAGTATTCCCGCTTAGTACAGAAATTTTGGCCATCAAAAGATTCTAAAAAGCAAGCAACACATGTTGGAGGATCCATAACAATATAACTTCTATACAAATATACCCAAACATAACTCATTAAGTTGTCTTCCTTGTCCAACTTCAACTAATTTGTATCAAGTTTGAAAATAATTAATGGGGCTCACAATCATTGAAGATGTTCAAGATAGTATATTTATATGTGAAACCTCTCTTCCTTCAATATTCTTTCATGAATTGTTCAAGTGCCAATACTATGTTTGCTAACTTTCAATAAATTTACCACCTCTACTTGTTATATGTGAAGTCATTACTCCCCATGGATAAGCATATAAAACATATATAATTTTAGATTTATGATATTTAATTCATTCAGCCATTTACTCATATGATATAAGTGAAGCACGGTAGTAAATGACAAACTAAAGATATAAGTGAAGATCAATGAGTAGTTGAATAATTATGTAGCTATGTGAAAACTCCCTCTCTTTAAAAATTTCAGATCTTAATACTTTATTCAAACAACAAGCAAAATAAAATGACATTGCAAGGATAGCACATTTCATGTGAAGAAGCAAAAACTTAGGCTCAACCAAAACTGACCGATCATTGTTGAAGAAGAAAGGTGGGAGAGCTTAGATGCTTGAGACTTCTTGAAATATTAACTTGGGATGCCTTGGGCATTCCCAAGCTTAGATGCTTGAGACTTCTTGAAATATTTACTTGGGATGCCTTGGGCATCCCCAAGCTTGAGCTTTTGTGTCTCCTTAATTCCTTTCATGTCGCGGTTTACCTAAATCTTAAAAGCTTCATGCACACAAAACTCAACAAGAACTCGTGGATAAGTTAGTATAAACCCATGCAAAACCTTATCATTCTCTATTGTAGAATTATAATTTGATATTTCCTACTAAATTACTATGCATATTTAACACTCCTATCCTCAAATAGAATCATTAAACAAGCAAACATATGCAAACAATGCAACATAACAGCAATCTGTCTAAACAAAACAGTCTGTAAAGAATGCAAGAGAAATCATACTTCTATAACTCCAAAACTTCTGAAAACTTACCACACTGTATATAATTTGTAGTTACTTGTTGTGTAAAAATTACAAGATTTTATCATGTTATGACTATTCACCAATATTCAAAACATAACAACAAACTTTCTGTTTTCAAACAGCAACATATAGACTTGCAAAATAAGCATGATAAAGGCTACACTTGACCTTTTTATTGAACTAAAATATGCAAAACATTACTCTAAATAACAGAAAGCAAATACAAATAAAAGAAAATTACTTTGCAAGCAAAAATCATATCATGTGACAAATAAAAATATAGCTCCAAGTAAGGTTACCGATAATGTTGAAGACGAAAGATGGGATGCCTTCCGGGGCATCCCCAAGCTCAGTTGCTTGGATATTCCTTGAATATTGCCTTTGGGTGCCTTGGGAATCCCCAAGCTTAGTGTCTTTACACTCCTTATTCTCCTCATATCGATATCTCACCCAAAACTTGAAAACTTCAATCACACAAAACTTAACGAAACTTCGTGAGATGGGTTAGTATGATAAAGACAAATCATTAACTTTGGTACTGCCAAGACAAGATTCATAATTTTTTCCACATATGCCTACTGTACTCTGTCATTTCCACCATTTATATTACTTAAAGCTATGGAAACACTAAAACAAGCAAACTATGCGCTAAAAACAGAATCTGTCAAAAACAGTACAGTCTATAATGATCTGAACAACAACCATACTTATGCTACTCCAAATATTCTGACAAATTAGGATAACCTAGGAAATTTTTATATAAATCCTATGCAAAAAGAATCAGGATTTTATCACGCTTCTATAAAAATAACAATTATTTAACTGGGTCCAAAAGTTTCTGTTCTTCAGCAAGATCAAATCAACTATCACCATAGACCATCCCAAAGGTCTTACTTGGCACTTTATTGAAACAAAAGCTATAAAACATTGTTGACACAATAGCTTGTGAACACACAAAAACGGTAGGGGTAAATGTTGGGTTGTCTCCCAACAAGCACTTTTCTTTAATGCCTTTCTAGCTAGGCATGATGATTTAAATGATGCTCACATAAACGATAAGAATTGAAACATAATGGGAGCATCATGAAGCATATGACAAGCACATCTGAGTCTAAACCACTTACTATGCATAGGGATTTTTTGAGCAAACAACTTATGGGAGCAAGAATCAACTAGCATAGGAAGGTAAAGCAAGCAAAACTTCAAGATTTTCAACACGTAGAGAGGAATTTTTTTTGAGGAAACGTAGAGAGGAAACTTGATATTATTACAACTCATACAAGCATACATTCCTCCCTCATAATAATTTTCAGTAGCATCATGAATGAATTCAACAATATAACCATCACATAGAGCATTATTTTCATGATCCATAAGCATAGAAATGTTACTACTCTCCACATAAGCAAAACTCTTCTCATTCGGAATAGTGGGAGTATCATAAGAAATTCGAATACTATAAATTGTTTCCACATTAATGGAATAATGTTCAGAAAAATGGTAATCATAATTATGACAAGCTTTATAAATATAATCATCACTACTTTTTGTAACATAAGTGTCATCACAATAATCATCATAAGTAGCAAATTTGCTCTCATCATAATCAATTGAAACCTCTTCCAAGATAGTGGAATCATTACTAAATAAAGTCACGACCTCTCCAAATCTACTTTTATCATTATAATAAGATTCAACACCCTCCAAAATAGTGGGATAATTATCATCTAAATTTGACACTCTTCCAAACCCACTTTCATAAATATTGCAATCATCATAAGCAGGAGGCATGCTATCATCATAATAAATTTGCACATCAAAACTTGGGGGACTAAAAATATCATCTTCATTAAACATAGCATCCCCAAGTTGGGACAAACATTAATTGCAGCAAACAAATTCTCAAACATGTCACTCTCATCAAATATAGCATCCCCAAGCTTGGGCCTTTGCATATCATAAGCATAATCACTCTCATCATTAATAGTATGGATAGCACCAATTGTATAGCAATTATTATCATCACAAATTTCTAAGTTGGTGCCAAAAATATTCTAAAGATTATAAGAAGTATCATTACTTTCCCAATCATAATCATCACAATGAGTAATAGGCATAACAATAATAGGAGCAACATGATTTAGGAATGATACCTTTTTACCTTTGCTTCTCCGTCTTTTCATTTTCTTCTTCACATCATGTGCGGGTTTAATCACCTTTTTGAGCTCCTTATTGATGAGATTGGTTGAATAAAAAGCTCCTCCTCGTTACCTGATTCATCATAAGAAAAAATAGGAGGGTATTGGGAAACCTCTTCCCCTTCATTAGTGTTCTCTTCATCTTCTGTTTGTTTTCTTGTCTTTAAGTAATTGGCAATATAAGGATTTTCAAAGAAATTTACCGCACAGTACATATAAATTTCCTCTAGATCAAAATCAAGAACTCTCTTAAGGTTATATTCTGGAATACCCTTACTTATAGGTTCCATTTCTTCATAACCCAGAAGAAAACTAAGTTCATTATGATGCGCAAGGGAAATCAAGTCATCACAATTTTTGGACACGATTCGATCATGAAACAATTTGCATTGGAGATTTAAACGACCACGTTCATTGCAAAGTTCACAAGGATGGCGAGAAAAATTAATTTTTTCAGCACAAACATCTAGCCTCTCTTGCAACCATTTAGTTTCTAAATACTTATGCCTCTTGCAAAATCTATCTTCCCTTTTTGGTATGTAACTGCAAACTCTATGCACTCCACAAAAATTGACATGCTTATAAGAAACATTTTTATCATGACTAGTGCAATCATCATTAGTACTATGGATATTCAAAGAGTTCATACTAACAACATTGCAATCATGCTCATCATTCAAATATTTAGTGCCAAACAATTTATTGACTTCTTCTTCTAGCACTTGAGCACAATTGTCCTTTCCATCATTTCCACTAAAGACATTTAAAATCTCAAACATATGAGGCAACCTCAATTCCATTTTTTGTAGTTTTCTTTTATAGACTAAACTAGTGATAAAACAAGAAACTAAAATTTTCAACTACAAGATCTAAAGATATACTTCAAGCACTCACCTCCCCGGCAACGACGCTAGAAAAGCGCTTGATGTATACTACGCAACCTTCTTCTTGTAAACTCGTGTTGGGCCTCCAAGCACAGAGTTTTGTAGGATAATAGCAAATTTCCCTCAAGTGGATGACCTAACGTTTATCAATCCGTGGGAGGTGTAGGATGAAGATGGTCTCTCTCAAACAACCCTGCAACCAAATAACAAAGAGTCTCTTGTGTCCCCAACACACCCAATACAATGGTAAATTGTATAGGTGCACTAGTTCGGTGAAGAGATGGTGATACAAGTGTAATATGGATGGTAGATATAGGTTTTTGTAATCTGAAAATATAAAAAACAGCAAGGTAGCAAGTAGTAGAAGTGAGCGAAAAGGGTATTGCAATTCTTGGAAACAAGGCCTAGGGTTTATACTTTCACTAGTGCAAGTTCTCTCAACAACGATAATATAACTAGATCATATGGAAATCCCTCAACGTGCAACAAAAGTCACTCCAAAGTTCCTATCAAGGAGAACATCAGATGAAATTGCTTGTAGGGTACGAAACCACCTCAAAGTTATTCTTTCCGATCAATCCATTGAGCTATTCCTATAAGTGTCACAAACAGCCCTAGAGTTCATAGTAAAATAACACCATCAATCAACCCTAATGTCACCTAGATACTCCAATATCGCCACAAGTATCCGTGGGTCAATCATACGATATGTATCAAACAACTTTGGATTTATAATATTCAATCCAACACAATAACCTCAAAGAGTGCCCCAATATTCCTACGGAAGAAACAAGGACAAAAACGTGCATCAACCGCTATGCATAGATTACCCCAATGTCACCTGGGAAGCTGCGATTTGAGTTCCAAAACATACATCAGTGAATCAATAGAATACCCCATTGTCACCACGGGTTATCCCACGCAAGACATACATCAAGTGTTCTCAAATCCATAATAGTATTCAATCCGATAATAGTGAAACCTCAAAGGTAAAACTCAATTCATCACAAGAAGATAGAGGGGTAGAAACACCATATGATTCAACTATAGTAACAAAGCTCACGGTACATCAAGATCGTGCGAAATCAAGAACACGAGAGAGAGAGAGAGAGAGAGAGAGAGAGAGATCAAACACATAGCTACTAGTACATACCCTCAGCCTCGAGGGTGAACTACTCCCTCCTCATCATGGAGACCGCCGGGATGATGAAGATGTTCACCGGTGATAGTTTCCCCCTCTGGTAGGGTGCCAGAACGGGCTCCCGATTGGTTTTTCGTGGCTACAGAGGCTTGCGGCGGTGAAACTCCCAATCTACATTTATTCTTTCTAGGTTTTTTTTGATTTATAGGAGGTGTTGGCGTCGGGGACAAGTCAAGGGGGCTCACAAGGTGATGACAAG
>NC_041391.1:297826458-297840244 GCF_002162155.2 Triticum dicoccoides | reverse complement strand
CTCCGATATCTTTTCGTTCCAGTATGTTTTATATTTTCCAAAAATATTCTCCATAAATTTTCAGCTCGTTTTGAGAACTTTTATTTCTACACAAAAAACGACACCATGGTAGTTCTACTAAAAACAATGTCAGTCTAGGTTAGTTCTAATTAAATCATACCAAAATCATATAAAATTACTGTAAACATGGCATGAATATTTCATAAAGTATAGATACGTTGCAGACGTATCACTATGTAGCCTCAGACATATTACATATGGCCGTAGTTAACCTAACAATAAATGGGCTACAGACATATTCAGTTAAAAGTCCGATTCACCGATTAGTCCCTTATCAGCCCCTGGCCTATATGGTACCAGCTACCGATATCCTGAATAGTGAGTATATATAAGCCATGGGATGAAACTAACCTTGATGGAAAACAGCAGTCGTCCCCAAAATTGTCCTGTGTATGTACATCAAGAAGCATGTTAAGCACAACAGGCTAAACATCAACCAAATACATCCATGGAAGACAAAATAATCTCCAAAAGATAGCTTCAGTGTGCAGGTTTAAACACGCTAGTAAGGCACAAGTGGAAAGATGTGTTAACTGCAACAGGCCTAACATTTAACAACAAGCAAACATAGTCATTCAAGCTAGTATTGTGTTGGTCTAAGTACACTGGGTATTGTTAAATAAAAATGGAAACGCGTGTTAACTACAAGTTGCAGCAACCAAATGTAGTCATTCATAGTGGTATTGTTGAAACTGGTATTGATGAAATTGAACTGCACAGTTCATACTTGCATGTATAGAACATCACGTTGTATATAACTCGAATAAACAAGGCATACTTCGAAAAAACAAAGATAGCATTTGAAATTGGACATATGCTAACTACAAACAACCGAACAATCAATTTTTTTTAAAAGAGGCATATGCTAGCTATAACAGGCTTAATAGCAAGCAAATATATGCATTCCTATCGGTATGTTTAAAACTGGATTGATGAAATGTACTGCACGATAAATAATTGCACATATAGAGCATCACATTGTGAACAACTAAATAAACAAGACATACTGCAAACAACCAAATATAGCAATTAAAACAGGACATATGCTCACTACACTACAAAAGGGACTTGACAAAACAAATCATGGGTTCCCACTGTGAAGAGGCACAGCAAAACAAATCATGGGTTTCCTCACTTGGCACAGATGGGCTCGTTCCCGTGGGAAGAGCACAGACCCTAGATGCGCTCCATGTTGTCGCAAATGGGCTCCTTCCCCTTGGAAGAGCACGACTGTAGGGTGCCCACCCTGATGTCGCAGACGAGCTCTTTCCCCTTGGAAGAGCAACTGGGTTGACTTGGAAGCTCTGGATCCCAAGCCAGCGTCGCAGAACATGTCCTTTAGAAATGATAAAAGGGGCTCAATGGCGATGTAGGATGACAAATTCTTGATAGCAAGCCATAGGAAATCTGCGGCGGGGCCATGGATGAGATCGACGGTGGTTGAACCCGAGGGGTTGGGGGTGGGCCACTTAACCTGTGACATAGCCCGCCTCAGGCCATCGTTGTCGACGACCTCGACCTCGTAGCCGGTGTCCGCGGGTGTCCGGATGGCCGGACTATGACCTTTGGCCGGACTCCCGGACTATGAAGATACAAGATTGAAGACTCCGTCCCGTGTCCGGATAGGGACTTTCCTTGGCGTGGAAGGCAAGTTTGGCGATACGATATGAAGATCTCCTCCCATTGTAACCGACTCTGTGTAACCCTAGCCCTCTCCGGTGTCTATATAAACCGGAGAGTTTTAGTCCGTAGGACGAACAACAATCATACCATAGGCTAGATTCTAGGGTTTAGCCTCTCCGATCTCGTGGTAGATCAACTCTTGTACTACCCATATCATCAATATTAATCAAGCAGGAGTAGGGTTTTACCTCCACCAAGAGGGCCCGAACCTGGGTAAAAACATCGTGTCCCTTGTCTCCTGTTACCATCCGCCTAGACGCACAGTTCAGGACCCCCTACCCAAGATCCGCCGGTCTTGACACTGACATTGGTGCTTTCATTGGGAGTTCCTCTGTGTCGTCGCCTTTAGGCCCGATGGCTTCTTCGATCTCAACCACGACACGGTCCAGGGTGAGACTTTTCTCCCCGGATAGGTCTTCATATTCGGCGGCTTTGCACTGCAGGCCAACTCGCTTGGCCATCTGGAGCAGATCGGAAGCTACGCCCCTGGCCATTAGGTCAGGCTTGGAAGCTTAAACTACACGGCCGACATCCGCGGGGACTTGATCTTCGACGGATTCGAGCCAAGGCCGAGCCGCCGCACTGTCATGATGGGCATGATCTAGCTCTGCCGCCGGACAGCACCCAGAGTGCCGCTCAGGTGTCCGCTCCGACCATTAGCTCGGAGCCAACTGCGCTAATCGGGGACGGACGGTTGGACGCCGCCCCAGGAGCCGCAATCTCTATGGCGATAGAGCCGACTATCGGTTTAGCCCTTTGCGAGGCCAGTGACTCCGAGGCGCCGGACTCCTGCCCGGACTCCGAACCTTCCGCACCCCTTCCGATCGAACCCAATTGGGCTCCGATCATGGAGTTCACGGCCGCAGTCGTCTTTCAGCACTCGCCTTTCGGCGATATCCTGAATTCACTAAAGTCTCTCTCTTTCTTAGGAGAGCCCTGGCCGGATTCTGGTCAGCAGGGTTGGGATGCGGACGACGAAGAAATTCGAAACCCACCCACCACCCACTTTGTAGCCACTGTCGATGATATAACTGACATGCTCGACTTCGAATCCGAAGACATCGACGGTATGGACGCCAATGAAGGAGACAACCAAGAACCAGCACCTATAGGGCACTGGAAGGCCACCTCGTCATACGACATATACATGGTGGACACCCCCAAAGCAGGGTATGGCGATGAAAAAATGGAGGACGACCCCTCCAAGAAGCAACCCAAGCGCCGACGTCAGCGGCGCCGCTCTAAATCACGCCAAAGCAAAAACGGCGATTCCGGCACCGGAGACGTCAACACACCGGACAGTGCCGAAGACAACCCCCTCCAGCAGAATTCAGCGCAGGAGGACGAAGGAGCCAGCCCTCACGAGAGAGCGGCAGACAGGAAGGTCGAGGACGACAATTATATGCCTCCCTCCGAAGACGAGGCAAGCCTCGACGACGACGAATTCGTCGTGCCAGAGGATCCCGTCGAACAAGAGTGCTTCAAGCGCAGGCTTATGGCCACGGCAAGCAACCTCAAGAAAAAACAGCAGTAGCTTAGAGTTGACCAAGATCTGCTCGTCGACAGATGGACTAAAGTCCTGGCAGCCGAAGAGTATAAACTCGAGCGCCCCTCCAAGAGTTATCCAAAGCGCAGGCTGCTACCCCAACTAGAGGAGGAAGCAACTAAAGCTACATCACCAGCATACGATGCGCCCGATCGGCCACCCCGTGGCCGCGACAGAGAGGCCTTTCGGCCCTCAAACCAAGCCGCACCCCGGCGCCGCTCCAAGAGCACCAGAGCATGGGGAAATGCAATAGACCTGCAAGACATACTGGAGGATAAGGCAAGGCAAACAAGATCGATCTACAGATCACGTGGGCGCCCTACGTCACGTGACGATAACTGTCACGCCGGATATGATAAATACGGCAAGACTGAATACAACAGACAAAGCTCATCCGAGCTACGTCGCGATATGGCCCAGTACAGGGGCGCCGCACACCCACTATGCTTCACAGACGAAGTAATGGATCATCAAATCCCAGAGGGTTTTAAACCCGTAAACATCGAATCATACGATGGCACAACAGATCCCGCGGTATGGATCGAGGATTACCTCCTTCATATCCACATGGCCCGTGGTGTTGATCTACACGCCATCAAATACCTCCCGCTCAAGCTTAAAGGACCAGCTCGGCATTGGCTTAAGAGCCTGCCAGCAGAGTCAATAAGTTGCTGGGAGGACTTGGAATCCGCATTCCTCAACAACTTCCAGGGCACTTATGTGTGACCACAAGACGCCGATGACCTAAGCCACATAATCCAGCAGCCAGAGGAATCGGCCAGACAATTCTCGACACGGTTCCTAACCAAGAAAAATCAAATAGTCGACTGTCCGGATGCCGAGGCCCTTGCGGCCTTCAGGCACAACATTCGAGATGAATGGCTCCCCCGGCACCTAGGACAGGAAAAGCCGAAATCTATGGCAGCCCTCACGACACTCATGACCCGCTTTTGCGCGGGCGAAGACAGCTGGCTAGCTCGTAGCAATAACATAACTAAGAGCCCTGGCAATTCGGATACCAAGGACAACAATGGCAGGTCACGTCGCAACAAGCACAAGCGCCACATTAACGGTGACAATACCGAGGATACGGCCGTCAACGCCGGATTCAGAGGCTCTAAACCCGGTCAGCGGAAGAAGCCATTCAAAAGAAACCCTCCGGGCCCATCCAACTTAGACCGGATACTCGATCGCTCGTGCCAGATACACGGCACCCCCGAACAACCAGCCAACCACACCAACAGGGATTGTTGGGTGTTCAAGCAGGCAGGCAAGCTAAGTGCCGAGACCAGACACAAGGGGCTGCATAGCGATGACGAGGAGGAGCCCCGGCCACCGAACAACAAAGGACAGAAGGGATTCTCCCCGCAAGTGCGGACGGTGAACATGATATACGCGAACCACATCCCCAAAAGGGAGCGGAAGCATGCTCTCAAGGACGTCTATGCGTTGGAGCCACTCGCCCCAAAGTTCAACCCATGGTCCTCCTGCCTGATCACCTTCGATCGAAGGGACCACCCCACTAGCATCCGTCACGGTGGATTCGCCGCATTGGTCCTAGACCCAATCATTAACGGATTTCACCTCACTAGAGTCCTTATGGATGGCGGCAGCAGCCTGAACCTGCTTTATCAGGATACCGTGCGAAAAATGGGTATAGATCCCTCAAGGATTAAGCCCACAAAGACAACCTTTAAAGGCGTCATACTTGGTGTAGAAGCCAGCTGTACAGGCTCGGTTACACTCGAAGTGGTCTTCGGATCCCCGGATAATTTCTGAAGCGAGGAGTTAATCTTCGACATAGTCCCATTCCGCAGTGGCTATCACGCCCTGCTCGGAGGAACCGCATTTGCAAAATTCAATGCGGTGCCGCACTACACATATCTCAAGCTCAAGATGACAGGCCCTCGCGGAGTCATCACGGTAAATGGAAACACTGAATGCTCTCTCCGAATGGAGGAGCACACAGCGGCCCTGGCGGCGGAAGTACAGAGCAGCCTCTCAAGGCAACTCTCCAATCCGGGTGTTAAACGTCCGGACAACGTCAAGCGCGCCCGAAGCAACCTACAACAGAGCCGGCTGGCACGATCCGAGCAAGCATAGCAGTGCGGCCCCAACCCCAGCCCTCGCCAGATGGTTCTATCGGTACCACGCGTACATAATTACGCTTTGAAAATACCATGGGCATAAGGGGAGGGGCACAACTACGGCACGCCCAGAATGCGGCTTAACCGCACTTAGGGGCTCCCTATTCCTCCGTTTTCTTTTTTTATATATACTTTCAGGACCCAACTATCCGAAAGGCCTGTCCGGCAACACACTCGCCGAACACACGATGCAACAGCCAGGGCGAGAACAAGCTGCGTCGAATGTCCAGGTGGTCTCTATAACGAGTTAAATACCTGTTTTTTACTTAAAGACCCGCAGCTTGCCCCTGGAGGGGGACATGTCAAACAATCCCATCTCTTGCTTATCGCACTATTTGTATCGTCCTGCTTTCATAGCAGCCCTTTTAATACAACAAGACATAGCTCTTATCTTTTATTGTGTTCATCTATCTTTTATACATATATGTTCAGTCATGACATTATGCAACCGTACACTTTGGTATGGCAAATACACCAGGGGCTTAAGCACCCCATAATATGGTGTGAGAAGACCGAACACTCTAATGAGTGCGGCACCCCGAACTTATAGCACTATATGCATCGGCTCCGAATCATGTCTTGGGTCAATAGTTGGGTTTGCCCGGCTCCCATGTTTTGGTACCTTACGTTCCGCAATGTTGGCTAAGGTAGCACTGGGAGAACTACTGCGATTGTGCCCCAGTTGAGCTGGGTTAACACCTCAGTAGAGAAAGCTAAAACTGACCGTCATGATAGTGCGAGAGACCGATCGCTGTTCGCAAGGTTTTTGGAGTCCCTAAAGACTTATGCCGCTTAGAGCGAGGAGCCGGATTTATCTGGCCAAGGCGTGGATAGTGCCCCGAACTCGGTCTTCCAAAAACTAGGGGCTTCGCCGAAATTTAAAATTATAGAATTCTATGGCTAAGTGAGAGTGATAAAGCATTATAAGTCCGATGGCCTGGTTCGTTGTGCTGAGCGCCTCCCTAGATGGACCCAAGAAAGGGAACAAGAGCGCTCAGGTTTATCCCGAACACCCCAGCACTCGTGGCACGGGGGTAGAAGCTGACGACTTGCATCTCTTAGATTTAATAAACGGCCGCACAGAAGGTAATATTTTAAATTAACAAGTGTTGCTTAGCGCATATGAACAAAGTTTTCAGCGTACAGGATAACAAATGTGAGTCTACTCAAAAATTACATCTTTGGAGCACTCATCCGCTATAGGGTGGGAACCCTTCAGGACGCCCTTATAATACATCTCGGGCGTGCGATACTCCTTGCCCGGCGGTGGCGCGTCCGTCAAAAGCTTCTCCGCGTCCAGCTTGCCCCAGTGCACTTTGGCACGGGCAAGGGCCCGACGGGTACCTTCAATACAGACGGAGCGCTTGATGACTTCGATCCACGGACACGCGTCAACCAGCCACCGCACCAGACCGAAGTAGCTCCCAGGCATGGCCTCTCCAGGCCACAGCCGAACTATGAGGTCCTTCATAGCCTGTTCGGCCACCTTGTGGAGCTCGACCAGCTGCTTCAGCTGGTCGCTCAGGGGCACCGGATGTTCGGCCTCAGCATACTGAGACCAGAACACCTTTTCCGTCGAGCTCCCCTCCTCGGCTCGGTAGAACGCGACAGCATCAGACACACTACGAGGCAGATCAGCGAACGCTCCTGGAGAGCTCCGGATCCGGGTAAGTAACAGATAATTTACTTTTATATTCTTGCTTTGCATAAAGAATGCCTTACCCGCCGCTATCTTCTTCATCGCTTCGATCTCCTGGAGGGCCTTCTGGGCATCGGCCTTAGCGTTTTTGGCACTCTCAAGAGCCAAGGCGAGCTCGGACTCTCGAGTCTTTGAGTCACGCTCCAAATTCTCGTGTTTTTCCACGAGAGCCTGGAGCTCTCGCTGCACCTGCGCCACCCGCGCCGCCTGCTTCTCTCGCTCGGTGCGCTCCAAGGCCGCACAATTTTCGGCCTTGGAGACCGCTTCCTTCAGGGTCGCCACCTCGGTCGTGGCCCCTTGTCACGTCCCTAGTTCTGTTAATGCCAAGTGCTAGCATCTGGTGTTGCATCACGTTTAAATTCAAGGAATTTGAATTGAGGGAATTTTCCAAGCCTCACAAATTTTAAGAGAAGGGCAAAGAACCCTGGAAAATGCATTCAGTATTTCCAAAAATGGCCTTAAATAATGTTGGTTATACTTTGGCAAAGGTTTTGCACCAAACCAAAAATAATGAACATTTTTTAGGAATATTTTGGGCACTAAATTTAAATCATTATTCTATTTGCATTTGGAATTATATTCATAATATATATAGAATATATTTTCAAATACCTTGGAACATTTTATGTGCTTTGGATTAGTCCATTCAGCAACATAGAAATACCCAGAGGATATTTGGCACTGTTTAGAATCTGTTTTGGAATTTAAACAGTGGCAAAGTTTAAAAACAAACAAACAAAACAGAAAACAAATAAGAAAATAAGGAGGAAAAGGTTTACCTAGACTTACCTTGAGCCCACCTAGCGCCCCACCTGGCCCAGCACTGTGGCCGAGGCCAGCCCAACTCCCCACCGTCTTCAACCTCTGCCAGTAGGCAGAGGCGTGTCGCCCGCGCACGCACCTGAGGTTTCCACCTCCTGCTTCATGCTGGCGGCCTCCCCTTCGAGCCTGTCCACGCCTGAAGACGCCTAGCACCCCCTACATCTCCCCCCCCTCTGGTTCCTCCCTCTCCCCCCAGCGCTCGTGCCCGCAGCCACCCAAGCGAGCCCGTCGCCACCGTTCACCCCCACCGCAGCCACCGCGCACGCCTCGCCTAGCAGTCCGGCTCGCTAGCTCCGCCCCGACACCGTGGAGCCACACGGCAAAACACGCGACCGCAGGAGGCCTGCAACACCGTCACCATCGTCATCTTCAACCTCAGGCGCCACCGATCGCCCTCGCCGATTTGTCGTCCTCAACACGCCCCCGGCTGCCCCGAGCATCACTTCGTGATCTACGTGAGCACCGTCGTCTTTCCCCTCTCTTTTCGCTGCCGAACGCGTCGCCTAGCCGTGTTTTTCCATGGAGCCGAAAGCTTCTGCCCGCCGGCCATGTCACTGCCGTCGCTGCAGCCGCTCAGGCTCGAAACCGAGCGCGTTTCCGTGCTCAGTACAGCTCCAGGAGCACCTAGAAGACACCCGTTGCTCATGCCGTGCACCATAGCGAAGTTTGCATCATCGCCCAAACACTGGCCACCGCCGCGAGCTTGCCTCCGGCGAGCTCGGGCCACCTCAGCCCCGGCGGTTTGCACAGATGGATGCGGGCGAGTCCCAGCTCCGCGTAGATGCCCTCCGCCGGCCATTTGGTCACCGGAGGAGGAATCCCGAGCCCCTCCGCCGTCTCCGGCCTTGCCGGCGACGAGCCTCGGGTCAACTCCGGTGAGTTTGACCCGGGTTGACCCAGTTTGACTTCCCCAGAGCCACTGACACGCGGGCCCCGCCCGGCTAATTAAGTTAGGTTAGTATTAACTAAGCTAGGTTAGTTTAGTTAGACACTGACACTCGGGACCCACCGGTCAGTTTGACCTGGGCCGCCCGTTGACCTGCTGACGTCACTAATATGTCATGCTGACGCAGTATTTGTTTCTGGGATTTTAATAAATCTTAAATGATTTATTAATTCCAGAAAATAGTATAAACTTCTAAAAATCATATAAAATCAACCGTAACTCCAAATGAAACAAATTATATATGAAAAATGATCAAAAAAAATCCAATCTATCCATCTGTACCATTTTCATGCATGTTAGAACAACTTATAGCTGCTGTTTAGCACAAATCATATAATGGAATTTAAACCCTCACATATGGAGTTTGAATTTGAATCTTGGATTCAAACCAACTCCATTTAACTTGCTGCTAGTTGCATTAGCTCAAACCACAGCATATTGCCATGTCACACTCATGCATCATATTGTTGCATTGCATTGATTGTGTTCTTTCTCTGTTGCCGGTGTTTGTCCCCTCTCAGTAGACGTGTACCAACGATGTGATCGATGGCACCGATGAAGAACTATACTATCTTCAGAAGTGCCAGGCAAGCAAAACCCCCTTGTTCATTCCGATACAATCCCACTTTCTCGCTCCTGCTCTATTTTACTGCATTAGGACAACAACGATTCAACTGTTACATGCTGCGGTAGTTGAACCCCTTTCCTCTGCATGACCTGTCATTGCCACAGTAAATAGATGAAACCCACTAGCATGAGTAGGAGTTGTTTGAGCCCTGATGTGCCTACTCATTCATGCTTGTTTGTCATGCCTGCTACTACTTAGAGTTGAGTCAGGTCTGATTCATCGGGGATGAATCAGAGGTGGGTAAACATGTCCTGCTGTGTGTGAGCTAAGTGTGTGAACACGATTTGGTAAAGGTAGCAGTGAGAGGCCATGTAGGAGTACATGGTGGGTTGTCTCATTGTAGCCGTCCTTAGGAACTGAGTCCTATGGTTGTGATCCATGAATAGTTACTACCACACATTGGGTTCCGGTAACTCGGCCCCTCTCGGCTTATTAATCAACTTGATCTCTGTCCAGGAGTTGCAACTAGTTTCTGGTGTTTGTAGGTAGTGTTAGTAGTCTACCAAGTGGCACCCGGTACAGGTGGGCTTGGGACAGACTAGGCACAGTGGCACGGTGTACCAAGTGGCACCCGGATGGTGGGCTTGGGAACCCTGCTCACATCGTTTGGGGCCATGAGCGACACCCCAGCCGGATCTCCTTGCGGATGGAACCCGAATAGGCGATAAACCTGGACGAGAGACTTGTGTGGTTAGTCAGGTCGTGGCCGACACCCTCGCTGGGCTTCCGCTTGAAGGTTGCCGAGTACATGTCGTGTAAACGGCGGTAAGTGGTGAGAGCGTGTGTGAAGAAGTACACCCCTGCAGGGTTAATATGATCTATTCGAATAGCCGTGTCCGCGGTAAAGGACTTCTGGGTTGCCTGTACAGTTCATAGACAAGTGAAAGTGGATACTCTAAAATAAGCAAGATAAGCGTGAGCGCTATGGATGGCGTTCTCGTAGGGAGACGGGAGCGGATCCATAGTGGTGTATTGATATGGTGAATATGTGGACTCGTGTGCGCCACCTCAAAAGAGTTACTTGCAGTCGTAGTTCAGGATAGCCGCCGAGTCAAAGCTGGCTTGCTGCAGTTAAACTCCACCACCCCCTTTGTTGATAATGATGCATATGTAGTTAGTTCTGATGTAAGTCTTGCTGGGTACATTTGTACTCACGTTTTCCTATTTTATGTTTTTGCAGAGAGACTTCAGTCTCACTAGTAGTACCGCTTGGACTTCGACGTTTAGCTTGTTACCTCAGCTACGATCTTGTGCCCTCGGCAGGATCTGGTAGATAGTCAGGCTTCTCAGCCTTTTTCATTTGTAGATGTCTGTACTCAGACATGTTAAGCTTCCGCTTGTGCTTGAATTGTGTGCTCTGAATGCTGAGTCATGAGACCCATGTTTGTAATATCTCGCTCCTCGGAGCCTATTGAATAAATACTTGAGTTGTAGAGTCATGTCGTGATGCCATGTTGTATTTGCACATATCGAGCATATTGTGTGTATGTTATTGAAATGCTTGGTATGTGTGGGATCTGACTATCTAGTTGTTTATCCTTAGTAGTCTCTCTTACCGGGAAATGTCTCCTAGTGCTTCCACTAAGACATGGTAGCTTGCTACTGCTCCGGAACACTTAGGCTGGCCGGCATGTGTCCTTCTTCGTTCATGTGTCTGTCCCTTCGGGGAAATGTCACGCGATGAATACCGGAGTCCTGCTAGCCCAGTTGCTACAGCCCGGATTCACTCGCTGATGACCGACACATTCGTTGATGGGTCATGTATGCATGTCCCTGTAAGTTAGTGCCACTTTGGGTTCACGACTAGCCATGTCAGCCCGGGTTCTTTGTCATATGGATGCTAGCAGCACTATCATATACGTGAGCCAAAAGGCGCAAACTGTCCTGGGCCAGGTAAGGTGGCACCCGTGGGAATACCACGCGTGAGGCCGCAAAGTGATATGATGTGTTACATGCTAGATCGGTGTGACTCAGGATCGGGGTCCTGACACCCCTGCAACATTTGCGTTGGTCCTGTCATTATTTGCAACCAAGTATTTCTATATACATTTACATACGGTACTTCATACCCTCCTTGTCCTCGAGCTGCTTCTTGGCACGGCCGAGCTCGTTCTCGGACCGATCGAGGCTTTCCTTCAATGCATCGACCTCCGCAGTCAGTGCGGTAGAGGTCAGCAGCGCAGCCTGCATTCCCATATTGACACATTTAGGTTAGACTCCTGCATATATCTTTTTATATCCTCAGCTCGGCTTTTCTTTCCGAACACCGAACCGAGCATCAGGGGCTACTGTCTATGCGGTAAACATTTTTATATGTTTCGAACACATACCTCAAATCCTGTTAACAGACTTGTACACGCTTCTGTCAGCCCGCTCTTTGCGGACTGAACCTTTTGAATCGCCGCACTCATAACAGTACGGTGTTCCTCGTTGATGGAGGCGCTGTTAAGCACCTCCTACAAATTGTCCGGCGCCTCTGGGTGGACGGAGGTCGCCGACGTCGTTGGCTTGCCCTTCTTATGAAGGCGCCGCTTGTCGGACTCTGAAACCGTTGGTGGTTCCGGAGCAGTGTCCGGCCCAGGGCCGGACTTAGATCCCTCTGGGGCTTTACCCCCTTTGGGCCTGGAGTCCGGGAGGTCGCCTTGAGGCGCCTCGAGGACCACCTCCTCCTGGTTTGGTCCCCTTCGGGACCCCACCTCGGCATCGTCCGCAGGAAGAGGGGAGGAGGCCGTTGGAAGTGAAGCGTTGTTCACATCCGACGAATTCAGGGAGGCGCTCGACGAATCGCTGAGCTGAACTCTGGGCGGACTGCATAATTAAATTCGGCGTTTGAAATTACCGAATACTAGAGGAGCGTCGTAAGCCATTCGGGTAACCAGACACTTACGATTTTGCCAGGGGCTTGACCCTAGATGGACGTTCCTCCCCGCCGTCTTCGGCATCGGAGGCGTAGTCCGGCAGAAGGGTCTACCCCTTCTTGGACCCTCTGGGCTCCCAAGTTGGGGCGGCCTTCCTTTTGTTTCCTCCCCCCGTTGGAGGGGGCGAGGCTTCTTCTTCCTCCTCCTCGTCTTCAGAGGCGGAGGGGGCCTCGGGGCTGTCAGGCGATGAATCCGACACCACCAGGCACCGGGAGCTCTTTCGAGTCCCCGTGGTCTTCTTCTTGACCTTCTTCTCTGGCACCACGTGAGGTGCCAGAACCAGCAACTTGGCTAGACGAGCATCCGCTGGGTCTTCGTGCAAAGGAGCCAGACAGTTGACCTGCCCGGACTTCTTCAGCCAGTCCTGTCAAAGGTAAGGGAGTTTAGATCCCGCATAGGGTTAAACTATGTGAAACAAAATACCCCAACATGGGAAAATTAAGCTCACCGCGCTGGCGTGGCACTTGGCGCAGAATCTGCGATCCTTGGTGACAAGAGGCGAGACCTCGGAGCTCTTGAAGAGCACCTTCCAAGCGTCCTCGTGCTTTGTGTCGAAGAGCCGGGACAGAGTCTGGTGCTGGGCTGGGTCGAACTCCCACAAATTGAAAGCCCGTCGTTGACACGGGAGAATCCGGCGGAAGAGCATGACCTGGACCACGGTGACAAGTTTAACCTTCCTACCAATCAGGTCCTTGATGCAGGTTTGGAGTCTGGTCACTTCTGCCGAATTACCCCATGACAGGCCCATCTCTTTCCAAGATGTGAGCTGCGTGGGGAAGCCAGATCAGAATTTGGGGGCCGCTGCCCATTCAGGGTCACGCGGCTCGGTGATATAGAACCACCCCGGTGCGCGATGTCGTCAGACAAGTATCCGGCCTTCCTCAACTTTTTGATTTGCCCCTCCGTAACGGAGGAGGCCATCCATCTACCTCCCGCTCCGGACATGATTGGAGAAGGTTGAGGTGGGAAGCGCGCGCTTGGGCGTTGGAGCTCGAGTGCGCAGGGACGGATAGGCAAAGGAGGAAGAAGGCGTAAATGGAAAGGGTAGAATCTTATCCCCTTATATGGGCGGCCGGAGCTATGAGCCCCCACCGGCCTAATAAAACTCGCGTATCTCCCAAGCGCCACGGTTAATGGCGCGGTTGGGTTACCCATGCCCGTATTGATGAGAATCCCGGAATAAAGGGACACGATCTCTGCTTCGACAAGACGTGCCAAGGAAACCGCCTCGCTAGACACGCTGAGGTGGAACAGTAAAACGACTCGAATAAAGGCTTGATGTCGGGGAAACTGATCCACGAACACCTATGCGACCGGCGGACCGAGCCCCTTTCGGT
>NC_041391.1:297795043-297826302 GCF_002162155.2 Triticum dicoccoides | reverse complement strand
GGAGATCGCACGAAGAGCGGATCGAGGCGAAGCACACGAGCAGTTTACCCAACTTTGGAGCTCTCCGGAGAGATAACACTCCTACTGCTGCATGTCTGAGTGTATTGAGTTCTTGCTCGGGAGCGCTGAGTGCTACAGTACACACTAGCTGCTAACGAGACCGAGCGTGAGTGTTTTTATGCCTTCCAACCCCCCCCTATGTTGCGCATGGGCCTCCTTTTATATGCTAAAGGGGTCTCCGACAGGTGGCAACGTAGACAAGGGTAAAAATGAAAAAGGAATTGCGGTTGGTACAACTACCTGTACAGTGTATCATACCTAACCCTGACGACACGGGACAAAGGCATTAAATGCCCATCTACGTCGCCCAAATAGTGCAAAAAGGGACCGTCAGGGACGCCACCGCTTGCCACGATGGCAATCTTGTCAGCGTCGCTTGCCACCGCGCACCGCTGGCCGCACAGCCTCTTGCCACGCGCGCCTGGAAAGGTCCCAGGGCGACACGTTGGTGGATGTGCTGGAGCGCGGATATAGAGTGGTAGTTTGCCGTGGCAAGCGCCTTGCCGTGGTCGTTGTCTTGTCGCGTCCGGAAGCTTGTCGCTCACCGAGCCTCGCCGGGACGCGTGGCGCGTCGCGGCAAGTTCCTTGAGATGCCTTGGTTGGCCTTCCCAGCAAGCTCCTCTTGCCGGGGCCTTGTCTCCTTGGCTTGAATACTTTGTTCTTGAATGGCTCCAAAGGAACCACGGAGGACCTTGGCGGTCACCCGGCAAGCCTTGCCACGGGGTGCTGCAACTGCCCGTGCACAAGTTCGGGATACTAGGGCACCCCTACTCTAGTACACCGACACTTGACCGTGGCATGATGTCATGTTGCGGAATACGTCAGCAGATTAGATTTGTGCGGAATTATTCTCTCTACGGTGGTATGTGGAACTTATTTTTGCAGAGCCGGACACTATCCTTATGTTCAAACATCTTCTATGAAGTATTCGGAGGAGGAACCCGCCTCGCAATGTCGAAGACAATTGGCGCGCCGGACTCGTCGTCATTGAAGTCATGTTCAGGGGCTACTGAGGGAGTCCTGGATTAGGGGGTGTCCGGATGGCCGGACTATGACCTTTGGCCGGACTTCCGAACTATGAAGATACAAGATTGAAGACTCCATCCCGTGTCCGGATAGGGACTTTCCTTAGCGTGGAAGGCAAGCTTGGCGATACGATACGAAGATCTCCTCCCATTGTAACCGACTCTGTGTAACCCTAGCCCTCTCCGGTGTCTATATAAACCGGAGAGTTTTAGTCCGTAGGACGAACAACAATCATACCATAGGCTAGATTCTAGGGTTTAGCCTCTCCGATCTCGTGGTAGATCAACTCTTGTACTACCCATATCATCAATATTAATCAAGCAGGAGTAGGGTTTTACATCCACCGAGAGGGCCCGAACCTGGGTAAAAACATCGTGTCCCTTGTCTCCTGTTACCATCCGCCTAGACGCACAGTTCGGGACCCCCTACCTGAGATCCACCGGTTTTGACACCGACACAAAGTCATAGCAACATCAATCTCAGAACATAGTGGATACTAGGGATCAAACCCTAACAAAACTAACTTGATTACATGGTAAATCTCATCCAACCCATCACCGTCCAGCAAGCCTACGATGGAATTACTCACGCACGGCGGTGAGCATCATGAAATTGGTGATGGAGGATGGTTGATGATGACGACGGAGACGAATCCCCCTCTCTGGAGCTTTGAACGGACTCCAGATCAGCCCTCTCGAGAGATATTAGGGCTTGGCGGCGGCTCCGTGTCGTAAAATGTGATGAAACTTTCTCTTTGATTTTTTTCTCCCCGAACGTGAATATATGGAGTTGGAGTTGAGGTCGGTGGAGGTCCAGGGGCCCACGAGATAGGGGGCGCGCCCCCTGTCTCGTGGACAGGCCCTGGGCCCCCTGGTGTATTTCTTTCGCCCAGAAATTCTTATTAATTCCAAAAAGTGCCTCCGTGGATTTTCAGGACATTCTGAGAACTTTTCTTTTCTACACATAAAACAACATCATGGCAGTTCTGCTGAAAACAGCGTCAGTCCGGGTTAGTTTCATTCAAATCATGCAAGTTAGAGTCCAAAACAAGGGCAAAAGTGTTTGGAAAAGTAGATACGCTGGGGACGTATCTGCATACCGCAAAACAAAGGAAACATACTTCTGTTCGAGTGCCTACAGTCAAAACAGGGTGCTGTTAATCGGGAGGGGTGTAGCGTACCGCAAAACGAAGGAAACGAACTTCTGTTAGAGCGCCTATGGTTGAATGGGGTCCTGTTCATCAGGAGGGGTGTGGCGTACCGTAAAACGGGACTCCACGAGCTACTGTTCATCCACCGTCTACTGCCTCGCTCCAGCCTCCACCTGCTACTGTTCATCCATCGTCGACTTCCTCCAGCCTCCACCTACTACTGTTCATCCACCCTCGACTTCCTCCTGCCTCCACCAGCTAATGTTCATCCATGGGGTCCTGTTCATCCAGCCTCCACCGGCTACTGTTCAACCAGCCCTCCACGGGGTTCTGTTCATCCAGCCTCCATCGGCTACTGTTCAACCAGCCCTCCACGGGGTCCTGTTCAACTAGCCCTCCACAGGGTCCCTCCACCGGCTACTATTCATCCACCCCACCTCCTCGATCAGGGTCCTATTCATCCAGCGGCAATGGCCTCTACTACCATGGGATCCTGTTCATCCAGCCCCCACCGGGGACTGCTCATCAAGAGGCAGCTTCGATCGGCTTCAATTAGCAGCAATAGCAAAGGAATCACTCGGGTTCAGTTAATAGCAAGGGATCGATCGGGGTTCGGTAACGTAGCTACAGCAATCGCTCGGGTTCAGTTAGAGCGCAATGCCTCGCTCGGGTTCAGTTAGAGTGCAACGCCTCGCACACAGTTTGATGAATCCTTCATCACAAACATTTTGCATATTTTTGATGGTTTTACATCACCCTTTGCGATTAATGCATCACACACAGTTTCATCAAAAGGTTTCTGATTGTAGTGTCGTGTTAGCGACATCCTGTAGTAGTGGTCCATGATGGTAGCATCTTGTAAAAAAGTATGACTGTGTTGAGATATGGGTAAGTTTAGGATCGAGATAAGATAATTGGTTATTTATGAATGAGGAGACAATGATTTGATTTGCCATGATTCATTAGTTAAGAGAGAGTTAAAAAGACGAGAGCTGAAAGACACAAAAGGAAAAAGTGGACATTGCAATAGCGTGGCGCGATGTCATGATGCATTGTGGATTGGACACGTCATCACAACATTATCATGACTTGATTTGACGATCTAATGGTACACAACTAAGGGCATCTCCAATACTCTTGTTGGTAAAAAAATTCCATGACATCAGCCAATAAGTTATCCTATAACCATTGTAATGGAAAGTTGTCCAATAACAAGTGAGAGAATAAATGTGATTGCTTTCACCTTGGATCTTGTGTAGAGGTAGTTTCGTTCTATCTCCTCATTTATTCTATGATATTATCAATTATTTTATCCCCTTCCCCTAGGCAGCTAGCGAAAACTCTTCCCCCAAGTTTTGCAAATGAGCCAGTGGATTCGCCTCCCCTCTTAATGCCGCATAGGCAGCTGGAGGCGGGAGGGGAATCCAGGCACCTTTGCTCTATCTAGTAGTTTGGGTTAGGTTTTTTTAATTGTAGCATGTGCGACACGCGGGCGGATGGTAGTGCTTCTTCTTAGAGTTTGTCTTTCAGGCTATGATCCACCTCGAGTTCGTCCATCTTAACGTAGTTGACGAATCTCTGGCATAGATTCCTATCATCTTCTTAGGGCGGTGTGGTTAGGGTTTCTCGTCATGCATTGATACGTCTCCAACGTATCTATAATTTTTTATTGTTCCAAGTTGTTATATTATCATTCTTAGATGTTTTACAGTCATTTTATAGCAACTTTATATCATTTTTAGGACTAACCTATTGACATAGTGTCCAGTGACAGTTGCTATTTTTTGCTTGTTTTTTACGTCGCAAAATATCAGTACCAAATGGAGTCCAAACACAGTGAAACTTTTTGGAGAATTCTTTTGGACCAGAAGACACCCAGTGGACCAAAGAAGTACCAGTGGGGAGGCCCGAGGTGGGCACAACCCACCAGAGCGCTTCAGGAGGCCCAGGTGTTCCCAGGGGGTTATGCCCCCCTCGGTGACCTCCCGCACCGCCTCTTCGCCCTATAAATCCACAAATATTCCGGAAACCCTAGGGGAGTCGATGAAACACAATTCCTACTGCCGCAAGTTCTAGAACCACGAGATCCAATCTACACACCATCAGAGAGGGGTTCATCATCCTCATTGGTGCCTCTCCAATGATGCGTGAGTAGTTCACCATAGACCTATGGGTCCGTAGGCTTTAGCTAGATGGCTTCCTCTCTCTCTTTTGATTCTCAATACAATGGTCCCTCGAAGATCTGTTTGATGTAACTCTTTTTTGCGGTGTGTTTGTTGGGATTCGATGAACTTTGAGTTTATGATCAGATCTATATCCATGAATATTATTTGAGTCTTCTTTGATCTCTTATATGCATGATTATTTATAGCCTCATATTTCTTCTTCGAATCTTTAGTTTAGTTAGGCCAACTAGATCAATTTTTTCTGTCATGGGAAGAGGTGCTTTGTGATGGGTTTGATCTTGCAGTGTTATTTCCCAGTGACAGAAGGGGCAGCACGACATGCATGTATCGTTGCTATTAAGGATAACAAGACGAGGGCTATTCCTACATGAATAGATCTCATCTACATCATGTCATCATTCTTATTGCATTACTTTGTTTCTCCATGAACTTAATACACTAGATGCATGCTGGATAGCGGTCGGTGTGTGGAGTAATAGGAGTAGATGCAGGCAGGAGTCGGTCTACTAATCTTGGACATGATGCCTATATATTGATCATTGCCTTGGATATCATCATAATTATTCGATCTTCTATCAATTGCCCAACAGTAATTTGTTTACCCACTGTGTGCTATTTCTTGAGAGAAGCCACTAGTGCAATCTACGTTCCCCAGGCTTATTCTTTATCATATTTGCTTTGAGATCTATTTTTATTCGCTTTTGTTTTCAAATCTATTGAACCCAAAAATACCTTGCTGCAATTTCTTATTACTTATTTTATTTTGCATTTTATCAAGATCTATTTATCCAATCTACAGAAATTTTATCCTGTCAACTTGACAATTTCTGGCGCCGTTACCCGAAGAGGGATTGACAACCCCTCATTCGCGTCGGATTGCAAGTATTTGTTCTTTGTGTGCAAGTACCATTTACATAGTTTTGCTTTGTTATCCTACTGGATTGATACCTTGGTTTCACAATTGAGGGAAGTACCTACCATAGCTGTACTGCATCATCCCTTCCTCTTTGGGGAAATACCAATGCAGTTTCAAGCGACATCATAAGGAATTTCTGGCGCCGTTGCCGGGGAGACATCATCAACAAAAATCCCATCTCCTTGCAATTTACAATATTTGCCATTTGCCTCTCGTTTTCATCTCCCCCACTTCACAAAATTTGCAGTTTTATTCGCCCTCTTTTTCGCTTGCCGTTTTTTCATCAGATCTATCTTTTTGTTTGTGATCCTGCTTGCCCTACTTTGTCACTATGGCTAGCATGACTACCCCTCCTTTGTCACCAGATTTTGAAGTTTTATACTTGAAGCAGAAACAAGGAGAAAATTTGAAAGATGCTTGGTATAGGTTAATGCAATCCTATCACATTTGCAACCTAAAGGGGGATGCAAAGATTTTGCTTTGAAATTTTTATATAGGATTAGCCTTGCATCATAGACAACTTTTGGATTTTGCCGCAAAAGGGAACTTTATTGAGCTTGATGCTAATACTGCTTATGAGATCCTAGAGGGGATTTTGGGAATTCGACCACCAAAAAAGGGGATTTCTTTTACTCAAGAAGGGCCTCAAATTTTAGACAAGTTAAGTGATTTGCATAAACATATGGTCGAGTTGCAAAAATATAATGAACCTTGATGTCTACTACGCAACCTTTCTTCTTGTAGACTCATGTTGGGCCTCCAAGCGCAACGTTTTGTAGGACAATAGCAAATTTCCTTCAAGTGGATCACCTAAGGTTTATCAATCCGTGGGAGGCGTAGGATGAAGATGATCTCTCTCAAACAACCCTGCAACCAAATAACCAAGAGTCTCTTGTGTCCCCAACACACCCAATACAATGGGAAATTGTATAGGTGCACTAGTTCGACGAAGAGATGTTGATACAAGTGTAAAATGGTTAGTTGATATAGGTTTTTGTAATCTAAAAATATAAAAACACCAAGGCAACAAGTAGTAAAAGTGAGCAAAAACGGTATTGCAATGCTTGAAAACAAGGCCTAGGGTTCATAATTTCACTAATACAAAGTCTCTCAACAATGAAAACATAATTGGATCATATAACACTCCCTCACCATGCAACAAAGAATCACTCCAAAGTTTCTATTAGAGAACGTAGGAAAAAAATGTGCAGCAACCCCTATGCATAGATTACCCCAATGTCACCTCGGGAATCCGCGAGTTGAGTGCCAAAACATACATCAAGTGAATCAATGGAACATCCTATTGTCACCACAGATGTTCCATCGCAAGACATACATCAAGTGTTCTCAAATCCAATACTCAATTCAACATAAGAAACCTTAGAGAGCAAGATTCAATTCATCACAAGAAGGTAGAGAGGGAGAAACACAATATGATCGAACTATAGTGACAAGGCTCGCGGTACATCAAGATCGTTCCAAATCAAGAACACGAGAGAGAGAGACAGAAAACACATAGCTACTGGTACATATCCTCGGCCCCGAGGGTGAACTACTCCCTCCTCAGCATGGTGACCGCGTGATGATGAAGATGACCTCTAGTGATGATTTCCCCCTCCGGCAGGGTGTCAGAACGGGCTACCGATTGGTTTTTCGTGGCTACAGAGGCTTGCGGCGGCGGAACTTCCGATCTAGGGTTCTTTTTAGAGGTTTCTATATTTACAGGAATTTTTGGCGTTGGAAACAAGTCAGGGGGGGTGCCCGAGGGGCCCACAAGATCGAAGGGCATGCCCTAGGGGGTGGGCATGCCCCCAGGCTTGTGGCCTCCTTGGTCACTTCCTGGCCCAACTCCAGTGCTTCGAGGGTCTCTTTTGGTCCATTAAAAATCACCGGAAATTTTTAGCCCATTCCTAGAACTTTTATTTCTACACAAAAAACGACACCACGGTAGTTCTGCTGAAAAGAGCGTCGGTCCGGGTTAGTTCTTATAAAATGATACCAAAACCATATAAAATTGTTGCAAACATGGCATGAATACTTCATAAATTATAGATACGTTGGAGGTGTATGAAACCTCTCAAACATGTTAGTGGAAATCTCAATCGCATGAATACTTTGATTACTCTTTGCAATAAACGTTTGGATATTTTAGATCTCAAGATGGTTTCTTTTCCTGAGAATTTGGGGATGCGTAAAGAGCCTCCCGACTTTGAGGAATCCCTTACTAAAGTATCAAAAACTAAATATGACAATACTTGAATCTATGCATTATGCCTAGCTAGGGGCATAAAACGATGACGCTTGTTGTAGGCAACCCAATGAATAAATTTTATTTTTTCCTTTTTCTTTTTGTCCTTGAGTGTTTACACAATTATGCTACTATTATTATTATATTTTTTATGTTTTAGTTAGTGTTTGTTCCAAGTAAAGCCTTTGGGATCATGTTGGGTGATAGTTGATTTGGTCTTGTTGAAAAACAGAAACTTTTGCACCCAGTAGCAGAATTTTTTAAAATCACAGAAGCGCGATAAAATTCTGAATTTTTTACACAAGATTGATATACAAATTTCCTACGTTATCGTAATTTTTCAGAATTTTCGGACTTACATAAGTATACGAAGTTTCCAAATTACTACAGACTGTTCTATTTTTCTGAAAGATTCTGTTTTCTTTATGTTGTATGCTTATTTTGATGAATCTATGGATTGTATCGGGGGGTATAAGCCATGGTAAAGTTGGAACACAGTAGATATAATGCAAAAATAAAATATGAATGGGTTTGCAACAGTACTTAGAGTAGTGATTTGCTTTGTTATACTAACGGATCTCATGAAGGTTTTGTTAAGTTTTATGTGATTGAAGTTTTCAAATTTTGGATGAGATCACGATGGATGAAGGAATAAGGAGCGAAAAGAGCCTAAGCTTGGGGATGCCCCATGGCACCCCAAGTTATTATTCAAGGAGAACCAAGCACCTAAGCTTGGGGATGCCCCGGAAGGCATCCCCTCTTTCTTCAAATGACCATATGTATTTTACTTGGAGCTATATTTTTATTCGTCACATACCATGAGTTTTGCTTGCACTACTGCAGGATGCTGCTAACGCGACACTACGATCAGAGACCCTTTGATGAAACTATGTGCGATGTATTAATCACAAACGTAGATGTAAAAAAACGTCAAAAAAGATGCAAAACATTTGCGATGGCGGAGACATCAAACACGGTTCCGATTTTAGTTACGTGTGTGATGCAGGGCATACGGTTGATCCATACGAACTGTTTGCGATTAGACAGAACAACAGAAATGGGCAATCATATCAATGTGTGTGTGATATACGGCATATTGTTCACTCCAATGAACTGTTTGCTGTTAGGGAATGCAACAGAAATGGTCAGCCGGATCAAGGTGTGGGTGATATGCGGCAAACGGTTCACTCGAACGAACTGTTTTCGATTAGGGAACACAACAGGAACGGTTCAACATAACAAGACGTGTGTGATATGCGGCAGACAGTTCACATAGATGAACTATTTGCGATGAGCCAAAAAACACAAACAATTCATGTAAACAATATGTGTGTGATACGCGACAAACATCCCACTTGGATGAACTGTTTGCGATGAGAAAATATAACACACACAATTACAAGAGTTAATTCGTGTGTGATTATGTGTGTACTGAAAACTTTGAAAATGCATACTAGTTGCTTGCGATGGCTAGGAGTATCGCACACGCTGCGTGTGCAAGTACTAGTTTGCGATGATTAGTAGATTACACATGTGTTTCCTTATGTTAACACATGTCCGGTAACACGTGACAACGCATATGGTTGTCGAGTTGTGTGATCAAGTCTTCCCGCACTACAGTGAAGGATTCCCGCGCTCCACAAGGGTGAATTGTAAAATCCCCAATCCACTAACCAACTGCTACCTATAAATAACAAAAGCAATGTCCATCAGTGGTGACTCGCTACTGATCCACTTGCTAGCTAGTTACCAAAACATACCGGCTTACCCGCCGACGACAGGATGGAGTTGCACGACGGGAACGGGCACCAGAGATCATAGTTTAGGTTAATTAATTATACCTCCAAAGCCAGATGATTCTGCCTCTAGAGGTATAATTAATTAACATAATCGAAGATCAAATAACTAAAGCTTCCCCAACCGCTAGCAGAGAGCGCGCGGAGGGACGACGCGACCCGAGGGAGACTTGGCGCCTAAACGGCGAGCAGAGCTGAAAGGATCGATATAGTTGACTAGAGGGGGGGTGAATAGGCAACTAACAATTTTTAGCTTTTCTTTACCAAATTAAACTTTGCATCAAAGTAGGTTGTCTAGATATGCAACTAGGTGAACAACCTATATGATGCAACAACAACAAGCACACGAGCAAGCAAGGGAAACAACACAAGTAAGCTTGCAAAAGTAAAGGCGCGAGATAACCAAGAGTGGAGACGGTGGAGACGAGGATGTGTTACCGAAGTTCCTTCCTTTTGAGGGGAAGTACATCTCCATTAGAGCGGTGTGGATGCACAATGCTCCCCAAGAAGCCACTAGGGCCACCGTATTCTCCTCATGCCCTCACACAATGCGAGATGCCGTGATTCCACTATTGGTGCCCTTGAAGGCGGCGACCGGACCTTTGCAAACAAGGTTGGGGCAATCTCCACAACTTAATCGGAGGCTCTCAACAACACCACGAAGCTTCACCACAATGGACTATGGCTCCGAGGTGACCTCAACCGTCTAGGGTGCTCAAACACCCAAGAGTAACAAGATCCGCTAGGGATAAGTGGGGGGAATCAAATTTTTCTTGATGGAAGTGTAGATCGGGGCCTTCTCAACCAATCCCGAGCAAATCAACAAGTTTGATTGGCTAGGGAGAGAGATCGGGCAAAAATGGAGCTTGGAGCAACAATGGAGCATAGGGATGGAAGAGGTGAGTCTTCTTGGAGAAGAAGACCCCCTTTTATAGTGGGGGAACAAATCCAACCGTTATCCACTTATTCAGCCCAAGACCCACGGTACTACCGCACCAGGCAAGCGGTACTACCGCAGGGGCTCACGGTACTACCGTGAGGGGTCACGGTACTACCGCTGCAGCGGTATGGGGTAGGACATGCCAGAGCCGCCACGGCTGAGAGCGGTACTGCCGCTGACGCGGTACTACCGCTCCCCCTTGCGGTACTACCGCAAGGCTAGGATGGACTAGACGAGGAAGGGCACGGATGAATAAAAATACATCCGTGTCTACTTCTGCTGAAAATCGAACGGTGCAAAAACCCGACACGGTACTACCGCGCCAGACTTGTGGTACTACTGCGCAGGGAGCGGATGTAAAAAATTACATCCGCCCCTACTTCCGCTCGTGCTACCTAGCCGGATCAGGGCTCACGGTACTACCGCGCACCTGGGGCAGTACTACCGCGTAGGGCACGGAAGTAAAAAATTACATCCGCTCCCTACAGCCGCATGAGAGGCTGAGCCTGGCCAGAGGCCACGGTACTACCGCTTCATAGGAGCGGTACTACCATGGACGCCTGCGGTACTACCGCAAAGGCTTGCGGTACTACCGCGGGGTCCTGCGGTACTACCGCTCCTAGAAGCAGTACTACCACAGGCCTCACTAGCAGCACTAAAGGAATCCTTCTTTTTGCATAGACGAGAAGATAACGGAGGAAGCTCCAAAGTGCAAAGGGAATGGCGGGGTAAAGGAAGAAGTGTGTACGTGATGATTCCTCCCAAACCTTTCCACAGCGGACCCCCTCTTAATAAAACGGCTATCCTACGACTCAAATCCACCAAAGGAGACGTAGAACACCATCGTCTTCAATAATCTTCGAGGGGTACCAAACCGTCTTGTGCCTAACGACAAAGCAACTGAAATACTCAAGGCACACGATTAGTCCGCAAGAGCATTGTCATCAATCACAAAAACACCTTAGGGATAAGCATGCCCTTACAATCTCCCCTTTTTGGTGGATTGATGACAATACGGGATTTGCACGAAGGGAAAGAATGTAGCACAAGCAAACCCCACACCTCTAAAATATAGATGAGCTCCCCCTAGATTCGTGCCAGAGATTAGAGTGCTTTGGACTGCACGGCACAATCACTAGGATCACCACTCCCCCTATATTTTAGAGACAAAGCGTATCAAGACATAAGTAGCAAAGATGATAGTACGATAGAGAGCATATGTCTTACACCATATGATAGATCAAGTCTCACGAACAGACTAAACCAAAGCAAAGCAAGGTTCAATAGAACAAACATGAGGTTCAACGGAACAAACACGAGCAAAGCAAACACAAGACTCTCGCAAATCCCTACACTCTCTCCCCCTTTGGCATCAAGACACCAAAAAGGCAGAGAGGACACCTACACACACGTGGTGGCTCAAGCAGAGTGATCAGACGCACAGTCCTCGTCAGACTCGGCAGCAGGAATGGTCTCCTCGACGTCTTCCTCAGAATCAGTCCACTTGTAGCCTTGCTTCACCATCCACTCAGCCTCTAGAGTGATGCGATCCTCAGAACCGCCAGACACGTCCTCTCCATACAACTTCATGATCTTCTTGTCCCGACGGCGACTCTCCTTGGAGGCAACATGAGACCTGTACTGACGCTTGGCCTGCATGCAGAACAAGGTCTTCATCTTGTTCTTGAGCCTCTTAGCCCAAGATGGCTCAAAGGAGGGAGGGGTGTACCCCTCAGAGCTGTCCTCATCTGTTGGCTCCTCCTCACCCTCATCTGCATCCACATCCATGGCGGCGGCAGCCTCAGCATGAGAAGTGGTGTTAGCCCACTGAGGCTTGACCCGGAGCCGGATGGAATCATGTCTAATCCAATCAGGGGCCTCAAAGTCATCCTGAGGGTAGGTCTTCTCCCAAGTGGCAGAGATCAGCTGAAACAGATACGGTCCATATATGGGGACCTTGCGATTGAAGATAGCAAACCGAAGCTCACACCACATGATGTGTGAGATATCCAGAGGTAGCGTCTGAGAGTTGCGCGCTTCTTCACATAGGAGCAACATGTCCACAAGATAGGCGTGTACCTTGTCCTTATCCCCAATGCATGGGAAGAGAGAGGTGCGGAAGATCCGGTACATGATGTCAAGGAATGAGTTGAGTACCCATGAAGACTTGCCACTGGAGAGCTTCTTTTCAATAAGGAAGGGCTGAAGCTTGTTCTTGTTGGCAGACTCAGAGTTGGCATGAGGACGAACACCTTGGGGAGTGGCGAGCCCCTCATCTGAAACACCAAGCAAGGTCATGAACTCCTTCCAGGTAGTTGTCAGTCGCCGACCATTGGACATCCAAGTCATGGTCATGTCCTCATTAGGATGGAAGTACACTGAGGCGAAGAACTGAGCCACAATCTCTGGATCATAGTCTTTGTGAAAAGAGATGATATGCTCAATGCCAAACTTCTCAACTACATCCAGAGCCTCACCAAAGTATGCTCGGTGCTTCTCTTCCCTCATATGATGCATGTCGATCCAATGCACATCCACATAGATATTCCTCTTGGCCTTGATCACATCCAAATAGATGAGGTTCTGCTGCTTGGTCTAGAACAACTCATTTCCTCGAAGGTTGGCACGAGGATTCACGTAGGGATTGATCTTCCTACGAGCGACGAACTCAGCAAGCGGCATCTCATCCATACTCATGGCAGGTTCCTTGTCTTTGTGGGCGGAGGTCTTGGTCCTGCGTTGGGGGGCACTGGAGCCCTCAGGAGCTTCGTCTTGATTGCGAAGGCGCTTGGAGCCCGTGTCACGGCTTGGGTTGGAACGACGAGCATGAGCACCTGAGCCACACACAACACAAAACAGACACGCAAGAAATGCGAGAAGGATCAGTGCAAAGAACGCAGCAAACTGTGAAACATGTAGAATCTGCACATACACATTGCCACACGAGAGATTTGACATCAGTGGTAGTACGGCTTGGTCGCGCGATACTAAAAAATTAGTGCCGCACCAAATCACAGTAGTACCGTGGGTGCGGTAGTACCGCGAGAGCGGTAGTACCGTGCCAGAGGTGCGGTAGTACCGCGCGTATTCAGATCTGAAGCAGCAGATGAATCTGAGAACTACCGTGACGACAAAGCGGTACTACGGCTGATCAAATCTACCACGGGACAATATATCATGTAAAAACTCTACGCATTACTACTCTCCTTCATCCTACTCTTGCAAAGATTTGGCCTAAAATCTCAAGAACAACTAGCATTTCCCCAAAAACCTAGAAGGCAAAAGAACAAATCAAAGAGAGAAGGATTTGGGGAAAGACCTTGGTCCATGGCAAGAGGAAGTGGTGGGGAACGATCCCACCGGTCGGAATCCGAGGAGAGTAGCCGGAGATGGAGATCCGGCAAGGGTCTCCGGCACTGTTCGTGGGCAGGAGAGAGAGAGAGAGACAGCGTGAGGAGAAGGAGTGAATGGGTATGGGGGAGTTGGAACTCCCCCTGCCCGCTCATAACCCCCACACACTCGCTACGTCACGGTAGTACTGCAACTGATTGCGGTAGTACCGCCTGGGCGGAAGTACTGCGCCGCAGGCGGTAGTACTGCTCCACCAGCGGCAGTAAAAAATTACTGTTGTGTTGGTTGCGGTAGTACCGTGTCCTGCGGTAGTACCGTGGCTGACCATGGTAGTATCATGAATCCCATAAAATGCAGTTTCAAGCCAGGGAGAAAAGCGACTTTGCACGGAACCTTCAAAAGAACACACACACCAACGAGCTAACAAGCGAAACACGGTAACCAAACCGGAGGCAACAGAGACCAAACCGAGACACTACCTCTCCAAGGAGGGGGCGGTGGCCGGAGCCACCTATGTTTGAGTTGATTGGTATGGCACCACGAAGAATTATCCTTGGGCCCATGACCAAAACTCGTCTTTGAAGCACATGTACCATCAAGAATGGCTAATGTGAAAGAGTTGATCAATTTATGCATAATGGGGGGAGGGAGAGTTCATTGAGAGAACAACACCCCCCCCTATGTCCATGCCTACACCTAAACTAGACAACAAGTTGAGTGTGGTGGGAGGTGCAAGGGTTCAAGTCACATTTCTCGAATCAATGATATTTAGCTCATGCCTTAACTCGCAAAATCTTGCTTCATCCAAGGGCTTCGTGAAAATATCTGTAAGGTTATCATGAGCGTTGACATACTTGAGCTCGATCTCCCCTCGCCTAATGTGATCCCGGATGAAGTGATACCGAATCTCAATATGCTTCGTCTTGAAGTGTTGCACCGGGTTGAGAGAAATATTGATGGCACTTTCATTGTCACACCAAAGAGGCACTTTGTCGCAAATGACACCGTACTCCTTTAAAGTTTGCCTCATCCATAAGAGTTGTGCACAACAACTACCGGCCGCCACATAGTCCGCTTTGGTGGTCGACAGAGACACACAACTTTGCTTCTTGGAAGACCAACTCACCAGAGAGCAACCAAGAAATTGGCACCCTCCGGAAGTGGACTTCCTATCCACTTTGTCTCCCGCCCAATCGGAATCCGTATATCCTTCAAGCTTGAAGTTTGCCCCTCTTCGGTACCATAAGCCAAAGTTTGGGGTATGAGCCAAATATCGAAAGATTCGCTTGACTGCCACATAGTGACTTTCCTTCGGTGCGGCTTGAAACCGTGCACACATTCCCACACTCAACATGATATCCGGTCTAGATGCACAAAGGTAAAGCAAGGAGCCAATCATGGAGCGATATAACTTTTGATCCACCGCTTTACCATTGGGATCAATGTCAAGTTGGCACTTGGTAGGCATTGGAGTAGGAGCCGGCTTGACATCACTTAACTTGAATCTTTTTAGCATGTCTTGAGTATATTTGGCTTGGTTGATGAAGGTACCTTCCCTTCTTTGTTTGATATCAAAACCAAGGAAGAACTTCAACTCTCCCATCGAAGACATCTTAAACTTGGAGGTTATGAGAGCGGCAAATTCCTCATTTAAAGCTTTGTTAGGGGAACCAAAGATAATATCATCAACATATAGTTGGCATACAAACAACTCCCCTTTGACCTTCTTAGTAAAAAGAGTGGGATCGATTTGCCCCACCTCAAATCCACGATCTTGTAACAACTCGGTAAGGTGGTCATACCATGCACGTGGGGCTTCTTTAAGGCCATAGAGTGCCTTATCGAGTTGATACACATGATCCGGGAAGTAGGGATCCTCGAACCCGGGGGTTGCTTGACATAGACCAACTCATTAATAGGACCATTAAGAAAAGCACTTCTCACATCCATTTGTTGCAACTTAAAGTTGTGATGGGAAGCATAAGCAATCAACAAATGTATGGATTCAAGACGAGCAACGGGAGCAAAGGTTTCACCGTAGTCGATACCCTCGACTTGGGAGTAGCCTTGTGCTACCAATCTTGCCTTGTTGCGAATGATGTTCCCATGAGCATCTTGCTTGTTCTTGAAAATCCACTTGGTTCCAATGACGTTGTGGTTCCCTGATGGCCTTGGCACCAATCTCCACACCTTTTTGTACTCGAAGTTGTTGAGTTCTTCATGCATGGCATTGAGCCAATCCGAGTCTTCGAGCGCCTCATAGACCTTTTGGGGTTCAACACAAGAGACAAACGCGTGATGTTCACAATAGTTTGCTAATTGTCTACGAGTGCTTACCCCCTTTCTTAGGCTTCCAACCACATTTTCCATGAGATGGCCTTTGGTGGTGAGCTTGGAAGCAATCTTCATGGCACGACGCTCTAATTCCTCCTCGGATGTGGAAGAAGGAGGGTTAACTTTATTATATTGAGCGTCGTCTTGAGCTTGTTCTTGATCTTTAGCTTGCTCATGATCTTGAATTTGCTTTAGGGGGATAACTTGACCTTGGGCATCATTTGGAGGTTCACCACCATCTTGAGATTGATCTTGCCCTTGGTCTTGTTCACGAGGTTGAGGGCCTTCACTTTGTTCTTTGGAAGCGTGTGGGTCTTGGGGAGGTGATGGCTCCACTTGAGTGGAGCATTGTCCTTCTCCTTCGGCCATAAGGGGTTCCTCAATGGGTAGAATATGACCAATACCCATTCTTCTTATGGCTTGGGGAGGAATTTCATCACCTACATCACAAGTACCACTTTGCTCCACTTGGGAGCCGTTATTTTCGTCAAACTCCACATTACACGTCTCGTTAATGAGTCCGGTGGACTTGTTGAGAACACGGTAAGCATGAGAGTTTGTAGCATAACCAACAAATATGCCCTCATAAGCTCTAGCCTAAAATTTATACAAACGAACACCTTTCTTGAGAATTTAACACTTACACCTGAACACCAGGAAGTACTTGAGATTGGGCTTGTTGCTGGTGAGTATCTCATAAGGAGTCTTGTTCAAGCCTTTGTGGAGATAGAGCCGATTGGATGCATGACACGCTGTGTTGATGGCTTCGGCCCAAAAGTTGTATGGAGACTTGAACTCCGCCATCATGGTCCTTGCCGCATCCATCAACGTCCGGTTCTTCCTCTCCGCTACACCATTTTGTTAAGGGGTATATGGTGCAGCATACTGATGCTTTATCCCCTCATCACTAAGAAACTCATCCAAGGTGTAGTTCTTGAACTCGGTGTCATTGTCACTTCTTATTGTCAAGATCTTTGCATCATGTTGACGTTGAGCTTCATTTGCAAAGTCGATGACGGTTTGTTGAGTCTCACTCTTCCTCTTGAAGAAGTATACCCAAGTGTATCTTGAATAATCATCCACAATCACCAAGCAATACTTTCTACCTCCAAGACTATCAAATTATGGGGGCCCAAAGAGATCCATGTGAAGGAGCTCCAAGGGTCTCTTCGAGTAGATGATGGTCGTGGGAGGGTGAGCCTTCTCATGAAGCTTTCCTTCAATACAAGCACTATCTTTGGCAAAACTAACATTTGTTAGTCCACGAACATGGCCCCCCTTGAGAAGACTTTGCAAAGATCTCATATTGACGTGGGCTAAACGGCAATGCCAAAGCCATCCCACGTCAACTTTAGCCATTAGGCATGTCGTGGTCTTAGTGGGTCGCTCCGAAAAGTTTATCACATAGAGACCGTTCTCGACATGCCCAACAAAGGCTACTTCAAGAGTCTTGCTCCACAAGAGGGCCACGGTATCAATGTCAAAGAAAGTGGCAAAGCCCATGAGTGCAAGTTGACGAACGGAAAGTAAATTGTATGCAAGGGACTCAACAAGCATGACCTTCTTGATTGTTAGATCATGAGAAATGACAACTTTGCCAAAACCCAATACCTTAGAATGTGAGGCATCACCCCACTCGACATTGGTGGGCATAGATGGAATCTTTTGCATGTCCACCACCAAGTCCTTGCTCCCGGTCATATGATTTGTTGCTCCACTATCGAGCAACCATGATCCTCCACCGGAAGCAAACACCTACAAGAGATCAATGCTTGGTTTTAGGTACCCATTTAGTAATGGGTCCTTTGATGTTAGTAACAAGGGTCTTATGAACCCAGATAGACAATTCAATGTACTCATAAGGATAACCAACAAATTTAGCATAAACATGCCCATCACTAGCACGGCATAACACATATGATCGGTTAAAGTCACCGGCTTTGTTGGAGGAGATGGTTTTGCCCTTTTTGACATAAACACCCTTCACGTTTTTCTTCTTCTCCTTAGGAGCACCCTCTCCCTCTTTCACAAAAGTTTGCTTGAGAGGAGGAGGTCGTTTGGTCTTGTTGTTCTTCTTGTTATTCTTGGTCTTGGGTGCAAACCCAATTCCCTCCTTGGCCACAACTTCCTTTCGATTGCTCAAAAGGTCGTTAAGGTTCTTCTCACCTTGAATGCAAGTCACAAGGCCTTTCTCAAGTTGATCCTTCAACTTGGCATTCTCCTCCACAAGATGCACATGCTCACAACACGGGTTAGTAGCATATGCATTATCAATTAGTACCATATGAGGAAAGGTGGCCTTTTCCTTGGTTAGCTTAACTTGGAGTTGAGCATGAGACTCCTTGAGGTTAGTGTGAGCACCCTTCAAGACCTTGTGGGCCTTGTCAAGTACATCAAAATACTCCTTGAGTCTAGCATGATCAACCCCATGTTTAGCCTTCTCGGAGGTTAGCACACGAGACACGACAAGAGCATGATCAAGATCTTTCTTTAACTTAGCATGGTCATCATTGTGTGACTCCTCAAGAGTCAAACAATGCTCACGCTCTTCTTCAAGAGCATTAGAGAGATCCGATATCTCATCGGCATAGTCACGACTATGACCTTCCATCTTAGAGATGGTTTCTTCGTGAGCCTCGATCATGTCGTTGGCTTCACCAAGTTGTTCCAAGAGAGGAACAAAGTGCTTCTTGGACTTGCCCTTGAGCTTACTCATAAATGACTCAAATTCATTCACTTCATCATTAGACCCATCATGTTCATCAGTGCAACCCTCCAACAAGGAATTAGTAATGATGGTGGTTTTGATGTTGGGGGTTACCTTGTTAGAGGCTTTAGCCATGAGGCACTTGGCGGTGATGTTCTCGTGGGGTGAATCAAAGAGAGACACCCGGGGAGTGGTAGCAATGGCAATGGATGCCATGGCCATTTCTTCTCCATTCTCATCATCATCGTCATCCTCATGGTATTCTTCTTGAACCACCAACCCACGAGTAGGAGTCTTCTTGGTGAAGTTGTTCTTGTTGGGGAAGGACTTGGCTTTGTCTTTTTGGATGAATTTGCCACCATTGTCTTCCCGCTTCTCGTAAGGACAATCCGCAATGAAATGGCTCACATTGCCACAGTTGAAGCAAGTTCTAACTCGTTTCTTTCCTTGAAGCCACTTGAGTTATTCTTGTTAAAATTGGGTCTTGAATTCTTCTTGCTCCAAAATTGTCTTGAAGCAAGAGCCATGTGCTCATGATAATCATATTTCGTGTCTTCGGGGTTGCTCTCCTCATCTTCCTCTTCTTCCACACTAACCTTGGCCTTCAAGGCAAGGTTGGGCTTCTTTGCCCTTTGATAATGGAGCACTGCATTGTCAGCGGTCTTGTCCAAGATGCTCATTGCAACAAACTCATCCAACACTTCACTTGAGGTCATGGAGTGGAAGTACGGTCTTTGACGAATGACAGAGGACATGGCCTTGTTGTAGGGCATCATGGCCTTGAGGAACTTGCGCTTGATCCAAATGTCATCCGTATCCTTGCTCCCATGATCTCGGAGTGAGACTGCGAGTTTGGTCACTCTTCGAAAGAGCTCACGAGGTTCTTCATCTTCTTTCATTGCAAACTCATCGGCTTCATCTTGCACCACTTCATAGTTGGAGCATTGAATGCTAGCACTTCCTCGATAGAGAGACACAACGCATTGCCATGTGTCTTTGGCCATGGCATGAGGTCGAAGATGAGGGAGATCTTCGGGAAGGATTGCATCTTGGATGATGAAGAGAGCACTCTCATTGAATTGATTATCCACCACTTCTCTTGGGGTGAAGTTGCTTCAGTCATGTGGATAGAAACCTTCTTCAATGATTCTCCAAAGATTAGTATTCACATGATTTAAATGATGCTTGAAGCGATACACCCAAGAATCAAAATCCTCATTTTTCACAATCTTAGGAGGAGGACCGGCATGATTTAAATGAGTAGAGGGAATCGGTCCTCCATAAATTGGAGGTTCCACATGGGCAAATATGTCGGTGCCATTTCTACCACTAGTAGAGGGACCCTTCTCACTATTAGCTTCCCCCTTGTCGGAGTTAGCATCCGTCACCTTGTTAGCGGGATCACCCACTTTCAACGACGAGGTAGGGAGTTTAAGTCCTTCTCATAATTTATTAAACATGCTTTCAACCGTGGTTGTCATGGAGGTTTTCAATGTGTCCAAGGCCACATTGAATTCCTCAAGGGACACCGCGGTTTCCATATCACCCGTAGATGAGATCGGATTCACACCAGAGTGCTCCTCCTCCCCATGGTCTACAGTGTCAACTATACTCTTCGAACGGCAAAGTCCTTAATAAAGAGGCGAGGCTCTGATACCAATTGAAAGGATCGATATAGTTGACTAGAGGGGGGTGAATAGGCAACTAACAATTTTTAGCTTTTCTTTACCAAATTAAACTTTGCATCAAAGTAGGTTGTCTAGATATGCAACTAGGTGAACAACCTATATGATGCAACAACAACAAGCACACGAGCAAGCAAGGGTAACAACACAAGTAAGCTTGCAAAAGTAAAGGCGCAAGATAACCAAGAGTGGAGCCGGTGGAGACGAGGATGTGTTACCGAAGTTCCTTCCTTTTGAGGGAAAGTACATCTCTGTTAGAGCGGTGTGGAGGCACAATGCTCCCCAAGAAGCCACTAGGGCCACCATATTCTCCTCACGCCCTCACACAATGCAAGATGTCGTGATTCCACTATTGGTGCCCTTGAAGGAGGTGACCGAACCTTTACAAACAAGGTTGGGGCAATCTCCACAACTTAATCGTAGGCTCCCAACAACACCACGAAGCTTCACCACAATGGACTATGGCTCCGAGGTGACCTCAACCGTCTAGGGTGCTCAAACACCCAAGAGTAACAAGATCCGCTAGGGATAAGTGGGGGGAATCAAATTTCTCTTGGTGGAAGTGTAGATTGGGGCCTTCTCAACCAAACCCGAGCAAATCAACAAGTTTGATTGGCTAGGGAGAGAGATCGGGTGAAAATGGAGCTTGGAGCAACAATGGAGCTTAGGGATGGAAGAGGTGAGTCTTCTTGGAGAAGAAGACCCCCTTTTATAGTGGGGGAACAAATCCAACCATTATCCACTTATTCAGCCCACGACCCGCGGTACTACCGCACCAGGCAAGCGGTACTACCGCAGGGGCTCATGGTACTACCGTGAGGGGTCACGGTACTACCGCTGCAGCGGTATGGGCTAGGACATGCCAGAGCCGCCATGGCTGAGAGCGGTACTGCCGCTGACGCGGTACTACCGCTCCCCCTTGCGGTACTACCACAAGGCTAGGATGGACTAGGCGAGGAAGGGCACGGATGAATAAAAATACATCCGTGTCTACTTCCCCTGAAAATCGAACTGTGCAAAAACCCGACACGGTACTACCGCGCCAGACTTGCGGTACTACCGCGCAGGGAGCGGATGTAAAAAATTACATCCGCCCCTACTTCCGCTCGTGCTACCTAGCCGGATCAGGGCTCACGGTACTACCGCGCACCTGGGGCGGTACTACCACGTAGGGCACGGAAGTAAAAAATTACATCCGCTCCCTACAGCCGCATGAGAGGCTGAGCCTAGCCAGAGGCCATGGTACTACCGCTTCATAGGAGTAGTACTACCATGGACGCCTGCGGTACTACCGCAAGGGCTTGCGGTACTACCGCGGGGTCCTGCGGTACTACCGCTCCTAGAAGCGGTACTACCGTAGGCCTCACTAGCAGCACTAAAGGAATCCTTCTTTTTGCACAGACGAGAAGATAACGGAGGAAGCTCCAAAGCGCAAAGGGAAAGGCGGGGTAAAGGAAGAAGCGTGTACGTGATGATTCCTCCCAAACCTTTCCACAGCGGACCCCCTCTTAATAAAATGGCTATCCTACGACTCAAATCCACCAAAGGAGACGTAGAACACCACCGTCTTCAATTGTCTTCGAGGGGTACCAAACCGTCTTGTGCCTAATGACAAAGCAACTGAAATACTCAAGGCACGCGATTAGTCCGCAAGAGCATTGTCATCAATCACCAAAACACCTTAGGGATAAGCATGCCCTTACAAGAGCGCTGATGCGTCCATTTTGCATCATGTTTTCCTACTGTTATTTATGATGTTTTTATGCATAATAATGCTTTGTGGAGTAATTCTAATGCCTTTTCTCTCATAATATGCAAGGTACACACAAAGAGGGAGAATTTCGGCAGCTGGAAATCTGGACCTGGAAAAGCTACATCAGGCCACCTATTCTGCACAACTCTAGACAAGCTGAAACTTTACGTAGAATTTTTATGGAATATTTGAGGAATATTGGAGCCAATAAGTACCAGAGGGGGCTCACCAGGTGGCCACAACCCACCTGGGCGTGCCCTGGTGGGTTGTGCTCCCCTCGGTCCACCTCCGGTGCCCATCTTCTGGTATATAAGTCATTTTGACCTAGAAAAAAATGAGGAGAGGACTTTCGAGACGGAGCACTGCCGTATCGAGGCGAGACTTGGGTAGGAGCACTTTTTCCCTCAGGCAGAGCGATTCCGCCGATGGAACTTCCCTCCCGAAGGGGGAAATCATCGTCATCATCATCACCAACAAATCTCCCATCTTGGGGAGGGAAATCTCCATCAACATCTTCAACATCACCATCTCCTCTCAAACACTAGTTCATCTCTTGAGTTCAATCTTTGTACCGGAACTATAGATTGGTGCTTGTGGGTGACTAGTAGTGTTGATTACATCTTGTAGTTGATTACTATATGGTTTATTTGGAGGAAGATTATATGTTCAGATCCATTATGCTATTCAATACCCCTCTGATCTTGAGCATGTTTATCACTTGTGAGTAGTTACTTTTGTGCTTGAGGTCACGGGAGAAATCATGTTGCAAGTAATCATCTGAACTTGATATGTGTTTGATATTTTGATAGTATGTATGTTGTGATTTCCTTAGTGGTGTCATGTGAATGTCGACTACATGACACTTCACCATATTTGGGCCTAAGGGAATGCATTGTGGAGTAGTTATTAGATGATGGGTTGCGAGAGTGACAGAAGCTTAAACCCTAGTTTATGCGCTATTCCGCAAGGGAACGATTGGATCCAAAAGTTTAATCTTATGGTTAGAATTTATTCTTAATACTTTTCTTGTAGTTTAGGGTGCTTGTGAGGTGGTTAATCATAAGTAGGAGGTTTGTTCAAGTAAGAACAACACCTATGCACCGATCCACCCACATATCAAATTATCAAAGTAGCGAACACAAATCGAACCAACATGATGAAAGTGACTAGATGAAATTCCCGTGTACCGTCAAGAACGCTTTTCTTACTACAAGAGACCGTTTTGGCCTGTCCTTTGCCTCAAAAGGATTGGGCTACCTTGCTGCACTTTTGCTACTATTAATCGTTACTTGCTCGTTACAAATTATCGTGCTATCAAACTACTCTATTACTTATAATTTCAGCACTTGCAGACATTATCTTGCTAAAAACCACTTGTCATTTCCTTCTGCTCCTCGTTGGGTTTGACACTCTTACTTATCAAAAGATCTACAATTGATCCCCTATACTTGTGGGTTATCAAGGCTATTTTCTGGCACCGTTGCCGGGGAGTGAAACACCTTTGGTAAGTGGAATTTGGTAAGGGAACATTTATATAGTGTGCTGAAATTTACAATCACTTGTTACTATGGAAAACAACCCTTTGAGGGGTTTGTTTGGGGTATCTTCATCTCGAACAAAACCACAATTAGCTACCCCTCAACCTACTGCACCTACTAAAAATATTGAATATCAAATTCCTTCAGGTATGATAGAACAACTACTAGCTAATCCTTATGCAGGAGACGGAACCGAACATCCTGATATGCACTTGATATATGTGGAACAAATTTGTGGATTGTTCAAGCTTGCAGGTTTACCCGGAGATGAATGTAATAAGAAGGTTTTCCCCTTATCTTTGAACGGAAAAGCATTGGCATGGTATAGGCTATGCGATAATATTAGATCTTGGAATTGGAATTGATTGAAATTGGAGTTTCACCAAAAAAGTTATCCCATGCATCTAGTTCATCATGATCGGAATTACTTATATAATTTTTGGACTCGTGAAGGATAAAGTATCGCTCTAGCTTGGGGGAGGCTTAAGTCAATGTTATATCCATGCCCCAATCATGAGCTCTCAAGAGAAATTATTATCCAGAATTTTTATACTCGGTTTTCTCATAATGATCGATCCATGCTTGATACTTCTTGTGATGGTTCTTTTATGAAGAAGACTATTGAATTCCGGTGGGATCTTTTGGAGATAATTAAACACAACTCTGAAGATTGGGAACTCGACGAAGGTAAAGATTCAGGTATTAAGCTTAAGTATGATTGTGTTAAATCTTTTATGAATACCAATGCTTTTCAAAAGTTTAGCACTAAATATGGACTTGACTTTGAGATAGTAGCTTCCTTTTGTGAATGATTTGCTACTCATGTTGATCTCCCTAAGGAGAAGTGGTTTAAATATCACCCACCTATTAAAGAAGAAATTAAAGAACCGGTACCAGTTAAAGAGGAAACTATTCTTTATAATGTTGATCCAGTTGTTCCTACTGCTTATATTGAGAAACCACCTTTCCTTGTTAGGATAAAGGAACATGCTAAAGTTTCAACTGTGGTCAACAAAAGTTATATTAGAACACCTAAACCCGATGAACAAATTAAAGTAGAGCCTAGTGTTGTTAATAGATGGGCACGTTATTTACTTCTGTAATGAAGCTACTAGAATTGCCAATCCCGATAAAACGGATAATCATAGACCTGTTGTTGGCATGCCCGTTGTCTCAGTTAAAATAGGAGATCACTGTTATCATGGTTTATGTGACATAGGTGCTAGTGTGAGTGCTATCCCCTTTACTTTATATCAAGAAATTATGAATGACATTGCACCCGCTGAAATAGAAGAAATAGAGGCCACTATTAAACTTGCTAATAGAGACACCATCACACCACTTGGGATTGTTAGAGATGTTGAAGTATTGTGCGGGAAAATAAAACACCCTACTGATTTTCTCGTTCTTGGTTCCCCACAAGATGACTTTTGTCCCATTATCTTTGGTAAACCTTTCTTGAACACCGTTAATGCTAAAATAGATTGTAAGAAACAAACTATCGGTGTCAGTTTTGGTGATGAGTCTCATGAGCTTAATTTTTCCAAGTTTAGTAGAAAGCTTCATGAAAAGGAACTGCCTAGCAAGGATGAAATAATTGGTCTTGCTTCTATTGCCATGCGTCCTACTGATCCTCTAGAACAATATTTTCTAGACCATGAAAATGATTTACATATGCATGAAAGAAATGAAATAGATAATATTTTCTTTGAGCAACGTCCTTTGCTTAAACACAATTTGCCTATTGAAACTCTAGGAGGTCCTCCTCCACCTAAAGGTGATCATGTGTTTGAATTAAAACAATTGCTAGATACTTTGAAATATGCTTATCTTGATGAAAAGAAGATATATCCTATTATTATTAGTGCTAACCTTTCAGAACATGAAGAAGAAATATTATTGAAAGTTCTAGGGAAGCACCGAGCTTCTATTGGATATACTCTTGATGATTTAAAGGGCAATAGTCCCACTCTATGTCAGCACAAGATTAATATGGAACCTGATGCTAAACCCATTGTTTATCACCAATGTTGGTTAAATCCGAAGATGAAAGAAGTGGTAAGAACAGAAATATTAGAACTTCTGGAAGCAGGTATAATCTATCCTATAGCTGATAGTAGATGGGTAAGTCTTGTTCATTGTGTCCCTAAGAAAGGAGGTATTACTGTTGTTCTTAATGATAAGAATGAACTTATTCCACAGAGAATTGTTACGGGCTATAGAATGATAACTGATTTTAGAAAATTAAATAAAGCAACTAGAAAAGATCATTATCCTCTGCCTTTTATTGATCAAATGCTAGAAAGACTATCTAAGCACACAAATTTTTGCTTCCTTGATGGATACTCTGTTTTTTCACAAATACATGTTTCTCAACATGATCAAGAAAAGACCACTTTCACTTGTCCCTTTGGAACTTATGCTTATAGATGTATGCCTTTTGGTTTATGCAATTCACCTGCTAGCTTTCAAAGATATATGACTGCTATATATATTCTTTTGACTTCTGTGAAAAGATTGTTGAGGTTTTCATGGATGACTTTTCTGTTTATGGGAACTCTTTTGATGATTGTTTAAGAAATCTTGATCGAGTTTTGCAGAGACGCGAGCAAACAAACCTTGTCTTGAATTTGGAAAAGTGCCACTTTACGGTTAATGAAGGTATTGTCCTGGGTCATAAAATTTCTGAAAGAGGTATTGAAGTGGAAAAGGCTAAGGTTGATGCAATTGAGAAAATGCCATGTCCTAAGGACATCAAAGGTGTTTGTAGTTTCCAAGGTCATGCTGGTTTCTATAGGAGATTTATCAAAGACTTTTCTAAAATTTCTAGGCCTCTCACAAATCTTTTGCAAAAGTATATTCCTTTTGTTTTTTATGATGATTGTTTAGAAGCCTTTGAAACACTCAAGAAAGCCTTAATTTCTGCACCTGTTGTTCAACCACCTGATTGAACTTGCCTTTTGAAATTATGTGTGATGCTAGTGATTATGCTGTTGGTACCGTTCTAGGACAAAGAGTTGATAAGAAACTGAATGTTATTCATTATGCTAGTAAAACTCTAGACAGTGCACAACGGAATTATTCTACTACTAAAAAGAATTTCTAGCAGTGGTGCTTGCTTGTGATAAATTTAGATCTTACATTGTTGACTCTAAAGTTATCGTTCACACCGACCATGCTGCTATTAAATATCTTATGGAAAAGAAAGATGCTAAACCTAGACTTATTCGATGGGTACTCTTGCTACAAGAATTTGATTTACATATTACTGATAGGGATGGAGATGAGAACTCCGTAGCTGATAACTTGTCTAGGCTTGAAAATGTGCTCGATGACTCACTACCTATTGATGATACTTTTCCTGATGAGCAGCTAGCTACAATAAATGTTTCTAATAACACTCCTTGGTATGCTGACTATGCTAATTACATTGTTGCTAAATATTTACCACCTAGCTTTACATACCAACAAAAGAAAAAATTCTTCTATGATTTAAGACATTACTTTTGGGATGACCCACATTTTTATAAAGGAGTAGATTGTATTATTAGACGTTGTGTACCTAAGCATGAACATGGACAAATCCTACAGAAATATGTCACTCCGAAGCTTATGGAGGGCATCACGCTGGAGACAGAACTGCCCACAATGTATTGCAATCTGGATTTTATTGGCCTACTCTCTTCAAGGATGCCCGTAAGTTCGTCTTATCTTGTGATGAATGTCAAAGAATAGGTAATATCGGTAAGTGTCAAGAAATGCCTATGAATTATTCACTTACTGTTGAACTATTTGATGTTTGGGGATTTGATTACATGGGACTTTTTCCTTCCTCTAATGGGTATACACATTTTTTGGTTGCTGTTGATTATGTTACTAAGTGGGTAGAAGCTATACCAACTAGTAGTGCTGATCACAACACCTCTATTAAAATGCTTAAGGAAGTTATTTTCCCAAGGTTTGGAGTCCCTAGATATCTCATGACTGATGGTGGTTCACACTTTATTCATGGTGCTTTTCGTAAAATGCTTGCCGAGTATGATGTTAACCATAGAATTGCATCACCTATCATCCTAAGTCTAGTGCTCAAGTCGAACTTAGCAATAGAGAAATAAAATTAATTTTGACTGTCAATAGGTCTAGGAAGAATTGGTCTAAGAAATTAGATGATGCACTTTAGGCTTATAGAATAGCATATAAAAATCCTATGGGTATGTCTCCTTATAAAATGGTTTATGGAAAAGCTTGTCATTTGCCTCTTGAGTTAGAACATAAAGCATACTGGGCAATTAAACAACTCAATTGTGATTTCAAACTTGCCAGTGAAAAGAGGCTATTTGATATTAGCTCTTTAGATGAATGGAGAACCCAAGCTTATGAAAATGCCAAGTTATTTAACGGAAAAGTTAAAAGATGGCATGATAAAAGAATTCAAAAGCGCGAGTTTAAAGTTGGAGAATATGTTCTTTTGTACAACTCTTATTTCAGATTCCTTGCAGGAAAACTCCTCTCTAAATGGGTAGGACCCTATGTTATCGAGGAGGTTTATCGGTCTAGAGCTATCAAAATAAATAATGCTGAAGGTTGTTAATGGGCAACGAATAAAACATTATATCTCAGGTGCGCCCATTAATGTTGAAAGTAATATTATCCAAACATTGACACCGGAAGAACACATAAAAGAGTCCTTCCGGAACACTCCAGAATCATGAAAAGGAGGAGGTACGTGATACGGAAAGTAAACGGACTCCGAAAAGTCTGCAAAAATTTTTTTTGTCAGTTTTGGAATATTTAGAAAATTAGGAAAATAAGAAACAACCAGGAAGGGCACCCTGGTGGGCACAAGACACCAGGGCGCGCATGGCTTGCCAGGCGTGCCCAGGTGGGTTGTGCCCACCTGGGGCACCTTCCGGACTCCGTTTTTCTACCGTTTGCTTGTTTCCCAAGATAAAAAATCTTTATATACCCCCCAAACCTATTGACCACCGCAATGCAGAGAAATCTTCTCTTTTCTTTTCCTTGCTATTTTCTGTCAGATCCCAGCTACCATGGCTGCTTCAAGCTCCTCCAAGGACAGGTTCTTCAAGAACGTCATCAACCCATATTTGCGGGAGGTGGTGCAGCACACTCAGGACATCCAGATGCATGAGGAGGTGTTGCACATCCGCGATGTGAAAGGACCCAAGGGGACGTGCACCATGGAGGCCAGCATTGAAGCTATGCGGCAGGAAGTCATCTGGTGTAAGGGGATGGTGGACCGTGGACTCAATGCCAATCACCTCATGATTACGAATCTTACCCGTGATCTCAAGGTGGATGGCAAGTCCATGAAGGACATCCTCTTCACCCCCAACGAGCAAATCAGCTTCCTCCAAAGCCAGACCTATGATCTCCAAAACCAAGTCTTTGAATATGAGGCAAGGTTTCAAGGTATGAGTTTGGCTTCCAGTTGCAGGACCCGTGAGACTCACTCCTCCTCTTATGATGGTGGACCTCTGCCATGGAAACCCGAGGACAAGATCTCTACATCACCACCACCTTCTTCTTCATCATCCAAATAAAACTGAGTATCAGGTATGAGCACTCCCCTCGGCTTCCGCCAAGCTTGGGGGAGGTGCCCCGGTTCGTATCACCCCACTATCTTTTACCTCTACTTATTTTAGTTTGATCCATAGTTATCTTTTGCTCTAGATGAATAAAAGTTCAGTTCGATCCTTTCTTTTCAAGAGTTTGCTTAGTGATCTATCCTTGTAATTGTGTGCGATATATATAATAAAGACTATTTTGAGTTTTTGCTTTCTTTACTTTCATGTTGCGATAAAAAGAAAGGAAATAAATTAAAAAGAGCATATGCTAATCTTATAGTAGGTGATGACACCACATAAGGAAAAGTATAAGTAGGAAATTTTATTAGAGATTGACAAACATAGCATTGGTCAATGATGCAACTCATGAAATAATTAATAAGGGAAGAGAAGATTCACATATACATACACTATCCTGGAAATCTTTTGTGATTGTGATCCCCCATAAAATATTATATGCCAAAATTGTTGACATTGGACAAGGAAGACAACATAATGATTTATGTTTGTTCATATTCACATAGAAGTTATATTGTCATAGATCCTTCAACATGTGGTGCTTGCCCCTATCTTTGCTAGCCAAAAATTCTGCACTAAGTAGAGATACTACTTGTGCATCCAAAAACCCTTAAACCCAAACATTATTTTCAAGAGTCCACCATACCTACCTATGGATTGAGCAAGACCCCTCATGTAAGTTGTCATCGGTGCAATAAGGCAATAAAAATTTCTTCCAAAAGTGTAAGATAAAATTGAGCGTTGTACGAACTTGTGATAGTGAAGAATAAAAGCGACAGACTGCATATAAAAGTTGCCATCACAAGGGGCAATACAATGTGACGTTCTTTTGCACTAAGGGGTTGAGCATACGAACAAATAAGCGCATGGCAACCTCTGCTTCCTTCTGCGAAGGGCCTATCTTTCACTTTTATGCAAGAGTCAAAGTCTGTCTCTCTATTACTTTTTATTTTTCTCCTTTGGCAAGCATCATGTGGTGAGGAAAGATCTAGGCAAATCTGTCCAGTTGACTATGGGTAGCATGAGTTATTATTGTTGACATCACCCTTGAGGTGAATGCCTTGGGAGGAAAAACTATAAACCCCTATCTTTCTATGTGTCCGGTTGAAACATTTTTTTCATGTGTATGCGGTGAGTGTTAGCAATCATAGAATACTATATGATGGTTGAGTATGTGGACTTGCCTAAAGGCTCCGATACGTGACCCTTCCTAAAAAGATGATGAATTGTAGTTGCAAAGTTGACTGAGCACATAGTTTGTTGGTTTATAATAGAGTTTATGCTTCATACTTCGATAGTGTGATGAATTGTTACTTATTCATGAGAAGTCTATGATAAAAGTTCTATTCTAAAAGTTTTATGTTTGAACTTGTTGCTGTTACAATAATTCACATGGTGCTTCTATGTTCGTATTTTGTTTTTATCGTCACCTCTCTCTCTCTCTCTCTCTAATTATGTGGACATGTTTTTTGATTTTGGTTTTCGCTTGAGGACGAGCGAGGTCTAAGCTTGGGGGAGTTGATACGTCCATTTTGCATCATGTTTTCCTACTATTATTTATGATGTTTTATGCAGAATAATGCTTTTTGGAGTAATTCTAATGCCTTTTCTCTTATAATATGCAAGGTACACACAAAGAGGGAGAATTTTGGCAGCTGGAAATCTGGACCTGGAAAAGCTACGCCAGGCCACCTATTCTGCACAACTCCAAACAAACTGAAACTTTATGGAGAATTTTTATGGAATATTGGAGCCAATAAGTACCAGAGGGGGCCCACCAGGTGGGCACAACCCACCTGGGTGCGTGAGGTAGCCCAGGCGCACCCTGGTGGGTTGTGCTCCCCTCGGCTCACCTTCGGTGCCCATCTTCTGGTATATAAGTCATTTTGACCTAGAAAAAATGAGGAGAAGGCAGCACCGCCGTCTCGAGGTGGAACTTGGGCAAGAGCACTTTTGCCCTCCGGTG
>NC_041391.1:297788260-297794797 GCF_002162155.2 Triticum dicoccoides | reverse complement strand
CGATCAACATCTTCAACATCACCATCTCCTCTCAAACCCTAGTTCCTCTCTTGAGTTCAATCTTTGTACTGGAACTATAGATTGGTGCTTGTGGGTGAATAGTATAGTGTTGATTACATCTTGTAGTTGATTACTATATGGTTTATTTGGTGGAAGATTATATGTTCAGCTCCATTATGCTATTTAATACCCCTCCGATGTTGAGCATGTTTATCACTTGTGAGTAGTTACTTTTGTTCTTGGGGTCATGGGAGAAAACATGTTGGAAGTAATCATGTGAACTTGATATGTGTTTGATATTTTGATAGTATGTATGTTGTGATTCCCTTAGTGGTGTCATGTGAATGTCGACTACATGACACTTCACCATATTTGAGCCTAAGGGAATGCATTGTCAAGTAGTTATTAGATGATGGGTTGCGAGAGTGACAGAAACTTAAACCCTAGTTTATGCGCTATTCCATAAGGGACCAATTGGATCCAAAAGTTTAATGCTATGGTTAGAATTTATTCTTAAAAAATTTCTCGTAGTTGCGGATGCTTGCGAGGGGGTTAATCATAAGTAGGAGGTTTTTTCAAGTAAGAACATCACCCAATCACCAATCCACCCACACATCAAATTATCAAAGTAGCAAACACAAATTGAACCAACATGATGAAAGTGACTAGATGAAATTCCCGTGTACCCTCAAGAACGCTTTGCTTACTATAGGAGACTGTTGTGGCCTGTACTTTGCCTCAAAAGGATTGGGCTACCTTTCTGCACTTTTGCTACTATTATCGTTACATGCTCGTTACAAATTATCTTGCTATCAAACTACTCCATTACTTATAATTTCAGCACTTGCAGACATTATCTTGCTGAAAACCACTTGCCATTTCCATCCGCTCCTCGTTGGGTTCGACACTCTTACTTATCAAAAATAGCTACAATTGATCCTCTATACTTGTGGGTCATCAAGCGCGTAGAGGAACGTGACCCGAGGGCGCCTAAACGGCGACCAGAGTGCGCGGAGGCACGCGAGCAGAGCATGACGCGGCCGCCTAAATGGCGAGCAAGCACATGCATAATTATTGCATCTAGTAGATGAACATAGCCGGGAATAGCCATCCAACAATATTATTTTCGATGACATGCATTATTATATTCTTAGTTAAATCTAAGGTCAAAGTTTGGTACTACAAAATACGAAGGGGGCCAATAAAGAATAAACCACGACAGAGGTAGTATCTATTGGAACGCAGACGCCCAGTATGAAAGAAAATGTGGGTCAAACCCTAGTTGAAAAGGGCAACAATGTCTAATTCCATCTTACAAAAGGTACAAAAGCACGAGGATTAATTGTTCATCAGGTTTACACAAAAATCGGATTGAACAGGGCAATAACATCTAACTCAACCAAAGTTTTTGGCAGTCACAATCAAATAGATCGATCTGATCCATAAAATCAAGATCCCGGTACAAAGTTCTACTGCTCCATGATGACGACAAGTTGTTGTAAATATAAGCCGAGCACGATCAGAAGCCCTTAGGTCCACCTCAAACTTCTTTTTATGTTGTTCCACATACAATTCAGTGAGAAATTTCTTGTTGAAAAACTTAATCCTAACGAACAATAGCACCATCACATTCAACATGAAGAATGTGATAAAGCTAGTGCTTGAACTGTTGGATGCATATCCTTCCAGTTCGAACGAATGTCATGAGATATGAGAAAATCTCGGTGCTTCTTGAACCATCAATTTATTATAACTTTTTCTCCATGTGTTAGTGCCTAAATAGAGAAGAAGATTAAAAATAGTTAATGTCTAAAAAAGATTATGTTGAGTGATAGCTGAACGATTAATTATAGTACATTATATATGGGCTTTCAGTGTGCGTGAAATCGTCACCTTTATATACAAATTCTCCAGATATGGAAAGCATTGCAGCCAGGCAATAATGATGTTGAGATCAAAACACCACATAGTGATATATAAGGTCTTGACTGAATCCACCACCACTGATAGGATGGACAAGCTCTTCATTGAGCATAGAACATAATATTAGCACTGAAAGTGTACTCCAAGATGATACTTATCTTATGCGCACAAACGAAATATGCAAATTACAAAAGTGTACATGAATAATATACAATACCTCAATAGATGTGGAGTCAACCACCATCTCGAACCATTTAAACGGATCACGAATTGCACCCAAGGTCTCCAGTTTAGGCGCAGAGACCATAGTTATTTGTGAAGGTTTATAACAACAATCAAGGAGCAACCTTTGAAGTGAAGGGGCATCTTCGATGTTGAGCTCTTGTCCTTCAAAACAAATTCCAATGCTTACAAGGTGGGTCGAATTTACTTTGAGACAAGGGATATGGATTCCATTTCGAGAAACAAGCACCAAACTCTCTAGGGCAGGGCAACTGGAGTGGATGATGCTGTGTAGTGAGGCATCTGACAGATGAACCAACACAAGCGCAAGTTTTTTTAGTAGTGGCAGTCGAAGCATTTGTACCAGATTGTCTACTAGATGGCACCGGGTCAAGGTGGCGGTGTGGAGAGAGGAGCAAAACCATGAGATGGGCATTGGTGGTGAGGGGACAGATGCAGCTATTGGTGGTAACCTATCGCTGTAGTAATGGTAGAACTCAAGCTGCTGGAGTTTATCGAATTGACGGGATGTCAACCAGGCAGCCACCGTGTAGGGTATGTCCAGCAGGTAGCATGTCGGGATGCAGATGCATTGAATGGAGCCCTTGTGGGAGGAGATGATGGCTCCTGGAGTTCAGAATCATCATCGACAGATAGCTGATGACAGTCGAGATTAAGAGGTGTGGCGCGCAACAGAGTGCGCCATCGAGATGCGAGGACTTGTGTGTGATAGCCATCCTTGGTGGGGAGAAGGGAGATGATCTCCCCAAGGATGTCGTTCGGGAGATTGCTGATGTGGTCCGCCGGAGATTCTACTGGTTCCTCAGGTCCAAGGGGGCGTGACCGCTTCTGGCCGCGTAGCCGGGTCCAAGATCTACATCCGGCGGCGGCGCTGGCGGGAGCCTCATCTATGTACATACCAATCTAAAAGAAAAAAGGTCAGAAACATACATGTAGGACATTCAAAATCAATTCTCAAGATCTGGAAGAAAAAAAGAACAAACATATATGTAGGACATTCAAAATCAATTCTCAAGATCTGGCCATGAATTATTAGCACACAAGCTAACCCTAATCGGATTATTAGCAAAAATCATTTGTACAGAACAAACAATGAATCACTAACTCTATAGAGATAACATTCAAACAATCAATACACTACATGCATCTAACGGATCTTAATTACTCTGATTTTATGGACTGAGAGAACATAACCATAGGATTTGTATTGCAAAAAACTAATAGAGGGGGGCATAACCAGAGAAAACACATGATATGGTTGCCACACAAATGGGTATATAGATGACTAACCGGTTTTCCGTCGGAGTCACAGTCGTTGCCAGAGTTGCTGTTGACCTCCGGCTCCGGCTGGGGGGGGGGGCACGACAGCGACGACGAAGTCAAGGTCGTGCTACTGCCTGCGCGAGACCTTGTCGGCAGTGACGACAACCTCTGTGCCCAGCTTTACGCATTGCCTGGGTGCTTCACTAGCCCCGGCGTCGCCACTCCCTCCGATGGTGCGCTTCGGCAGCATCCTCATACACTCCAGCGTCCAGACGTTGGTGACCACTGTGGACCGATGGTACGGCCACCTATATTGGACGGCGGCTCGGGCGCGCAATTAATACAGACCAGTGGAAGCGAGGCGGACGGCGGTCCAAGACTGTCTCGCCTCCCGGTGAGCCTGCACGGCGGACTTCTGCCATTCCTACCATCATTTCACACAGCTACTCGCACGCCTCCTGTCGATATGCACACCTACACGCACGCCTCCCGGTATGCCTGCGCGGCGGTCTGCTCGCATGCGTCCCGTCATCTCACGCCTGCTCGTACGGCACACGGGGCATGTGACAACACGTATATTTTTTGGTTTATTGATGATTCATTCTGCCGCTTTACTGCTTAACCGAAGCATGGCTCGGTCTAACAGACACGGTCTGAATAAATAATCCGTTTGAGATATTGGTTGCGGTTTTTTATAATCTCCCATTTGTAAGAAGATTATATCAAAACGGGTCTCAAATTTGACGAAAATATACAATATCACAGTCTACTGGTGTCCATATATGACACCATGATAAGTTTCATGAATTTCGACTAAGTTTTGGATTTACTGAATTTAAAAATCTATATTCTCAATGTTTTGAAATCTCTTGCACAGGGAAACATGCACCAAGGGACACATATGATTTTGCAATCAATTTTGGTGCACATGTAGCTCAAATTTGATTTTTGCACATTAAATCCCTAGGAAATCAATCAATGTATAAAAATGGTTGAATGATGTCTTTTTAAAAAAAAATAACATGACACTCCACCTTTGGTCACATGTTCACTGGAAAAAAGTTTGACATTCCTCAGAGTGGCTGTGGTGGTGCGGGATGTGTGTGTCTATGTGTGGGGGGTGGGAGGGAGGGGCCCGGCAGTATACTATGAGTTGTGAACCTCTGTGTGGGATTATTGATCATTTTTGTGAGCCATATATGTCACATCAAAGCCGTGAATTGGTTATTTAAAACATTACATAACCCTTTCATGCATACATGTTTGAGCCACATGCATGCATTGGTGGTTCTCTCGGACACTCTCCCTCATGCGGTTATCAGCGACGTGCCCAGTCGTTAGCCCACAAAGGTTTTCAGTTTCCACCGACAACAAAAAGCATTTAACAAAAGGTGGATTCATCTTGGCATGTGTGTGGTGTGGATCATGGTGAGATTCCATATCAAAGTTTGAGCACGTGTGTACACACCCTCCCACCGGCTTAAAGTGAAGGGGCTACACACATCATGGTGTAGTGTGTTTCCGATTTGCGAAGCATGTGCCATGTCAAAGTTGTGCATTGGGTATTCAAACATCACATAACTCATGGGCGCATGCATGCGGTGGTTTTGTCCTATGATGTCACTCGCGTGTGCCTCTCTCTGTGGGCCCACGAGGTTGTCGTCGACCAGTTGAACATACAACAAGAGAGGTTAATTTGACCAACAAGGATGGTTCTTTTTTGGTTTGTGTTACGTATATGCATGGTAGGAGTATGTACATGTCAAAAGGGGGCAGCATGAATACTCTCTCTATATATATGTGTGTCATAACCTTGCTCCATGTGGGGACTTTCCGGTTCCCGAGGCAGGTGCCACATGAAAGTTGTACATTATATTGGTATTCAAACATAATGCAATACCATGCAGGCGGTGGTTGCCCTATAGGAACTCACTCGCGTGTGGTGCTTCCATCCGTGGGCATGCGCGGCTGTCCTCCATCACTTTGACCCAACGAGAGAGAGGTTAATTTGACCATCAAGGAATGATTCTTTTTTGGTTTGTGCTATACAGTAGAAGTACATATATACCACGCGTCGAGAATGGGGGCTTACATATAGCAAATGCCACGCATCATGAACCTCGCGCTCTCTATGGGGACTTTTTGGTTTCCTATATATGTGGTGCGACATCAAAGTTGTGCATTGCGTATTCAAACATCACACAAACACCTCTTTGGGCCACATGCAGACGGTGGTACGTAGTCCTATATAGGACGATCACTCGTGTGCGACGTACGCCTTCGCTTCTTTGTTGGGCCCGCGAGTTCATCGTCCATCACTTTGACCCAGCGAGAGAGAGGTATGTTTGACGAACAAGGAGGATTAATTCTTTTAGGTACTGTGTTACTAGGTGTATATAGTACGTGTCGAGGGGGGTGGTGACCAGTATAGGGTGGGACTATTCCACAACCCCCTCTAGAGTTCCTAAATAAGCTTATTCAGAAACCACCTCCCCCGTTGTTTCTTTTCCCGAAGGGGGCGAGCGAGGGAGCGAGCGGTGCTCAGCGCCGCGAGGGAGCGAGCGAGCTCTGGTCTGCCGCCGGTTCCTGCGCCACCGTGCAGGTCCAAAACAAAACCTGGACCGCACCCACCTCTCCCGTTTTGTCTCTCTCTCAACCCCACAAATTTGTTCCCTTCCGTGCCTGATCCAGATCGGGCGATGAGCCGCTCCTGTCCCAGGCTCCTCCCCGCCGGCGGCCATGCGCGTATCTCACCAGCCTCCTTGCCCACCCACGGTCGTGCATCCCTCCCTGAAGCCTCCTTCCCCGCTAGCCGCTGCACGCCACCCCAGTATCTTTCCCCATCGGCGGCCTCGAGCACCTCCCCCATCGATGACCTCACGCCCGTCCCCATTCTCCTTCCTTACGTGTGGCACCGCTCCACCTCCCGTCGGCCATCTAGCAGGCTCCTATTTCGTGCGTGGTGGCCGCGCCCCTCTCCCCAGGTAACTACAGCAAATTCCCTCCTCCCCGCTCATTCCACTGCCCCTCTATCATCGATCTACCTCCGCGCACGGAGGGGCGAGTTGCTTGTGGCCGACTCCTCTGTATTCCATGGCGAGCAGTTCA
>NC_041391.1:297727179-297787980 GCF_002162155.2 Triticum dicoccoides | reverse complement strand
CCTCCCCATGGCCGTATGGCCACCGGGACCAGAGGATTTGCCGCTGTGCAAAAACAGCAGTTAACTCGGGTCGTTGTGTGTAGCTACATGCGAGGAGTAGCCCCTAGCAACTCGTGGTGCCGAGCACGAGCACCGTGGACCTCCCCTGCACCTTCACCCGGGGTGGCAAGCTTGAAGGCAGCCAGCGCTACTTTGATGCTATGGTGCAGCTACTGCCTAACTACACTACTAATTCTTTTAACTACTCCTAACTTCTAATTTGCTGTTAACTGCTTAAATGATGTTAACTTCAAATTTGTTGTTAACCGGTGATGTTGCTTGTTGTTAATTGCTCTGCTTTTTTTGTTAACTGATGTTTAGGTCAAGGGTGTGCGCGTGAGCTTGTGTTTGATGTTTCAGCCGTTGTCTCTTTGCAAAACTGGTGGTGCATGCGCTACTCATAGTGGTGATTATGAGATTGGGGCAGTTAGCTCGTCCCTCGTGTAGTAAGAGCAAAACATAGTGCGTTTCTGCAGTTATCTGTACTCAAACATAATGATTAACTTTTTGAGATGTAACAGTTCTTTTGCACTTATTTATTTAAAAAATACACATAAATTATGTCAGTTAACTCTGCAATTTGCAGCAGTTATCTAAAGCCGATGAGAACCCTGATTCGATGGTGATCGATCACCTCCTTGAAGATTGAGTGAGGTTAAGCTAGCTAGCCCGACTCAATTAACTTGGATCGATCCAGCCTAACAGCTAGTGCATTCATGTTGGTTCTAGTACATACCACCACTCCCTGGAAGATGGATGAATGGATGGATGGCCAAAGCTAGCCTGTGTTTCATGGGAGCATACTATGATGGAATTTTTGTGAAGCATCAGTACTAGCTCATGGATGTCTCCTCCTGTTTTCTCTTTTGTTATAGGGACATTTACATCTCTGCCCCTAACTCGAACCCATTACTCAGTTTTGCCCCTAGTTTTCGGGTATGCTCAGTTTTGCCCCTCTGCCGTCAATGCCACTTATAGAAATGCCCCTCCGCTCCGTTTCCGTCCAGTCAAGGCTGTTTGACCGCTAACTTGCCGTCAGTTTGACATATTTGCCCTTCTTTCTTACATGTGGCCCCTCTCTTACCTCTTCGCTTCACTCTCTCTCTGTTCTCTTTCTCTCGCTCGACCCTAACCCTAGCTCTGTCTTCCCCAAATCTCCCCCTCACCTGAACCCTAGCGGCTTCGATCCCCACCATGGAAAACTCCAGATCAATGGCGGGCACGGTGGAGATTCGGTCGACCTGACTCTTTATGCGAGCTGTGCTGCGATTCGGAGCCAACCGCTGCGGATGGAGGTCGATGGTGGTTGCGGCGCCGGCGGCGGCCATGAAGGGCGCACAAATCCGAAGGGGTAAGTGCAGTACTTTCAGATCTGAAGCCTGCTATACGTATTGTAGTTTGTTTTGATTCCTAGTGTTCATCTGCGTTCGTAGTGCTCATTTGGTTCGATTTTTTTTCTGTTTTTCATTGACATTCGTAGGGTGGACTATATATGTTTGGATTGTAGAATGAAAACAACTCTTCTAGTTCCTGCTGGTACAAAAGCAGGGAACACAGGACTATATATGCTTGACAAAATTAGGCAGTTCATAATGGAAAAGTTTGACTTGAGACAGCAGATTGCAGCTGGGACATACAATGGGCACATCATAATCTGCCACTTCTGGAGGGCAAGCAACAATGGGATGTTGTAGACCCAGGATTTAAACTGAGTGCTCCATTGCAAAATAGGCCACCTGGTAGACCTAGGAAGACAAGAATTAGGGCTAAATCAGAGGGAAAAGGACTTGGAGGAAGAAAGAATAAGTGTTCAAGATGTGGGAAGCTTGGGCACAAAGGCAGCCACTGCAAAGAGTCCATTGACCCTGCATTTGGAGAGGAAGAACATTGGGGTGCTGATAATGCCAATGATGAACCTCTGGCTACTATGGCAGATGCTGCTACTGATGATGTAAATGCAGATGCTGCTACTGATGATGCTACTAATGAAACTATGGCAGATGCTGCTACTGATGATGCAAATGCAGATGCAAGTGATGAAGATGCTGCGAATGCAAATGCAACTGCTGGAGATGATGTAAGTGAAAAAATGGCAGGTGCTGGAGATGCTTCTAATGCAAATGCAACTTCTACGGATGCAACAACAGTCAGTAGTGCAGTCAAGTACTTTTTTGGTTTATTTTTGAAGTTATTTCCTAAATTCTTTAATGTTTGCTAACTGGCCTCTCCCATTTATTTGTGACTTTGCAGCCCAAGAAAGAACTACAAAAGACCAGCTGAGAGGGGACAATCACCACATAAGAAGAAGTTCAAAATTGCAGAAGAGAACATTATAGGTTCTGTCACTGGAAGCAATAATCCTATCAGTTCTTCTACTCCAAACAGGGCTGTGAGCAAAACTGTGAGCACCAGGAGGAGTTCTAGGCTCTCTTCAAACCCAGCTTGCAATACTAGGAGCAAGAAGAACAAGTAGATGGGGTAGTACTTGTAATGCTGTGAAAATTTGTTGTGGGTGTACTAGATTTGAAGTTTGTTGTGACACAATGCTGTGAACTCTTTTATGTCTCAGTGTGATCATGTCCTATGTTTAGGCCAATTCCAAGTGTGCCCATTTAACTGTCATTTTTGTCACATTACTACTGCACTGTCACATTAGTACATTGCTACAAAATGGAACACAATATACTCAAAATAGCAAACTCATTTCAGTTAAAACTTGTCACATTGCACCAGATGAAACTCATTTCCAATGTGCTTTGGAACAAATACAACTAATTAAGATAGCTCACACAACAATACATTACATTTCATTACATACCATAATCCAGCTAGTATGGATTCTTAAACCACTCAGAAAAAACTGATGCCAAAATGCTAATGCAAATTACTATGAGAAATCCCCATGTTTGCATAAGTTCATTTCTCTTCTTGATCTTCAACTTGAGTTTCTTGTTCTTCTCTATTAAGTACATCAACCTCCTCTCCAAATGATGGGACTTTAGCCAGCTTTTCTCCAATCCAGCATGAAGTTCCTCAAATGCACGAGCAACACAATCTGTGGGAGGGGGATCAATCCAAACTACCCAGTCACATTCATCAGGGAGCTACAGAATTAATCTTACATTAAACAACAAAAAATTGGCAAATAATGTCAGCAAAATGAGAGGACAGATAGAGTGGGAATGAGAGTTAATCTTACATCTAGGGGGCAGCCTAAGAATCTTCTTCCCGTGCTTGCACCTCCCCAGGCGACGCGACGAGCGGGGATGAGACCGTGCCCTGCGCACCGCCACGTCGTGCTCATCTCCAGTCCAAAGAATGATGGATGGGGGAGGTAGAACTCGGATTGAAACTGAACAATCCCAACACCATCGACCTAAACACAGGAAATCCCCAATCTGATGAACCCTAATTGGGACAGAAATACCCCAGATCGATCCACCGATGAGCCACACTTACCTCGCAAGTCACCGACGAGCTCGACGTGGACATGTCGCCGCCCTCCAAATCGACCCACCGTCGGCCTCTGAATCCTGCTGCGGTTGCTCTCTCCCCTCTCCAAATCGAGCCGTCGAGAGGTTGAAGAAGAACAGAGAGAGAGTGAAGCGAAGAGGTAAGAGAGGGGCCACATGTAAGAAAGAAGGGCAAATATGTCAAACTAACGGCAAGTTAGCGGTCAAACAGCCTTGACTGGACGGAAACGGAGCGGAGGGGCATTTCTATAAGTGGCACTGACGGCAGAGGGGCAAAACTGAGCATACCCGAAAACTAGGGGCAAAACTGAGTAGTGGGTTCGAGTTAGGGGCAGAACTGGAATTGGCCCTTTGTTATATGTCTCAGTTTAGTTTACACTACTAACTGCATGCTACCGACTGTGCTAGCTACTTCTGCTTTTTATAGAAACAACATGTTGTTGCTTTTATTTGTGGTCGTCATTGGTACTGCTTCTGCTTCTCTTTTGTTTCGTTGTCTTCTTTCTTTTGACTTTATTCTTTACCTCGCGAGAACAACAATTAACATCTTCAGTCGGGCAGTTAACTTGTTCTTAACTGCGGCAGTCCCAGAAGTTAGCTATTTTGGGCCCCGCAGTTAGCATGACCCACGCAAAAAATTATAAAAAAATATTAGTACCTTCAATCCGTTAGTTAAATGGTTGTTAACTGCTGTAGTTGCGACAGTTAGCTCTTTCAGTGTCGGCAGTTAGTTTGACCCAGGGAAAAAACGAAAGAAAAAAATAGTGTCTTAAGTACCGGCAGTTAGCTTTGTCAACATATGTCAGTTAGCTATTACAGTCGGGCAGTTAGCGTGTACTATAGCAGTTCAGGAAAAAATGTCGAAAATGATATTGGTTTTAGAAAACTGCTCTTAAACCATAACAAATTTGATAACATTTTATATATGCTGAAGTTTGGGCTAATCGGTACCTTTCTAACGGTATATCATACGCATCATTCCGACAAAAAGCTTTGAAAATTTCTTTCACAAAAACATTGAAAATTCGTTTGATGGATTTTTATTTTTTGAATTTTGTTTAAAAACCGAATCAATTTAGGGAAAATGATCAACATGAATTTTTTTGCTCCTTCTCAATAGCTATCCAATGGTATATCATTTGCATCAATCCGAGTAACGGTTCAATAATAACGACCCAAAAACAGTGGGAAAAAATGATGCCAAAAACAGTCCGCCCGACAGTTAACTTGTATAGTTCACACAATTAGCAGTCTGTTCTCCTGTAGTTAGGAACAGTTTCTAAATAGCTTATTCAGGAAAATAATAATAATAAAGATAGTACCTTCAGTCCTGCAGTTATCTTGTTGTTAACTGCCGCAATCCCCAACAGTTAGCTATTTCAATACCGGCAGTTAGCTTGATCCGGGAAAACTAGGAAAAAACAAAAAATAAAGTGTCTTAAGTTACGGCAGTTAGCTTGGTCGTCATACGTTAGTTAGCTCTTCTGGTCGGGCAGTTAGCTTGTTCATAGCAGTTAACTAGGTGTAATTAACTTTCGCAATATGTGGAGTTAACTTCTGAAAAATTGCGGCAGTTATTGTGACACATGCAAAATAATAATGATTTTTTTTGCATATTTGGTCCGGCAGTTAACTTGGTGTACTGTCACAATCCCAACAGTTAGCAATTTCAATCCCGACGGTTAGCTCGACCCAAAAAAATGAAAAAGAAACGAGGTCCGGCAGTTAACTAGGTGTCCAATCCCGATAGTTAGCCATTTCAGTCCTGGCGGTTAGCTCAAGCCGGAAAAAAAGAATGAATTTTTAGTATTTTTGCTCCCGCAGTTAACTAGGTATTAACTGCCCCAATCTTCGGCACTTATCTATTTCAGTCCTAGCAGTTAACTTGAACCAGGAAAAAAGAATAAAAAAAAATTAGTTTATTCGGTATGGCAGTTAGCATGCTCAGCATGGGCAGTTAGGTATTCTGCTCGAGCAGTTAGCGTATACTGTAGTTGTTCGGGCATGAGCAGTTACTGTATACTGTAGCGTATACTGTAACTTTCTAACGGTATATCATATATATTGTCCAGATAATTTTTTTTAAATTCCTTTCACAAAAACATTGAAAACCCGTTTGATGGATTTTCAGTTTTTTTAAATTTTGTTTAAAAACCAAATCAATTTTGGGAAAATGGTTAACATGAGTTTTTTTGCTCCTTTTCGATATCTATCCAACGGTATATCATATGCATCATTCCGATGAACGCTTCAATAATTATGACTAAAAAACAATGCAAAAAAATGGTGCCTGAAAAATTCCGCCCGTTAGTTAACTAGTATAGTATGCACAATTAGCTGTCTGTTCTCGAGCAGTTAGGAAGGGTTCCTGAATAGCTTATTCAGGAATGGGTTGCAGAATAGCTGGGATGTGTGTGTGTGTATATATATATATATATATATATATATATATATATATATATATTGAGAGAGAGATAGAGAGAGATTGACTATTCGTCACCCTGGGTGAGGAATAGTTATTCTCCACCCCCTCTATTTTACCATCAATGCACCGTAATTTTACGTTCCATAAGTTTTGTCTTATTTCCGACATAAAAAGAGACCGTAAGAAAATATATAATCACCATAAAAAATATTTTATATTATGTAAAATTACAAACGTAAAAACATAGTGTAAAACATACATAAACTGTAAATTTTCTTGTCTTATGACCTATATTTTTATTTTCTTATACCAAATTCGTAATGAATCAATAGGAATGTAACTATTTGAATTCCAAATCTAATTTAATTATGAAGTGATCGTAAGATTACCTCAAGTGAAGGATAACTTATTCTGCACCCTAGGTGATGAATAGTATATATATATATATACTAGGTGTCACATGAACCTCACTGTGTGTGAGGACTTTGCGGTTTTTGAGGCAAATGCCACATCAAAGTTGTGCATTAGGTATTCAAAACATCACAACAAACCTCTTCATATATATGTTCTTGAACACATGCAAATCGCGATGGTTGTTGTCCTATATATGACACTCACTCACGCGGTTATAGGCGATGCTTCCATCTGTCAGCCCACTTGGTCCATCACTTTCACCGACAGCGCGAGAGAAGTTAACTAATTTGACTTAGGAGGGGATGAATTTTTTTGTTTGTCTCATGATATAGATCATGATGTGAGGTTACATATATATAATAGCACATGTGTACACATGAATCCATCCCGCTGGATCGAAGGGGGGGGCAAGCACACAACACGTCATGAGCGACCTCTTGCTCTATGTGGGGACCTCTGCGATTTTCAACGGATGCACCACATCAATGTTGTGCATTGGGTTGGGTATTCAACACATATGCATGCATCACACACCTCCATAAATATGTTCGGGACCCACGCATGCAATGGTTGTCTTTGGACACACTCTCACTCGGCTTGGTTATGGGCAAGCCAATATATATTCGTGGGCACGCGTGGACGTCCATCATTTCGACCAACGACGAGAAAGGTTACCTGGGTGAATTCTTCTTCTTTGCTTTGAGTCACCGTATAGTAACTCGACCATTCCAAGCCTAATTAAGTTTGAGTGCATGCTACACGGCGTGAACCCTTGCTTAGTGTGGGGATTTTACGGTTCCAAAGCATGGTGCCACATTAAATTTGTGCATTGGGTATTCAAACACCACACACACCACTTCCATATACATACTTGGGCCACATGCATAGAGTTGGTTTGTCTTCATACAGTACTCCCTCGCGAGGTTATCGGCGATAAGCTAGCCCATCATGCGGGGTCGTGTGGACGTCCTTCACTTTGACCAACAACGAATGGGAGAGGTTGTAGGACCAAGTTGGATTCTGCTTGGTCCATGTTACAGTACGTCTTGGTGAGATGCCCTCCCCCCGACATGTGTGTGTATGTGGGTGGGGGGGGCTACTCCGCGCTACCTGCAACCTCCATGGGGTCGGGGAAGTCCGATTAATTTGCGAGGAACATGTGCCACATCAAAGTTGTGAATGGTAGTAAAATATAACACCACACCCTTTTCATACATATAGTAGGGCTACCCGCATGTGGTTCATATGTGGTCTCACCCGTCTCACGCCACAAGCACACATTTGTGGGTCGGCACACTGTCTACCTTTGTCGGGAAGCAAAACGGGAAGTTTGTACATATATATATATATATATATATATATATATATATATATATATATATATATATATATATATATATATGATGGACTCCTATAGGTTTTGTGTTATGGTAGGGTGAGATTTCAGACCTGGCTATTTGGCGGCATGCAGACATAGCTAGGATTCCCTTACCGCCGACACGAAGTTGGGTTCGTAGGGGGTGACTGACTAGCAATACTGTCCTTTTGTGCGACAGGTGCCACATCAAAGTTGTGCATTGGGTACACTACAAAAAAAGACACATCCGTGACATTTTGGGCCGAACGAATTTTTTTTGTCATACTTATGACACTTCTATGGCAACAATTGTGACAAAACCCAGTATCATCATAGATGTGGTGGGCCCCTACTTCTATGACACAATATCATGACATAAAATGGGCTTTTAGTCCTGGGCGGGCCGGAGACGCAGTTGCATGACATTCTTTGGGTCGTCCATGAGGAAAAAAACTGTGGTAGAAGCGAGGGCGAGGAAAATATCGGGGAGTTCCCAGTTATGGTGGCTGGTCGGGGGCCGAGCGATGCGCATTTCTCTCATACCGTACGCGCATGGGTGCGAGGCGTTGGGCTCTAACTGAACCTGAGTGAGGCGTCGCCTAACTGAACCCGAGCGATTGCACTGAAGGCTACGCGTTACTGAACCCAAGCGATCGAGCGATTCCTTCGCTACTGCTGCTAACTGAAGCCGATCGATGTTGCCTCTAGATGAATAGTGAGTGTTGATGGGGGTTTGGATGAACAGTGAGCGTTGTTGGGGGGTTTGGATGAACATGACCCCGTGGTGTTGCCGCTGGATGAACAGGACCCTGATTGACTGAGCCGGTTGGGCGTGGATGAATAGGACCCCGTGGAGGGCTGGATGAACAGGACCCCGTGGAGGGCTGGATGAACAGGACCCCATGGAGGGCTGGTTGAACATTAGCCGGTGGAGGGATGGTTGAACAATAGCCCGTGGAGGGGTGGTTGAACAGGAGCCCGTGGAGAGGGCTGGTTGAACAGTATCTGGTGGAGTAGCGCGCGATGGAGGCTAGATGAACAGGAGCCCGTGGATGAACAGTTGCAGGTGGAGGCTGGAGGAGGTCGATGGTGGATGAATAGTAGCCCTTGGAGGCTGGAGGAGGTCGACGGTGGAGATGAGCAGTATCCCGTGGAGTCCCGTTTTGTTGTACGCCACACCCCTCCTAATGAACAAGACCCCTGTTTCGACCGTAGCGCTCCAACACAAGTCCGTTTCCTCTGTTTTGCGGTACGCCACACCCCTCCCGATCAACAGACCCTGTTTCGACCGTAGGAGATCCAACAGAAGTGTGTTTCCTCTATTTTGCGGTACGCCAGACCCCTCCCGATGAACAGGATCCCGTTTCGACCGTGGTCGGTCAAACACAAGGCCGTTTCCTCTGTTGTGCGGTACGCCAGGCCTTGTTTCCATCGGCTATTCCATCCAAACCCTCTCGATGAACACGAAGACGCATTCTGTTCCGACCCAGCCGGTTGGCTCCCCATGAACACGACGACGATGTTGTTTCTCCGTTCCGACCCAGCCATGTACACGAGCCCTGGTCGTACGTATGCGCGAGTAGGTGTTCGAGACCCCGCCCGTATGTACGTACGTGGCCGTATTTTCTTTCTTGCACCCTGGCCACTGTATGTATGTGTACATGCTACATGCGCGCCTCTACTACAACACGTTCGCGTCTACATCGACCAGTATGTACATACACGTTCGCGACCAGAATGACAATGCTACGTACGCTTCGACCAGGTGGGTCCCGACTGTCAGGCACTCCCTTGCATGCGAAGTTGTAGCTGGTGGGTCCCAGTAGTCAGGGGCCGAATCATTGTTTTGCCCGTAATATGGACTCACTTCCTTGCATGCGAAGATGTAGCTGGTGGGTCCCAATAGTCAGGGGGAAACATTTTTTTCGCGAAATATGGTGACCCGTCTGGTGGGTCCCTGCTGTCAGGTGGAGGAATAATTATTTTGTGCGTAATAAGGAGGCACTTCCTTGCGGCCGTCGTGGACCTAGCTGTCAGCCTCTCCACATAGAATACTCATTCGATGGAAGTCCTTCCTTGACCACGCCGCGCCGAGAGCACCAGGGCGGTCGACAACAGCGAGGCCTGGGAAGGGGACGATGCGGAGCCAGGGAAGACGCGGCAGTGGAAGCCCGCGCGGAGAGGAGTACGAGGGTTCACTGGTTCGGCTGTGGTGTGAGGCTGCCATCGCCGTAGGGCCTGGCTAGCGGTGGGAATAGTAGGGGGCAGTGAGGCCTCCGCGACAGCAAAGCCGGCCACGGGAGGCAGGAGCATGCGGCACGACCGACACTGCTTTGGGCGGCTGGAGCAAGAAGACCAGAGGTTGAAGAAGCACTACGGCCGTTGGATGGACATCATACGGTCACTGGAGCTAGAATCGTTCATATTGACTAAGTTGACAAAGCCCTCCTCCCCGTCAACTTAGTAGGCCCACAAGTCAGCCTCCCACCAAGGTGGGTCCCAACTAGCAGGGGGAGTATTCATTTTTTTGTGCGTAATAAGGAGGCACTTCCGATGGGTCCAAGTTGAAAGTGGGGGGAACGTTTTTTTCGTGAAATATGGTGGCCCGTCCAGTGGGTCCCAGCAGTCAGGGGGGAAACATTTTTTTCACGAAATACGATGGCCCGTCCGGTGGATCCCTGCTGTGAGGTGGAGGAATAATTATTTTGCGCGTAATAAGGAGGCACTTCCTTGCGGCTGCCATAGACTCAGCTGTCAACCTCTCCACGTACAGTACTCTTCCGGTCGAAGTCAATCATTGACCACATTGACCACGCCGCGCCAACGCCACCATGGCGCTGGACGACGGCGAGGCCTAGGAAGGGGACGACGTGGAGCCGGGGAAGACGCGGCAGTGGAAGCCCACGCGGAGAGGAGTACGAGCGTTCACTGGTTCGGCTGCGGTGTGAGGCTGTCGTCACCGCAGAATAACAGGGGGTGTGCGTGAGTAGAGGGATGCCCTAGCCAGCAGTGGGAGTAGTAGGGGTGGTGAGGCCTGCGCAGCAGCACAGCCGGCCACAGGAGGCGGGAGCAGGCGGTCCCGTCGGTGCTGGATTTTGCGCCTGGAGCAAGAAGATCGGAGATTGAAGAAACACGACGGCCATTGGATTGACATCCAACGGTCAGGTCTACTAGAATTGTTTGTTGACGTATATAATAACTAAAAAATCTTGCATATGCGTCAACTTAATAGGCCCACAAGTCAGACCATTCCCTTTTTTTAATAATTTATATATAGCTCATTGCAACTTCTTATGCAATTTATTGCAGTCCGTTTTTTGGTTGGCCAGGGCCAGGGTTAAAAATTTAAACGAAATTTTGCATATTTTTGTGGGTTCCAAACTATTTTTCATACCAAAATGTCGAGCCAGATTTAAAGTACTTTGAAGATATATTTAAATTAGGTTAAAGCCCAGTGAAATAGGAATCTGAAAATGTGAAAAAATCAGAAATTATAAAGTAATTGCCAATTTGTCATCTGTTTTTATATTTACAACCCATTTCATAATACTTTCAAGATTTGCAGGCGTCTTGAAAGAGTTGCAGCCCATCAGGGCGTAGAAAAATAAGTAGGCCTGGATTGGGTATTCTTTAGAAAAAAAAACTGGGCTCATTTTCACAAATAAAAAATAGCTGGGCTGGTCACATGGTGAACATAAAATATAAGCCTGGGCTAGATGGGCCACAGCCTAGTTCATACCCTACTCCGTCTCAACAATAACAAAAAAAATACTACTCGAGCAGCTACGTCCCAGGTGTCAGCCAATATTGTGTTGTTCTCTTGTCTATTGACTATATACGCTCACAATGTCGTGGGTCCCAGATGTCAGGAAAACACTAGGAGGAAGCATTTTATTTTTCCATACGCTGACATGGTAGGCCCCTACTGTCATCCTCTCCATGTACTTCTACCGATTCCTCTTGTTTGTTGACCATGTTGACAATGCAAGAGGGCGGCACCGTGGCGAGCGCACCAAAGCGTGCGGAGGACGACGGTGAGGCCTCGGACATCGGTGTTAATGATTTAGGAGACGATGGGGCGGTGATGCGTGCGCTGAGGCGTAGCGAGCCATGGGAGGCGGAAGCAGGCGGCCCCGCCGGTGCTGGTTTGGTTTTGGCCGTTGGAGGAAGACAGGACAGAAGAAACACAACAGACTGTAAAAGCAGCAGGAGTACTTAACAACCTTAACTGAAACCAGTAGGGGCACTTAACAACCATAGCTGAAAGCAGTATGAGTACTTATACAGGTTCAACCGTACAAAGCACACCTCGAACAGTGCTACTTTGCCTACAGTTAACCAAGGGTGAGGCCGCCAAGTCCCAGGACAAGGCCCTGGCACCACCCTGCGCATCCACAACCTTCTGAAAGCGGCTTCATCTTGCAATGTGGTCAATAAAAAGGATATTCGCTTTAGAGACATGGAAAAGCAGGAACATAATCTTCTGTCCTATTCTCCAAGATGGACGGGCCTTCATTATTTGAGACCACCCATGAATAAGTATCTTTTCACCTCCAAGGGGAATGGAGTAGGTCGACATAACATGTTGTGACCAAGCGTAAGTCTGACCCGACCATGGTTAGGCATCTGTATAGGAACAATAGAACTCGACAGTTTCTGTTTCAAGAAGGTCACAGCTGTAAAACTGTGTATAAGCAATAGTTTATGAACAACATATATAACAGAAAGCAGCTTGTACCATAAGTTTCTCGACATAGTTGGACCCGTTCAACGAGTGCAGCAGTGGCACACATATCCCACGTGGCCTTCTAGCATTGAAACGCCCCACAAGGACCTCAAGACTATCAATAAAGTGTAGGAACTTGTGGATGTCGTCCTAGTCAACTTCAGTGCCATCAGTAACAGTCGAGTTCTTACAAAATAACAAACGAGCAGCCTGCTTAACTCGAAAAAAACCTACACGTGCCACCAATTATAAGAAAATATTAGTTAGAAGTAGCATCTTCGTGAGAGATTCGTTGCTACTTCTAAAGTTAAATTGTGATTAGTTAGACAGAATAGGTGGATTAAGAAGTAATCAAGGCAACAAGCAAGAACCAGATACAAAACTAACATGGATGAACAATTGGAACGACGTCGGGGTGGAAGATCGTAGTGAAGATGAGACCAGGTTCTGCTATTTCCATCAACATTCGTGTGCCAACTTTCAGTGTGTAACACTTGAGAAAGTTTACCCAAGTTCGGCCATAAAAAAGCAGCGATCTTCTTGGTTCATGAACCCAACTCGGAACTTATATCCACGGCTTGTCTTCACTGTGACCATTAAACTGGTGTATTCAGTTACGGCAAGGCCGAGCATCTTGAGTACATGTGTTCTGGCAGAGCAAATAATGCACTGCAGGAAAAATAATATGAGAACACAATGTATTCCCTATCCAAACCTAGAAATAAGTTCCTCCTTCACGTCAGTGTTGACCATCGTACTAGTAGTACCTTTTATCCAAATATATCCAAATCTCCAAATTAGTCGACAGCATGTTCAAAAAAAACCCACCCTCCCGGATAGAAAAGAGGATTCTAGGAACATACTGTGTGCGATTTAAAATCCTATGTTAGGATGAGAAGGAACAAGTGTGGCGTCTCACCGAGGGCGCAAAAACCTGTAGGGTCCTCGCACTTTGGGCACTATAAATGAAACACACTAGATTCAGTAGGAAGAAAAATGCATCAACGGCGGCGGCTGCCATCCTAGGATTACCCACGACCAGGGGACTTGGATTTATCGGGGATGGGTGAAGAATTCGTACCTAGTTCTCCATGAGAAAACCCTATGCAATCGCCGAGAGGGAGTTTTCTCTGAACAAGCAGACGAGGGGGAAGGGGATTCAGGCCCAGTGAAATATTGCCTCTTCGTCCGTCCATCTTACTGCTAAAGCTGGAAAGGGGGGGTTGTGATTTGATGGCTCATTGGGCATTACTGCGGCGCTATGACCGGGGTGTGTCTACTGTGAAGTTGTGCACTCTAATTTGGTGCATATGGCATGTGGACCCCGCTGCCAGATGCCCCACATATCAGCGAAAGGAAGTAGAAAGACAGGAGTAACTAGTTACACATAAATATATTTTTGACAGAGAGATACTCCCTCTGTAAAGAAATATACAAATCTTTTATATCACAACTTTATACATAAGAAAAATCAAGGGGAATATATATAAAATATATAATTATAAAAAACAGAGTTGTTTTTAACACAACATAGACGAGTTGGTGATGATGGTGTGCCTGCCATCTTGCAATATAGGCCGTCCGATTTATATCTGACGGATAGGAAGGAAACTATGGCAATTTTGCAAAAAGGTACCCACACACCTCTCCACATTTGCAAATAAGGCCTTCCCTCGTTCATCCTTTTCTCTCAAAAGATAAAATACTCATAAAAATGCATCTTGATGTTACGTGCAATGCACGGGCATTATGGGGGTTCAGCTGAGAATATAATACTCAGACAGGCTCACGGTTCTGGACTTTGGGCCGCAAGCCCACCCTGCATGTTTGGGGGACAATGTGTTCTACCTCAGCGCTTTTCATATTTCAAGCGGTCGGTACGGTGCTGGTTTTAGATGCTGTCGCAAGGCGAATACACAAAATTGAATAAAGCACGACGGCTGTTGGAATGAAATCGAACGACAGTTCCTAACGAGCAATGAGAGTTGCAATTCTATCAACGATATACCATGTGATAAATAATACTGTCGTACTACTTATACACACAGGACACTTGTTTCACCATGTCAGATTATTACATCAAAATCTCTTGGAGGATAGATCAGTTCGGCAGTTGCGTGCTGCTACTGAAGAATTTCAAAGTTGATTTGGACCAGCTCTCCTTGTCGATAAAGTTCGATTTTGACATCATCCCCAACTGCAAGATATGATTTAGATTTGAAGCTTGACCATCCTTTAGCATCAATCATCATGCGACCTTCCTTTGTACTTATGGTATATTGAGCAGGTTCATTCACACCAAGGCTGCGCATGGTAAGAGAAACTTGGCCGCGGTTGCCCGGATTGTTGAACGACTCCCACATTGCTCTAGGAATTCTCTGTTTGCAAACAAGAAGACATACCCAAACAGTTAGATCAACATAGTGAATCATGTGAAACAACATGGAAAGAAAAAAGAATGAAGCACTTGGGCGGCCAATGCTTACCAAGAAGGTGGACATGTCGGTTTTTGTAAGGACTTTGGTATATGAAGTGCGAACTGCAGCCCAGTCTATTGCCGGTGCAGCTGCTAGTTCGGTTGTCGCTGCACGGGCCAGAGCAGATGCAAGTGCAAGTGTTGGTGCAGGTGCCGAAGCCGTTGCTGCTGCCGGAGATGGTGCTCCTTGTAGAGCTGGTGCAGGTGTCAGAGTAGGTGCCGGTGTCGATGCACGATCCTCCGGTAGATCAGCCTGATCTGCTAACGCGGTCAGTGCCCAATCCTTAGCTGGATCAGACTGAGCTATTGCCACTGTCAGTGCTAGGGCAACTACCGGTGCTTGATCCATTGCTGAATGTGGTACCAATGTGCGAGACAGCGGCGATCGTGTCTGGTCTTCTATGATCATCTTTCTAACTTGACTAGGCTCCGTGACTGTGATCCAGTTTTTTCTTCATTTCTTTTAAATATGAGGACTAATTGTGGCGTTTTTGTTAAACCAAACTACAGTTCATCATAGGGATTCAGCTTGTACTCAGACAACAGACTGATCCAATTTTTCCCATTATTATAAGTGATGGACAGTGCCTTCGTTACTGACGCGACATAAGAAGCAAAAACTACAAAAATAGCCATCGTAGAGCAAACCAAATGGTTTATTCTGTGATGAATGTCACATGGCAAAACCTGCATCGTAAAATTGCAGGAAAAGAAAGAAAACATGACATTAAATCAATAAGATTTACTTGATGTGACACGAGTGAATCCTTACCAGGAAATCACTATGTTGAAGTACTAAACAGAAGATTGATCGTCCAACTACGGGTGGCATGCAGGGCCCCGCCTACTCCCACAAGCAGGACAGTCCAAAGGACGTGACAAATCGTATGGACCAAACATCCATGGGACTGGAAATCCTGGTGGGTGCGATAAACCCTGCAATGCATACAGATATCGAAGTGTAACCATAATTGATAAACCGTCCTCACAAAAAAGATGATCTGGATACTTCAAAATATACTGACTGAATTGAGTGGACACACATTAACATAGACTATTCTCAGGACTGACCACACACCAAAAGCGGTAGTACTAAACAATACAGGGTTCACAAACACAAATCAAGTATTGAACAATAGTACTTACTACAGACAAGCAAAGTTGCACTAATTAAACTCTGCGGACTATTTCTTGCCACCGACCTACGGGATGAACCCCGCATAACTGACTAGGCCATGGAATTCGTGAGAGATGTCTACCTGCACCATCACCATCTCGTCAACCTTGGAGAACCTAACAGAATGGTCTTTCCACTCATAAACATGATGATGAAGACAGGCTGCATCAGATTTGTTGGGAAGCTTTACAAGAACCACACCCTTCATAATCGAAGGCACCGCCAGGAAATTGTTGTGGTCAAGTACAACCTCGAGAACACGCCTGACAACAATGCTACAGGAAAACACTAGTTCAGGACACGTGGAGACAAGGACACAGCAACTGGATAGTTTAGCAGTATAACTCATCCTTAGGTCTTCCACTTCATGCTGCATGACATTGAGAACTTCATCTCCACCATGGACCTGGTTCTAATTCAAACAGAAACCATAATTTATTACTACCTTCGTTCAGAAATATAAGATGATTTTCGATATTATACTCCATATATGACTACATATACGCACATAAATGAGTGAACAAAGAAACTAGAACATGTCTTCAAAGGCATGAGAGCAGAGGGATTACTTGCAATATCCATAACACAAGTTACTGAGGCAAATATACCCTCTTCAAAGGTAGCATTGATGTTCATAAAGTACTCCCTCCATCTCAAAATTCTTATCTTAGATTTTTCTAGATACGGATGTATCAAGTCACATTTTAGTATTAGATACATCTGTATCTAGACAAATCTAAGACAAGAATTTTGGGACAGAGGGAGTAGTTAAAGTAGTCTATAAGAAATCAGTGTCAACCTCTCGCATATTTTGGTCAAAAGAGGAATTTAGAACCGTCATTTGGCACACAAAAATCACATGCAAGATCACCCAGAAAGTTGTACTACTAGTACTAGTACTAGTACTATGTGTTAGATGAAAAAACACGATCAAGATCGAGAAAAAGATCGTCAAGAAGAGACATTACATGGACTTGCTTAATGAGGGATCTCGGAGAGGGGGGCTTGGACAGGGCGATGGCTTTGAGCTTGTTTGCGGTAGTCTTGGCGGGGTGCTTGCGCTTCTTCGTACCATGAGCCTCGACGGTTTTGGCCAGAGCCATAGACATCATGTCGGCCGGTGCTCCAATGTCCATCCAAGAGAGGAAGCTAAGAGAGAAGAGTGAAATGAGGAACGAGATGAGGGAGAAGCGAAGCGAGTGGGGGTTTTCTTCAAGAGGGGAAGCTGAGAGAGAAGAGTGAAATGATGGTTGCTTCGTCCGTCCAACTTACTGCTGGAAAGGAGGGGGTTTTGTGATTTGACGGCTCATTGGGCATTATTGCGACACTTTGATCAGGAATCACATCTGTAGGAAACTCATGCTCTCCAATAGACATGGTAAACTGATGACAACCAACCTGCTATCATCTCAGCTCCTGGGGAACTCACTCTAATAGGCATACTAAGGGTTTTGGTGGGCAAGAATAGATGAGTTATAGATATAATAGGGGCAAAAGCTATGTATATAAATATATTCTACCCATATGCATAATATGATCAAGGCAACAAAACACACCAACAAACAAACTACCAATCAAGCAAACAACCTAGTATCTGCATACCACGAAAGTGGGCATAATCAGATATGCTAACACGATAACGTTACAATATAAAAGCAAACATGAATGGTGGTCTGAGCACTAGTTCCTACTTAACTGTTCAAGATACTTGAGGGGGTTAGCTAATAAACAGTAAGAATTATAGACAGGTTTTCTAAAATAAGTTTCACTCCTATGGCTTTTCTAATCCATTTTCTAGGTCACGTCCTACAGTCAGCATACTGCTCTGATGCCATTTTAACGACCAAACCTCAAAGGATTTGAGTCTCTGTGCTTACCGTGCTAGTCCCTGGATCGAACTCGCTAGCACACAATATAGATGAATACCAGAATAGCAAGTGTGTCATTTATTACAACGTATGATCCAGAATGTATAAAATAAAACAATCTGCATAGCACATAGCTTGCTTTATTCAATCAAACAGCAGAAATGTAGCAGTAAAATAACAATGAGTCCCATCATAGCCCACTAGCGATGCTGAGTGCAGACTCGCGACCCTAACGGTACCTTACTTTTCGTCTGAATATCCTGCAACATGAGACGTTGCAGCCATATAGGTCAATATTTGAATGTATTGGCAAGTTACACAAGAGTAATAATATAGCAGACCTACATGTATATGCATAGTATAAAAAAGGAAGGCTTTGAGTTTATTTTTTAAAAAGCTGATTTTGTCCTCATAACTACCTAATAGTCAAATTTTTATTTAGTAAAATACACAAGGTTGAGTTGGCAAAATCAACTCCAACCTACCCTTATTAAGTTGCCCACAAATATTATTAAGTGTCACATCTGTCAAGATCATCCAACAACTGTAATGGCATAGTCGCTCAAATTTGTCCATAACAAGGGACACGGCTAATCATGATTAGTTATAATACTCTGTAGAATTTTGCACACTTTACCCACTAGACTCAACCAGAAGGTTGAGACGAAGTCTGTCAGAAGTAGTCACCTCCACCCACCAGCAGCCAGTACACCTACTCATATCTAAATCTGCTAGCTTATCTGGGCGAGGATCCCACAACCTACTCAACTAAGCTAGAGCCCATTTAGCTAGTGGTTGCACATGGACGCTACTAGTCACTAAGTATGTCTGATCTTTTTGAGCCTGGGCAGCCGTCCACTTACATTCAGAGGGTATAAACCATGATGTTCTTGAAACCACCCATCAATACCAATTCCGCCCAGAGGTGAATTAAGTCCTTAGTTACTATTCAATTTGTTATATTTATAATCCCCACATACATTCAATGTAAACACGAACCACCCCCGTCTACAAAGCATAGCAAAACTAAAACTACCACAATCCGCATTGACGGGGCGATAGCTCAACAATATAGCACAATCATATGGTATTCCTATACATGCATATATTCATAGTGTTACATAACTACATGCATAGAAAACAATAGGTAAAGGATGATCAACATGTAACTTGCCATGGTTCTGGTTCAAAAAGTCACACTCCTGACAATAGCTCGCGTCGCACTACGGACAATCTACACATTTCGCACAATCAACAAATCAATCATCGAAACTCAAATAAAGCCAAAATAAAACAAATAGCAAGAAAAAAATTAAAATTAAAGAACAACAGCATAACAACATGTACAAAACACCTACAGTGCACTATGATCACAACACAAAAAGAATCACTCAAATCCGATAAACGGTTTGAAAGTTATGGCCTAAGGAAGATTTGATTCAAATTCGAACGAATTCAAGTTTGAAAAGTGCAAACATGTGAAACTTTGGTTGTCATATTCTCCCGGTCATTGTGCGTGCACAGGAATAAGAATTACCTAAATTGGAGTCATAGACTAAAAGATATAGCAATTTGAAGTTCTAGTTGAAAAACTGGAAAAAACGCAACAGAAAACTCCTGGTCCGCTACTGTGTGTTTCCTGTAGCGAACTACCACGTGGCAGATGGTGATTGGTTGAGGAGTTCCCTGTGCTCTCATGCTCACTAGGATAGAGGAAGAACCGCGGCGGCTTCGGGCGTCGGCGGCAGCGCTCCTCTGGTGGGTATACGACCAGGGCGAAGTGGCGGGCGGAGGCGGCGTCGAGTGGCGGAGGTAGTGGTGGTGTTTAATGCAAAGTAGCCGGAAACAGGGAACGGTGGGCCGTCCCTCGATCCAGATTCATCAACCAAGAATTATATTTGGGAACGAGGGTTGATTCGGTAAGATTCGATGCGGATTCGGTGTTTCCGCAGCCGGATCGTCGATTCAGGTTCGGTGACTCGACAATTTTGGTTCTTGAATCGATCGAGTAAGCAAAAGGTCAGCCATATCAATCACGAACTCCTCGTTTCACTCTCTGCCCGTTCTTTTCCACTCCCCTAAATAACTCCTCGTTCTGCTCTCCAATTACTCCAAGACTGCTAATAAATTTTTCATTGGGAAGGAGATGATTTATTTTAGTCTTCATGGTTGGACGATGCAACCAGCTAGTAAAGATTCACGTTCCTCGTTCCATGGTACCATACCGGATTCATCGTACCGAAATTGATTGGATCGTGTTTCCGCTTTAGAAAACTCATTCTAGATATGTATACCATGTTGTACCCTATTTTTTCCAGCCTCCGACTCTCGTCCCCGTTCCCGTTCCTTGTTCCCACCGTACCGGAAACATGGCAACTATGGTTTAATGGCGAGGGGGGCTCCCTCGAGCGGCAATGGAGAGCTCCTGAACTCCGGCGAAGTCGGGCATCGGTGGCAGCGTCGTTCCTCTCTCTCCGCTGCGGTTTCGGCCACAAGACCATGTCAGGCGAGAGCGGAGTCGAGAGGGGGTTCGAGGAAAGCCAGTGGCGCGGCTGGGGAATACGGCGGTAGCTCGAGCTCGTATGCGAGATGCGTTTCGCCCTAGCTCGCGCGCACGGTAACGAGAGAGATTGGAGAAGGGGATGCGGGAATCGTCGCGGAGCTGGGCTCGCGTACGGTGTCTCAAGCGTGCACGGGCTGGACTTGGCGCACGTTCTCGACTCGGGCTCGGCCGCGGTTGCTCGCGGTGCGGTGCAGCGCGGTCTTCGGCTCGGGAGAAGCAGAGGAACAGGGGCGCGAGACCTGCTGGTCGGTGACTAAGGATGCGTTTCGTTACAGGGCTATCCTCCCAGGGACAGGGATAGCCCCTTTTTATAGTAGTTGCCACTCGTTTGGATCTGAGGCAAAGAGGGATAGAAGCAGCCAGATGCTTTGAATATTCCAGGAAAACGGGGCTGGGGACAGCCGCGAAAAAGCGGCGGGTCGCGGCAACCACCCCCCGCGCGCACTCGTGAAACATTTTTTTTCTATTGACTCCTCCTCACCCCCTCCCGAACACCCATTACCCGGGCTCGTCTCTCTCGCTCGTGCATGGCGGTAGTGGCGGCGCGGCGGCGGCGCATCTAGCAGAGAGGCCGACCGCTATGGAGGGTGCACACAGGAGATGCAGGATGGGGTTTGTGGCGGCGGCGCGGTTGGATCTCGAGATGGCTGGCGGCTGGATCTCGACGCGCTAGGCGGCGGCGCAGCTAGATCTCGAGGATCCAAGTGGCTGGGGCCTGAGGAGACGCGCGGCCGGTGATTGAGGGTGGGCCGGCGGCTACTGGCATGAGGCTGGTCCACTGATGGATGCGTGAGACGATGAATCAATATTTCTATCTTCAGTTTGCTAATCTATCTTCAGTTTTCCATCGTGTGTTTTGCGCTTTTGTAGTTTTGCTGCTACTGTATTTTCTGCTGCTGTATGCACCGAAGCGTGCTTGATGTATGGTGCCCGTGCGTTGGTGCTCAATCAAAAATGCAGATTATGGGCTAATCTCATCACCTCAAGCAAAAATATCATCACAACCCTTATTATTCATCCCTTGAACCAAACACTTCAATGGCTATCCTCAACCATCTAACCAAACAAAAACAAGGGGTATCCCTAACCAGCTGGTTAGGGATACCCACAACCACCCTAGCTTATCCCTCAAACCAAACACATCCTAAGGCGATAGCGAGGGGGGATGTGGGCGTACCGCTTCGGCGGCTAGGTGGGCTGGGGAAAACGGGAGCTGGGCCACAGTGCTGCGCACTACTGGGCCGGTTGGTGGCTGGCCGGTTCCCTTTTTCTTTTTCTTTAAAACAAAAACCACAGCAGTTACACTAAAATAAACAACATAATAAAACCTAAACAAAAATATATATAAACACAGTAAAAACATAACACTACTAAAATAAGCTACAGGAACACTAATTCCTATTCTAATGCAATTTTGTTTTTATGCAATAGGCCACTCAAACGGCAATAAAACACTCAAATAAAATATTTTGGAGATTAAGACAAAATACTAGAACATATCAGATGAACTGGAGATAATATTCTGGACATTATGAACATTTTTGAAATAGGGGAGAAGTCATGTTATCTCCACTCCAATAAATTGCCTTGAGTTGCATAATGAAAAGAATACTTCTGAAAAATTAAATAATGCAAATAAAAATATGAGATGCATATGAATGATCTAATAACATCCTACTTAAGGAAAATTGGGATGTTACAACTACCATTTAGAGCCTGATTGGTTTCACTGAGGCGGGAGGATCACACTGAGCAAGCCCATCATGGCCTCCAGAGGCGGCAACAATGGCCCAAGCCGCTGGCCGTACTGAAGGGGCCACCCCCACTGTGCAATCCCCTCCACGGCAGCAAGCGCAGGGGCCGCAGCCAGAGCCACATGACCAAGAACCCCGACGACATATCGATGGCTTCATCCGACCCTCGAGCACGTCGAGACCAACGACGAGTCCTGGAAGATAGCGAAGGGAAGACGCGCGCGACACCCGCCGCCAGTCTGATAGGCACAATGGCCCTGACGTCGACGAGCCTACGCCCGGTGAAGGTGGGTACCTACCTTTCGAGGTTGGGTGCCCCGCATTCACTCGTGAGTTGCAGCAAGTCCGTTGGCCATCATCTCGCATGTTCAAGCCAGAAATACCAAAGAAGTACGATGGGAGACTAAACCCGACAGAGTTCTTGAGCATCTACACCATCGCTGTTCAAGCTGCCGGGGAAGAGACGAGAAGGTGTTCGCCAACTACTTCCCTTTGGCTCTCAAGCCAAATGTGAGGTCTTGGCTGATGCACCTGCCAGATAACTCCATCTCGACCTAGGCTGACTTGTGCCATGAGTTTGTTGGTGCCTTAACGGCGGCCACCAAGAACCAGGGCGGCCCAGCAACTTGCAACTCCTCCCGCGAAAGGAAGGAGAGAGTCTGCGGAAGTACATGCAGATATTCAGCCGAGTGCATAAGAACATCCCGGATATCCACCTGGTAGATGTGATAGCTGCATCCCAGTCCAACATGCGCAACCGCCGGATACATTCTAAAATGAATGTTTGGTTGCCCAAGACTATAAATGAGCTTTACACTCTGGTGGATAAGTGTGCTCGGGTAGAAGAGGGGAGGCGACTCCCCGGTGAGGAAGATGGCGTGAACATCGACTTAGAGGATGATGACGACGTCACCAATCGGAAGAAGAAGAACAAGAAGCGCAGCTAGAAGCGCAAGGATAAAGCAGTGATGATCGTTGAAGGATCGAGCGCACCTAGTACCGGCAAGAAGGCCAATGCCGAGGTTCCTGGCAAGGAAGTTGTCACATGCACTATTTGCCGAGAAGCCGTGGCTGTCAAGAAGGCTGGAAGGGTGATGGGCCGTACTGCATGATCCATCAGACCAAGGGCCATGATCTTCAGGAGTGTCATCAGGTTGAGAGACTCGTCAAGAAGCAGATGGCTGAGTACGAGAAGCGTGACAAGGAGAAAGATCAAGATGGCGCTGGCGGGAAGGGCCAAGGCGGCAGAGCAGGTCTCCCGGCAAGGCTCCACAGTATCAAGGGAAACCTGCCAGGAGGCCATGAGAAGAAGGATTGTAATGACAAGAGTGATGAAGGAGATGAAGAGGAAACCAACAAGCAGGAATTCCAGAAAGCCACTGACGCCCTATGCATTGACGGGGGTGCATGTTTGCACTCCACTCACCGCCAACTTAAACAGTGGGCATGTGAAGTCAATGCCGTGGAGCCAGCGGCAGATTCTCGAAAGCCGCTCAAGTGATCCCGCACGCCCATCATCTTTGATGAAGAGGATCACCCTAACCGCACCAATGCGGTAGGGTGCTCGCCGTTGTTGGTCTCACCAACAATCCACAACCTCAAAGTCACAAAGATGTTGGTTGACGGCGGGGACGGGTTGAATTGATGTCTCCAAAGGTCATCAGCAAACTCCAGATGGCACATAAAGAGCTCAAGGTTACTGGTACGTTCCAAGGGATCAACCCCTGCAAGATTCATCCTAAGGGGAAGATCACACTGCCCGTGACGTTCGAAGGGGAGTTAAACTACCGAACTGAGAAGATCGTGTTTGATGTGGTTGACCTCCCTCTGCCGTACAACGGAATCCTTGGCCGTCCATCCCTGGCCAAATTCATGGTGGCATCCTACTATGCGTACAACACTCTGAAGATGCCAGGGCCAATGGGCGTCATTTCCATTCCATCGGATAAGAAAGACGCAATCATATGCATGGACAAGATGTACCAGGAAGTAGTTGTTGGGGAACGTTGCAGAAAATAAAAAATTTCCTATGGTTTCACCAAGATCCATCTATGAGTTCATCTAAGCAACGAGTGATAGGAGTGCATCTATATACCTTTGTAGATCGCGAGCAGAAGCTTTCAAGAGAAAGGGGATGATGGAGTCGTACTCGCCGTGATCCAAATCACCGATGACCAAGTGCCAAACAGACAGCACCTCCGCATTCAACACACGTACGGAGCGGATGACGTCTCCTCCTTCTTGATCCAGCAAGGGGGAAGGAGAGGTTGATGAAGATCCAGTAGCACGACGGCGTGGTGGTGGATGCAGCAGGACTCCGGCAGGGCTTCGCCAAGCAACTGCAGGAGGAGGAAGAGGTGTAGCAGGGGGAGGGAGGCACCAAGACTCAGGGTGCGGCTGCCCTCCCTCCCCCCTCCTTTATATAGTCCCCCAGGGGGGCTGGAGATTGAATCTCCCAAGGGGGGCGGCGGCCAGGGGGTGGAGTGCCCCCAAGGCAAGTGGTGCGCCCCCCCCCCCACCCTAGGGTTTCCAACTCTAGGCGCAGGGGGGCCCAGGGGGGGCGCACTAGCCCACCAGGGGCTGGTTCCCCTCCCAATTCAGCCCATGGGGCCCTCCGGGATGGGTGGCCCCACCCGGTGGACCCCCGGGACCCTTCCGGTGGTCCCGGTACAATACCGGGTGACCCCGAAACTCTCCTGACGGCCGAAACAACACTTCATATATATAATTCTTTACCTCAGGACCATTCCGGAACTCCTCGTGGCGTCCGGGATCTCATTCGGGACTCCGAACGACATTCGGTTTGCTGCATACTCATATTCATACAACCCTAGCGTCACCGAACCTTAAGTGTGTAGACCCTACGGGTTCGGGAGACATGCAGACATGACCGAGACGGCTCTCCGGTCAATAACCCAACGGCAGGATCTGGATACCCATGTTGGCTCCCACATACTCCTCGATGATCTCATCGGATGAACCACGATGTCGAGGATTCAAGTAACCCCGTATACTATTCCCTTTGTCAAACGGTATGTTACTTGCCCGAGACTCGATCGTCGGTATCCCAATACCTCGTTCAGTCTCGTTACCGGCAAGTCACTTTACTCGTACCGTAATGCATGATCCCATGACCAAACACTTGGTCACTTTGAGCTCATTATGATGATGCATTACCGAGTGGGCCCAGAGATACCTCTCCGTCGTATGGAGTGACAAATCCCAGTCTCGATCCGTGTCAACCCAACAGACACTTTCAGAGATACCTGTAGTGCACCTTTATAGTCACCCAGTTACGTCGTGATGTTTGGTACACCCAAAGCACTCCTACGGTATCTGGGAGTTACACGATCTCATGGTCTAAGGAAGAGATACTTGACATTGGAAAAGCTCTAGCAAAACGAACTACACGATCTTGTGCTATGCTTAGGATTGGGTCTTGTCCATCACATCATTCTCCTAATGATGTGATCCCGTTATCAACGACATCCTATGTCCATAGTCAGGAAACCATGACTATCTGTTGACCAACGAGCTAGTCAACTAGAGGCTTACTAGGGACGTATTGTGGTCTATGTATTCACACGTGTATTACGATTTCTGGATAATACAATTATAGCATGAATAAAAGACAATTATCATGAACAAGGAAATATAATAATAATCCTTTTATTATTGCCTCTAGGGCATATTTCCAACAGTCTCCCACTTGCACTAGAGTCAATAATCTAGTTACATTGTGATGAATCGAACACCCATAGAGTTCTGGTGTTGATCTTGTTTTGCTTGCGAAAGAGGTTTAGTCAACGGATCTGCGACATTCAGATCCGTATGTACTTTGCAAATATCTATGTCTCCATGTTGAACATTTTCATGGATGGAGTTGAAACGACGCTTGATGTGCCTGGTCTTCTTGTGAAACCTGGGCTCCTTGGCAAGGGCAATAGCTCCAGTGTTGTCACAGAAGAGTTTGATCGGCCCCGACACATTGGGTATGACTCCTAGGTCGGTGATGAACTCCTTCACCCAGATTGCTTCATGCGCTGCCTCCGAGGCTGCCATGTACTCTTCTTCACATGTAGATCCCGCCACGATGCTCTGCTTGCAGCTGCACCAGCTTACTGCTCCACCATTCAACATATACACGTATCCGGTCTGTGACTTAGAGTCATCCAGATCTGTGTCGAAGCTAGCATCGACGTAACCCTTTACGTCGAGCTCTTCGTCACCTCCATAAACGAGAAACATGTCCTTTGTCCTTTTCAGGTACTTTAGGATATTCTTGACCGCTGTCCAGTGTTCCTTGCCGGGATTACTTTGGTACCTTCCTACCAAACTTACGGCAAGGTTTTCATCAGGTCTGGTACACAGCATGGCATACATAATAGATCCTATGGCTGAAGCATAGGGGATGACACTCATCTCTTCTTTATCTTTTGCCGTGGCCGGGCATTGAGCCGAGCTCAATCTCACACCTTGCAAAGCAGGCAAGAACCCTTTCTTGGACTGATCCATTTTGAACTTCTTCAAAATCTTATCAAGGTATGTGCTTTGTGAAAGACCTATGAGGCGTCTCGATCTATCCCTATAGATCTTGATGCCTAATATGTAAGCAGCTTCTCCAAGGTCCTTCATTGAAAAACACTTATTCAAGTAGGCCTTAATGCTGTCCAAAAGTTCTATATCATTTCCCATCAGAAGTATGTCATCTACATATAATATGAGAAATGCTACAGAGCTCCCACTCACTTTCTTGTAAACGCAGGCTTCTCCATAAGTCTGCATAAACCCAAACGCTTTGATCATCTCATCAAAGAGAATGTTCCAACTCCGAGATGCTTGCACCAGCCCATAAATGGATCGCTGGAGCTTGCATACTTTGTTAGCGTTCTTAGGATCGACAAAACCCTCCGGCTGCATCATATACAGTTCTTCCTTAAGATGCCCATTAAGGAATGCCGTTTTGACGTCCATCTGCCATATCTCATAATCATAGTATGCGGCAATTGCTAACATGATTCGGACGGACTTCAGCTTCGCTACGGGAGAGAAAGTCTCATCGTATTCAACCCCTTGAACTTTCCGATAACCCTTAGCGAAAAGTCGAGCTTTATAGATAGTAATATTACCATCCGCGTCCGTCTTCTTCTTAAAGATCCATTTGTTTTCTATCGCTCGCCGATCATCTGGCAAGTCTGTCAAAGTCCATACTTTGTTTTTGTACATGAATTTTATCTCGGATTGCATGGCATCAAGCCATTTGTTGGAATTTGGGCCCGCCATCGCTTCTTCATAGTTCGAAGGTTCACCGTTGTCTAACAACATGATTTCCAGGACAGGGTTGCCATACCACTCTGGTGTGGAACGTGTCCTTGTGGACCTACGAAGTTCAGTAGCAACTTGATCCAAAGTACCTTGATCATCATCATTAATTTCCTCTCCAGTTGGTGTAGGCACCACAGGAACATTTTCCTGAGCTGCACTACTTTCCGGTTCAAGAGGTAGTACTTCATCGAGTTCTACTTTCCTCCCACTTACTCCTTTCGAGAGAAACTCTTTTTCCAGAAAGGATCCGTTCTTGGCAACAAAGATCTTGCCCTCGGATCTTAAGTAGAAGGTATACCCAATGGTTTCTTTAGGGTATCCTATGAAGACGCATTTTCCGACTTGGATTCGAGCTTTTCAGGTTGAAGTTTCTTGACATAAGCATCGCATCCCCAAACTTTTAGAAACGACAGCTTAGGTTTCTTCCCAAACCATAATTCATATGGTGTCATCTCAATGGATTTAGACGGTTCCCTATTTAAAGTGAATGTAGCTGTCTCTAGAGCGTATCCCCAAAATGATAGCGGTAAATCGATAAGAGACATCATAGATCGCACCATATCCAATAGAGTGCGATTACGACATTCGGACACACCGTTACGCTGAGGTGTTCCAGGCGGCATGAGTTGTGAAACGATTCCACATTTCCTTAAGTGTGTACCAAATTCGTGACTTAAATATTCTCCTCCATGATCTGATCGTAGGAACTTTATCTTTCGGTCACGTTGATTCTCTACCTCATTCTGAAATTCCTTGAACTTTTCAAAGGTCTCAGACTTGTGTTTCATCACGTAGATATACCCATATCTTCTCAAGTCATCAGTGAGAGTGAGAACATAACGATATCCTCCGCGAGCCTCAACGCTCATTGGACCGCACACATCGGTATGTATGATTTCCAACAAGTTGGTTGCTCACTCCATTGTTCCGGAGAACGGAGTCTTGGTCATTTTGCCCATGAGGCATGGTTCGCATGTGTCAAATGATTCATAATCTAGAGACTCTAAAAGTCCATCAGCATGGAGCTTCTTCATGCGCTTGACACCAATGTGACCAAGGCGGCAGTGCCACAAGTATGTGGGACTATCGTTATCAACTTTACATCTTTTGGTATTCACACTATGAATATGTGTAATATTACGTTTGAGATTCATTAAGAATAAACCATCGACCATCGGGGCATGACCATAAAACATATCTCTCATATAAATAGAACAACCATTATTCTCAGATTGAAATGAGTAGCCATCTCGTATTAAACGAGATCCAGATACAATGTTCATGCTCAAACTTGGCACTAAATAACAATTATTGAGGTTCATAACTAATCCTGTGGGTAAATGTAGAAGTAGCGTGCCGACGGCGATCACATCGACCTTGGAACCATTCCCGACGCGCATCGTCACCTCGTCCTTCGCTAGTCTCCGCTTATTCTGCAGCTCCTGCTGTGAGTTACAAATGTGAGCAACGGCACCGGTATCAAATACCCAGGAGTTACTACGAGTACTGGTAAGGTACTCATCAATTACATTCATATCACATATACCTTTAGTGTTACCGGCCTTCTTGTCCGCTAAGTATTTGGGGCAGTTCCGCTTCCAGTGACCCTTCCCTTTGCAATAAAAGCACTCAGTCTCAGGCTTGGGTCCATTCTTTGACTTCTTCCCGGCAACTGGCTTATCGGGCGTGGCAACATCTTTGTCGTCCTTCTTGAAGTTCTTCTTACCCTTGCCCTTCTTGAACTTAGTGGTTTTATTGACCATCAACACTTGATGTTCTTTCTTGATTTCAACCTCTACTGACTTCAGCATTGAAAATACTTCAGGAATGGTCTTCACCATCCCCTGCATATTGTAGTTCAACACAAAGCTCTTGTAGCTCGGTGGGAGCGATTGAAGGATTCTGTCAATGACCGCCTCGTCCGGGAGGTTGATCTCCAGCTGGGACAGGCGGTTGTGCAACCCAGACATTTTGAGTATGTGCTCACTGACAGAACTGTTTTCCTCCATCTTACAACTATAGAACTTGTCGGAGACTTCATATCTCTCGACCCGGGCGTGAGATTGAAAAACCATTTTCAGCTCCTCGAACATCCCATATGCTCCGTGTTTCTAAAAATGCTTTTGGAGCCCCGGTTCTAAGCTGTAGAGCATGCCGCACTGAACGAGGGAGTAATCATCAGCACATGACTGCCAAGCGTTCATAACATCTTGGTTCTCTGGGATGGGTGCTTCACCTAGCGGTTCTTCTAGGACATATGCTTTCTTGGCTGCTATGAGGATGATCCTTAGGTTCCGGACCCAGTCCGAATAGTTGTTGCCATCATCTTTTGGCTTGGTTTTCTCTAGGAACGCGTCGAAGTTCATGTTGACATGAGCGTTGGCCATTTGATCTACAAGACATATTTTGCAAAGATTTTAGACTAAGTTCATGATAATTAAGTTCATCTAATCAAATTATTTAATGAACTCCCACTCAGATTAGACATCCCTCTAGTCATCTAAGTGTTACACGATCCGAGTCGACTAGGCCGTGTCCGATCATCAGGTGAGACGGACTAGTCATCATCGGTGAACATCTCCATGTTGATCGTATCTTCCATACGACTCATGTTCGACCTTTCGGTCTCTGTGTTCCGAGGCCATGTCTGTACATGCTAGGCTCGTCAAGTTAACCCTAAGTGTTCTGCATGTGTAAAACTGTCTTACACCCGTTGTATGTGAACGTAAGGATCTATCACACCCGATCATCACGTGGTGCTTCGAAATAATGAACTTTAGCAACGGTGCACAGTTAGGGGGAACACTTTCTTGAAATTATTATAAGGGATCATCTTATTTACTACCGCCGTTCTAAGTAAACAAGATGCATAAAACATAATAAACATCACATGCAATTATATAAAGTAGTGACATGATATGGCCAATATCATATAGCTCCTTGATCTCCATCTTCGGGGCTCCATGATCATCTTCGTCACCGGCATGACACCATGATCTCCATCATCATGATCTCCATCATCGTGCCTCCATGAAGTTGCTCGCCAACTATTACTTCTACTACTATAGCTAACGGTTTAGCAATAAAGTAAAGTAATTACATGGCGTTAAATCATTGACACACAGGTCATACAATAATTAAGACAACTCCTATGGCTCCTGCCGGTTGTCATACTCATCGACATGCAAGTCGTGATTCCTATTACAAGAACATGATCTCATACATCACAATATATCAATCATCATTCATCACAACTTCTGGCCATATCACATCACATGACAATTGCTGCAAAAACAAGTTAGACGTCCTCTAATTGTTGTTGCATCTTTTACGTGGCTGCAATTGGGTTCTAGCAAGAATGTTTTCTTACCTACGAATAACCACAACGTGATTTTGTCAACTTCTATTTACCCTTCATAAGGACCCTTTTCATCGAATCCGCTCAAACTAAAGTAGGAGAGACAGACACCCGCTAGCCACCTTATGCAACTAGTGCATGTCAGTCGGTGGAACCTGTCTCACGTAAGCGTATGTGTAAGGTCGGTCCGGGCCGCTTCATCCCACAATACTGCTGAAGCAAGAAAAGACTAGTAGTGGCAAGCAAGTTTACAAGATCTACGCCCACAACAGATTTGTGTTCTACTCGTGCAATAGAGAACTACGCATAGACCTAGCTCATGATGCCACTGTTGGGGAACGTTGCAGAAAATAAAAAATTTCCTACGATTTCACCAAGATCCATCTATGAGTTCATCTAAGCAACGAGTGATAGGAGTGCATCTACATACCTTTGTAGATCGCGAGCAGAAGCTTTCAAGAGAAAGGGGATGATGGAGTCGTACTCGCCGTGATCCAAATCACCGATGACCAAGTGGCGAACGGACAGCACCTCCGCGTTCAACACACGTACGGAGCGGATGATGTCTCCTCCTTCTTGATCCAGCAAGGGGGAAGGAGAGGTTGATGAAGATCCAACATCACGATGGCGTGGTGGTGGATGCAGCAGGACTCCGGCAGGGCTTCGCCAAGCAACTGCGGGACGAGGAAGAGGTGTAGCAGGGGGAGGGAGGCGCCAAGACTCAGGGTGCAGCTGCCCTCCCTCCCCGCTCCTTTATATAGGCCCCCAGGGGGGGCGCCGGCCCTGGAGATTGAATCTCCCAAGGGGGGCGGCGGCCAGGGGGGTGGAGTGCCTCCCAAGGCAAGTGGTGCGCCCCCCACCCTAGGGTTTCCAACCCTAGGCGCAGGAGGGGCCCAAGGGGGGCACACCAGCCCACTAGGGGCTGGTTCCCCTCCCACTTCAGCCCACGGGGCCCTCCGGGATAGGTGGCCCCACCCGGTGGACCCCCGGGACCCTTCTGGTGGTCCCGGTACAATACCGGGTGACCCCGAAACTTTCCCGATGGCCGAAACAGCACTTCCTATATATAATTCTTTACCTCAGAACCATTCCGGAACTCCTCGTGACATCCGGGATCTCATTCGGGACTCCAACAACATTCGGTTTGCTGCATACTCATATTCATACAACCCTAGCATCACCAAACCTTAAGTGTGTAGACCCTACGGGTTTGGGAGACATGCAGACATGACCGAGACGGCTCTCCGGTCAATAACCAACAGCGGGATCTGGATACCCATGTTGGCTCCCACATACTCCTCGATGATCTCATCTGATGAACCACGATGTCGAGGATTCAAGTAACCCCGTATACTATTCCCTTTGTCAAACGGTACGTTACTTGCCCGAGACTCGATCGTCGGTATCCCAATACCTCGTTCAGTCTCGTTACCGGCAAGTCACTTTACTCGTACTGTAATGCATGATCCCGTGACCAAACACTTGGTCACTTTGAGCTCATTATGATGATGCATTACCGAGTGGGCCCAGAGATACCTCTCCGTCATACGGAGTGACAAATCCCAGTCTCGATCCGTGTCAACCCAACAGACACTTTCAGAGATACCTGTAGTGCACCTTTATAGTCACCCAGTTACGTTGTGACGTTTGGTACACCCAAAGCACTCCTACGGTATTTGGGAGTTACACGATCTCATTGTCTAAGGAAGAGATACTTGACATTGGAAAAGCTCTAGCAAAACGAACTACACGATCTTGTGCTATGCTTAGGATTGGGTCTTGTCTGGGATCCCGTTATCAACGACATCCAATGTCCATAGTCAGGAAACCATGACTATCTGTTGACCAACGAGCTAGTCAACTAGAGGCTTACTAGGGACGTATTGTGGTCTATGTATTCACACGTGTATTACGATTTCCGGATGATACAATTATAGCATGAATAAAAGACAATTATCATGAACAAGGAAATATAATAATAATCCTTTTATTATTGCCTCTAGGGCATATTTCCAACAGTAGTCGCTACAGAGGCCGCAGAAACCACTGCTCCCAGCAAGGAAAGCAAGAAAAATAAGAAAGCTAGCATGGATGCCAGCAAGGAATAAGCATACCTCTTCGGAGTGTGTTGCGCTTGTTGATGACTTGCCGGAGTATTCCAATAGCAAGAGATCCAAGGCTGATGCACCTGCTATGAAGAAGGTCCCAGCAGGGCTGGCTGGCACTGATGGTACATTTAACATCAGTGCCACCCTCGATGACAAATAGGAAAGCGCGCTTGTTGCCTTCCTACGGGCGAATGTTGATGTGTTTTCCTAGCAACCATTCGACATCTCTAGTGTTCCCAGGGAGGTAATCGAGCATCACCTTGTTGTCTTCCCACATGCCCGACCCGTCAAGCAGAAGGTCCGGAAGTAAGCTTTGGAGCGACAGCAGCTTATTGCCGAGGAGATCAAGAAACTTGAGGCTGTCGGCTTGGTTAGAGGGGTATTGCATCCAACATGGTTAGCAAATCTAGTGGCGGTGCACAAGGCTAATGGGAAATGGAGGCTTTGCATAGATTTCACAGATCTGAACAAGGCATGCCCGAAGGACCCATTCCCCTTGTCGTGCATCGACCAGATTGTGGATTCCACCTTCGGGTGTAACATACTTTCCTTCCTGGATGCCTACTCTGGATACCACCAGATCTTCATGTCCAAAGAAGACGAAGAGAAGACCGTGTTCATAACCCCATGTGGCACGTACTGCTTTGTACGAATGCCCTTCAGGTTGAAGAGCGCTGGGTGCACTTTCACAAGAGCAGTACAGATCGGCTTTGAGTCTCAGATGCACAAAAAATTGAAGCTTACATGGATGATATAGTGGTCAAGACCAAGGACAGATTGACTCTCATTCAGGACTTGGAAGAGACCTTTTCAAATATACGCAAGAGCAACTTGGAGATGAACCCAGAGAAGTGTGTGTTTGGCATTCCTTCCGGCAAGCTACTTGGCTTCTTTGTGTCCCACCATGGGATAGAGGCCAACCCCGACAAGATCAAGGCTATCGAGCAAATTCAAGCACCCAAGACAGTTAAAGACATGAGACGTCTGACTGGATGTGTTACCGCACTAAGCAGGATAATTTCCAAGTCAGCCGAGCGCGCCTTGCCATTCTTCAAAAGCTTGAAGAATGCAGGGCCCGTGGAATGGACTCCGGAGGTAGACGCCGCACTACAAGATTTGAAGACCTACCTTTCCTCTGTTCCCACCTTAGTCGCTCCCAAACCACAAGAGCCATTGCTGCTATACTTGGCAGCGACCAATCAAGTGGTTAGTGTAGCACTGGCACAACAGGAGGTAGATGAAGTAGCAGCCACCACCGCCATCCCCTCCGAAGAGGAAAGTGAACCCATCCTGGCAAGGTCAGAGGCAGTTCAAGACAGAGAAGAGCAGGGCAGCGGAGGCGGTTCCATGATCGCAGCAAGGAGGAAAGTGGTGCATCGCCTAGTTTACTTCGTCAGCTCCCTGCTATAGGGGGCTATATTGAGGTACTCTGGTGTGCAAAAGTTGATTTTTGGCCTCATCATGGCCTCAAGGAAACTGCACCACTACTTCCAAGCCCACGAGATCACAGTTGTCACCCACTTCCCCTTGTAGCGCATACTCTAGAACCCCGAGTTATCCAGCTATGGTTTGAAGTTTGAAAGCACGTCAACTATTCAGAGCAGAGCACTAGCATAATTCATTGCAAAGTGGACACCTACCCCTAATGAAGAAGTGCTGGAGACAGGTATCCCCAGCAAGGAAGCGCCCCAAGAATGGATCATGTACTTTGATGGTGCTTTCTCCCTACAAGGTGCTGGAGCTGGTGTGCTTATTGTTGCTCCCACTATGGAGTAACTCAAGTACGTCGTCCAGATGCATTTTCCTAGGGATAAGGCTACCAACAACACTGCAGAGTGCGAGGGGCTCCTTGCCGGGCTCAGAATTGCAATAGAATTGGGAATTAAGAAGCTGATCATCCGTGGAGATTCACAACTTGTGGTGACATAAGTAAACAAGGATTACCAAAGCCCATTGATGGAGGCATACGTCGAGGAAGTGAGGAAGTTGGAGGAGCGCTTTGACGGATTGCAAATAGAGCATGTGCCACGTGTCGAAAACAACATTGCTGATCATCTGTCAAAGTGCACTGCACAAAAGCTCCCTGTGGAACAAGGGGCTTTTGTTCTCCATCTGACTCAACCCTCCGTATCCCCGGCAACAATGTCCATAAAGAGAACGAAACTAGACTCCGGCAAGCCTCTCCCAGCAGAGCTTCCCGAAGCCCCCGGCAGAGAGCTTGGCGTGAACAGCTCCCCTTCGATCGGCAAGCTGCACCCTCCCGCCAAACTACCAACCTCTGCGGTTGAGGAGTGCGCTCCCGTGAATGAAGAGGTGCCGCTAGTCCTCGTTGCCAAGCCTCAGGCTCCAACTTGGGCACGACACATCGTATGTTTCCTCCAAACAAGAGAACTTCCCCAGGAGCAAGAAGAAGTGAGAGTAGCCCAGAGGGCTAGTATGTATCAGTTCGCTGACGACACGCTATACAGAAGAAGGCCCAACTGTGTGAAATTGAAGTGCGTTTGCCGAGAAGAAGGAAAGGAACTGCTGGCAGAGATACGCAAGGGTATGTGCGGCTCTCACATCGGATCAAGGGCCTTGGTTGGAAAAGCTTTTCGACAAGGTTTCCACTAGCCCACAGCCCTCCAAGACGCAATCGAGCTAGTCACCACGTGTGAAGCCGACCAGTTCCACTCCAAGAATATCCATCAGCCTGCCCAAGCTCTTCAAACAATCCCTTTGTCGTGGCCATTTTTTGTCTGGGGGCTCGACATCTTGGGCCCCTTCCCCCGTGCTGCCGGGGGCTTTGAATTCTTGTTTGTTGCAATCGACAAGTTTACAAAGTGGCCGAAAGTGGAGCCCGTGAGGAAGGTGACTGCACACTCAGCTATCAAGTTCTTGAAAGGATTGGTGTGCCGCTTCGAGGTCCCTGCCCGAATCATCATCGACAATGGCACCCAATTCACAAGTCGCGCCTTCATGCAATACGTTCATGCCCTCGGAAGAAAAATCTCATTTGCCTCTATTGCTCACCCAAGGAGAAATAGAAAAGCTGAGAGGGCGAATGCTGAAGTGCTACGAGGACTCAAGACAAGAACATTCGATAAGCTGCAGAAGTGTGGCAGGCAATGGATCAATGAGCTGTCGGTGGTTCTTTGGTCACTCCGTATGACACCAAATCGAGCTACCGGGCAAACTCCCTTCTCCCTAGTCTATGGGGCAGAAGCAGTTATCCCCACAAAACTCATATACGGGTCACCTCGAGTGCTTGCCTATGATGAAGTAGCGCAAGGACAGCACTGGCATGACGATGATGTGCTACTTGAGGAGAACCGTCTCTGGGATGCTACACGTGCTGCATGCTACCATTAAGCCATGTGTTGCTATCACAGCCGCAGGGTTCATGCCCAGAGTTTTGAGGAAGGCGACCTTGTCCTTAGGCGCGTTTAGTCTGCCAAGGGTACAAACAAGTTGACACCAAAGTGGGAAGGCCATTACTAGGTAGTACGAGTCACCAGACCCAGCGCAGCCTGTCTGGAGACTAGAGATGGCATTCAATTGCAAAAATCATGTAACATTGAGCATCTCCGTAAGTTCTACCTGTAAGGCGTGGCTGTCGGGCCCTACCCGAGAGCCACCCTTTTGTACAAGCTTTGCCGAAGTTGCATGTAACCCTTTGTACAAAGCCAGGCGCAGACCCTGAGCAACATAGAAATAAACGAAGCGCTAGGGGCCCAAAGAAGATTGCATGCATTCATAGCATATCATGAGCATAGCATGATCATGTAGATAAGATCGCATGTAGCATCATTCTCATCTGCACTAAGCTGCAGGGTTTCTTACCGTGGACTTGGTCCCGAAGAAGAGAAGAGAAGACAAGCCTACATTGCGATCCCCGGCAAACCAAACAGATAAGCTCTTTTATCCATGCGTGTTCTGTAAAGTGAAACTTGCGCATGTGAAGACCCCATCACCTTCGAAGCATAGGTGCTCCCATCATTTGACTTCGAACATTGCTTTGGTCAGGATGGTCGCAGTGGCCTTTGACGAAAAAGGTTTGGCGGGGGGCTGGTCCCTCTTTCTGGTTTAATGCCCGGCAAGCCTAGCCTCGCGGCAACGAATTGAGGGTACCGATAGGATAGCCTACCGGGGAAAACTTGTTTACTTGAATGTATAGAGGCGTTTCACCTCTGCATGGATATATTACATGCACGAGTACCCGGCAAAGTGATACGTCCATTTTGTATCATGTTTTTATATCGATATTTATTGCATTATGGGCTTCTACTACACATTATGTCACAATACTTATGCCATTTCTCTCTTATTTTATAAGGTTTACACAAAGAGGGAGAATGCCGGCAGCTGGAATTCTGGGCTGGAAAAGGAGAAAATATTAAAGACTTATTCTACACAACTCCAAAAGTCCTAAAACTCCACGAAACTCATTTTTGGAATATATTAAAAATATTGGGCGAAGAAAGCACCAGAGGGTGCCACCCAGCAGCCATGAGGGTGGAGGGCGCGCCCTACCCCCTAGGCGCACCCCCATGCCTCGTGGGCCACTAGGCAGGGCCCCGATGCCCATCTTCTGCTATATGGTGTCTTTTGCCCTGGAAAAAATCATAAGGAAGCTTTCGGGACGAAGCATCGCCGTCTCAAGGCGGAACCAATCTAGGGCTCCGGCGGAGCTGTTCTGCCGAGGAAATATCCCTCCGGGAGTGGGAAATCATTGCCATCGTCATCACCATTGATCCTCTCATCGAGAGGGGGTCAATCTCCATCAACACCTTCACCAGCACCATCTCCTCTCAAACCCTAGTTCATCTCTTGTATCCGATCTTTGTCTCAAAACCTCAGATTGGTACCTGTGGGTTGCTAGTAGTGTTGATTACTCCTTGTAGTTGATGCTAATTGGTTTATTCGGTGGAAGATCATATGTTTAGATCCTTTATGCATATTAATACCCCTATGGTTATGAACATGAATATGATTTGTGAGTAGTTACATTTGTTCCTGAGGACATGGGAGAAGTCTTGTTATAAGTAATCTTGTGAATTTGGTATTCGTTTGATATTTTGATGACATGTATGTTGTCTTTCCTCTAGTGGTGTTATGTGAACATCGACTACATGACACTTCACCATTGTTTGGGCCTAGGGGAAGGCATTGGTAAGTAATAAGTAGATGATGGGTTGCTAGAGTGACAGAAGCTTAAACCCTAGTTTATGCGTTACTTCGTAAGGGGCTGATTTGGATCCATATGTTCCATGTTATGGTTAGGTTTACCTTAATTCTTCTTTCGTAGTTTCGGATGCTTGCGAGAGGGGTTAATCATAAGTGGGATGCTTGTGCAAGGAAGGGCAGTACCCAAGCACCGGTCCACCCACATATCAAATTATCAAAGTAACAAACGCGAATCATATGAGCATGATGAAAACTAGCTTGATGATAATTCCCATGTGTCCTCGGGAGTGCTTTGCTTTATATAAGAATTTGTTCAGGCTTGTCCTTTGATACAAAAAGGATTGGGCCACCTTTCTGCACCTTGTTTACTTTTGTTAGTTGTTACCCGTTGCGAATTACCTTATCACAAAATTATCTGTTACCGATAATTTCATGCTTGCAGAGAATACCTTACTAAAAACCGCTTGTCATTTCCTTCTGCTCCTCGTTGGGTTCGACACTCTGACTTATCGAAAGGACTATGATAGATCCTTTGGTAGGTGGAATTTATTAAGGAAACATTTATATAGTGTGCTAAAATTTACTGTCACTTGTTACTATGGAAAATAATCCTTTGAGGGGCTTGTTCGGGGTATCTTCACCCTGACCAGAATAGCAAAGAGTTTCTCCTCAACCTACTAAACCTACTGAAAATATTTACTTTGAAATACTTTGGGTATGATAGAGAAACTGCTAGCTAATCCTTATACAGGAGATGGAACATTACATCCCGATATGCACCTAATCTAAGTGGATGAAGTCTGTGGATTATTTAAGCTTGCAGGTATGCTCGAGGATGTTACCAACAAGAAGGTCTTCCCTTTAAATTTGAAGGGAAAGGCATTGACATGGTTTAGGCTATGTGATGATATTGGATCATGGAACTACAACCGATTGAAATTGGAATTTCATCAGAATTTTTATCCTATGCATCTGGTTCATCATGATTGTAATTATATATATATAATTTATGGCCTCGCGAAGAAGAAAGTATCACTTAAGCTTGGGGGAGGCTTAAGTCAATGTTATATTCATGCCCCAATGATGAGCTCTCAAGAGAAATTATTATTCAAAAAATTTATGCTCGGCTTTCTCTCAACAATCGCTCCAGGCTCGATACTTCTTGTACGAGTTCCTTTATGATGAAGACTATTGAATTCATATGGGATTTATTGAAAAGAATTAAACGCAACTCTGAAGATTGGGAACTCGGCGAAGGTAAGGAGTCAGGTATAACTCCTAAGTTTGATTGTGTTAAATCTTTTATGGATACCGATGCTTTTCGTGAATTTAGCACTAAATATGGACTTGACTCTAAGATAGTAGCTTCTTTCTGTGAACCATTTGCTACTCATGTTGATCTCCCTAAGGAGAAGTGGTTTAAATAGCATCCTCCTATTGAAGTGAAAGTAGTAGAACCTATTAAAGTTGAAGAAAAGACTATCACTTATAATGTTGATCCTATTGTTCCTACTGCTTATATTGAGAAACCACCTTTCCCTGTTAGAATAAAGGATCATGCTAAAGCTTCAACTATGGTTCGTAAGAGTAATGATAGAACACCTACACCCCCTAAGCAAATTAAAGTTGAACCTAGTATTGCTATGGTTAAAGATCTCTTGGTCGATAATATTGATGGGCATGTTATTTACTTCTGTGATGAAGCTACTAGAATTGCTAAACCCAATACTAAAGGTAAACATAGACCTATTGTCAGCATGCCTGTTGTTTGTGTTAAAATAGGAGATCATTGTTATCATGGCTTATGTGATATGGTGCTAGTGTGAGTGCAATACCTCATTCCTTATACAAAGAAATTATGCATGATATTGCACCTGCTGAGATAGAATATATTGATGTTACTATTAAGCTTGCCAATAGAGATACTGTTTCACCAATTGGGTTTGTTAGAGATGTTGAAGTCTTGTGTGGGAAAATTAAATACCCTACTGAGTTTCTTGTTCTTGGTTCCCCACAAGATGATTTTTTTCCCATCATATTTGGTAGACCCTTCTTGAATACTGTTAATGCTAAGATAAACTGCAAAAAGGATATTGTTACTGTTGTCTTAGGGGATATGTCTCATGATTTTAATTTCTCTAAATTTCGTAGACAACCCCATGATAAAGAACTGCCTAGTAAAGATGAAATTATTGGTCTTGCTTCTATTGTCGTGCCTCCTAATGATCCTTTAGAACAATATTTGCTAGATCATGGAAATGATATGTTTATGAATGAAAGAAGGGAAATAGATGAAGTATTCTTTAAACAGGGACCTATTTCGAAACACAACTTGCCTGTTGAAATCCTAGGGGATCCTCCTCCACCCAAGGGAGATCCCGTTTTGGAGCTTAAACAATTACCTAATACTTTGAAATATGCTTATCTTGATGAAAAGAAGATATATCCTGTTATCATTAGTGCTAACCTTTCAGAGCATGAAGAAGAGAAATTATTGAAAACTCTAAAGAAGCACTGTGCTGCTATTGGATATAAACCTTAAGGGCATTAGTCCCACTCTATGCCAGCACAAAATAAAACTGGAGAAAGATGCTAAACCAGTTGTTGATCATCAACGACAGTTAAATCCTAAGATGAAAGAAGTGGTAAGAAATGAAATATTAAAGCTTATGAAGGCATGTATAATTTATCCGGTTGCTGATAGTCAATGGGTAAGTCATGTCCATTGTGTCCCTAAGAAGGGAGGTATTACTGTTGTTTCTAATGATAAGGATGAATTGATCCCACAAAGAATTGTTACAGGTTATAGAATGGTAATTGATTTCTGCAAATTAAATAAAGCTACTAGAAAAGATCATTACACTCTACCTTTTATTGATCAAATGCAAGAAAGATTATCCAAACATACACATTTTTGCTTCCTAGATGGTTATTCTGGTTTCTCTCAAATACCTGTGTCAAAAGAGGATCAAGATAAGACCACTTTTACTTGCCCTTTCGGTACATTTGCTTATAGACGTATGCCTTTTTGTTTATGCAATGCACCTGCTACCTTTCAAGGATGTATGACTGCTATATTCTCTGACTTTTGTGAAAAGATTGTTGAGGTTTTCATGGATGATTTCTCCATTTATGGAACTTCTTTTGATGATTGCTCAAGCAACCTTGAACGAGTTTTGCAGAGATCTGAAGAAACTAATCTCGTCTTGAATTGGAAAAAGTGCCACTTTATGGTTAATGAAGGTATTGTCTTGGGGCATAAAATTTCTAAAAGATGTATTGAAGTTGATAAAGCTAAAGTAGATGCTATTGAAAAGATGTTGTTTCTTAAGGACGTCAAAGGTATAAGAAGTTTCCTTGGTCGTGCTTGTTTTTATAGGAGGTTCATTAAAGACTTCTCTAAAATCTCCAGGCCTCTGACTAATCTCTTACAAAAAGATGTTTCTTTTGTCTTTGATGATGATTGTGAAGAAGCATTTGAAATACTTAAGAAAGCCTTGATTTCTGCACCTATTGTTCAGCCACCTGATTGGAATTTACCCTTTAAAATTATGTGTGATGCTAGTGATTATGCTGTAGGTGTTGTTCTAGGACAAAGAGTTGATAAGAAATTAAATGTTATCCAATATGCTAGTAAAACTCTAGACAGTGCCCAGAGAAATTATGCTACTACTGAAAAAGAACTTTTAGCAGTTGTGTTTGCCTGTGATAAGTTCAGGCCTTATATTGTTGATTCCAAAGTAGTTTTTCACACTGATCATGTTGCTATTAAACATCTTATGGAAAATAAAGATGCTAAACCTAGACTCATTAGATGGGTTCTCTTGCTACAAGAATTTGATTTGCATATTATTGATAGAAAGGGAGTTGAGAAGCCCATTGCAGACAACTTGTCTAGGTTAGAGAATGTTCTTGATGACCCACTACCTATTGATGATAGCTTTCTTGATGAACAATTAATTGTCATAAGTGCTTCTCATACTGCTCCATGGTATGCTGACTATGCTAATTACATTATTGCTAAATTTATACCACCTAGTTTCACATACCAGCAAAAGAAAAAGTTTTTCTATGATTTAAGACATTACTTTTGGGATGACCCATGCCTTTATAAAGAAGGAGTAGATGGTGTTATTAGATGTTGTGTACCTGAGCATGAACAGGAACAGATCCTATGCAAGTGTCACTCCGAGGCATATGAAGGACACCATGCTGGAGATAGAACTGCACATAAGGTATTGCAATCCAGTTTTTATTAGCCTACTCTCTTCAAAGATTCCCGTAAGTTTGTCTTGTCTTGCGATGAATGTCAAAGAATTGGTAATATTAGTAGACGTCAAGAAATGCCTATGAACTATTCACTTGTTATTGAACCATTTGATGTTTGGGGCTTTGATTATATGGGACCTTTTCGTTCCTCTAATGGGTATACACATATTTTAGTTGATGTTGATTACATTACTAAGTGGGTAGAAGCTATTCCAACTAGTAGTGTTGATCATAACACTTCTATTAAGATGCTTAAAGAAGTTATTTTTCCGAGGTTTGGAGTCCCTAGATATTTAATGACTAATGGTGGTTCACATTTTATTCATTGTGCTTTTCGTAAAATGCTTGCTAAGTATGATGTTAATCATAGAATTGCATCTCCATACCACCCACAGTCTAGTGGTCAAGTAGAATTGAGTAATAGAGAGATTAAATTGATTTTGCAAAAGACTGTTAATAGATCTAGAAAGAATTGGTCCAAGAAACTTGATGATGCATTATGGGCCTATAGAACTACATATAAAAATCGTATGGGTATGTCTCCGTATAAAATGGTTTATGGAAAAGCATTTCACTTACCTCTCGAACTAGAACATAAGGCATATTGGGCTATTAAAGAGCTCAATTATGATTTCAAACTTGCCGATGAGAAGAGGCTATTTGACATTAGCTCACTTGATGAATGGAGAACCTAGGCCTATGAGAACGCCAAACTGTTTAAAGAAAAGGTTAAAAGATGGCATGACAAGAGGATACAAAAGCGCGAGTTTAATGTAGCTGATTATGTTTTGCTATACAACTCTCCTTTAAGATTTTTTGTAGGAAAACTTCTCTCTGAATGGGGAAGGTCCTTACATTATCGAGGAGGTCTATCGTTCTCGTGCCATAAAAATCAATAACGCCGAAGGCACAAATCCGAAGGTGGTGAACGGTCAAAGAATCAAGCATTATATCTCAGGTAATCCCATAAATATTGAAACCAATGTTATTGACATCGTAACCCCGGAGGAGTACATAAGGGACACTTTCCAGAATGTTTCAGACTCCGAAAAAGGAACAGGTATGTGGTACGGTAAGTAAACTGACTCCAAAACTGCTCAAATAGCAATTTTTCTCTGTTTTGGAATATTTAAAAAATTAGGAAAATAAGAAGTAGTCTGAAAGAGACGCTAGGCAGCCACGAGGGTGGAGGGCGTGCCTTACCCCCTGGACGCGCCCCCTGCCTCGTGGACACCTCGTGTGCCCTCCGGACTCTGTTTTCTTGCACGATACTTCTATTGGTCGGTAAAAATTCATTATATAATCGCCTGAAGGTTTTGACCACAGTACCACAACAAAATCCTCTGCTTTTGTTTCCAGCTGTTTTTCTGACAGATCTAGATCACTATGTCGTCTTCAAGCGCCCCCAAGGACAAGTTTTTCGGGAAGGTCATCAACCCTTACCTCACGGAGGTGCTGCAACACCCTCAACCATTGAGATGTGTGAGGGGGTGCTGCACATCCGCGATGTTGAGGGACCAAGGAGGACCGGAAGTGTGGAGACAAGACTCGAAGCAATGGAGCAACAAGTTTTCAAGTGCCATGGGATGGTGGAACGCGGACTCAACTACAACCACATGATGATCGCGGAGTTCACCAACAACGACAAGCTGGATGCCAAGAACATTGCGGAGACCATCTTCAAGCTTCACAAGAAAATCGAGCACCTCCAAGCCCAGATCTATGACCTGTAAAATGAAAACTGTGAGTATGAATATAGATTCAAGAGGATGAGTTTGGCTGCAGATTTGAGGATCCCGGAGACTCGGTCATCCTTCTATGATGGTGAGCCTATGCCTTGGAAGATGGATGACAAGCCTACATCATTGACAACTCCATCATCACCACCTCCGAAGAAAGAGACATAAATACATGGGTATGGGCACTCCCCTTGGCAACTGCCAAGCTTGGGGGAGGTGCCCCGGTATCATATCGCCATCACACTTCTATCTTTACTGTTTTTCTTAGTTGATCCTTTTGGTTATATCTTGATCTAGTAGAATAAAGTTTAGCATGATATAGCTTTGAGTTTGGTTTCGATCCCTATCTATGTAATCGAGTCCATGAGCTATATATAATAAAGATTAGTTTTGAGTCGAGGGCTTTGCTATCTTGCTATGATCTTGAGGGAATAAAAGAAAGAAGAAAAGAAATAAAGAGATCATATTGATCTTATGGAGAGTAATGACTTCACACATAAATAGTAATATGAATAAAAGTTGTTCGGAGTTGACAAACATAGTTTTGGTCATCGTTGCAATTAATAGGAAGTAATAAAGAAAGAGAGGTTTTCACATATAAATATACTATCTTGGACATCTTTTATGATTGTGAGCACTCATTAAAATATGACATGCTAAAAAGTTGATGTTGGACAAGGAAGACAACATAATGGGTTATGTTTTATTATATCCAAATAAAGTATATTTCATGGATCATCCAACATGTTGAGCTTTCCTTTCCCCCTCATGCTAGCCAAATTATTTGCACCGAGTAGAGATACTACTTGGTGCTTCCAAACATCCTTAAACCCAGTTTTGCCATGAGAGTCTACCATACCTACCTATGGATTGAATAAGACCCTTCAAGTAAGTTGTCATCGGTGCAAGCAATAAAAATTGCTCTCTAAATATGTATGATCTATTAGTGTGGAGAAAATAAGCTTTATACGAGCTTGTGATATGGAAGAAATAAAAGCGATGGACTGCATAATAAAGGTCCCTATCACAAGTGGCAATATAAAGTGACATTCTTTTGCATTAAGATTTTGTGCATCCAACCATAAAAGCGCATGACAACCTCTGCTTCCCTCTGCGAAGGGCCTATCTTTTATTTTTACCTTCAACCCTCATACAAGAGTCATGGTGATCTTCACCTTTCCTTTTTACACTTTATCCTTTGGCAAGCACTATGTGTTGGAAAGATCCTAATATATATATCCAATTGGATGTAGCTAGGTTTTCATAAATTATTATTGTTGACATTACCCTTGAGGTAAAAGGTTGGGAGGTGAAACTATAACCCCTATCTTTCTCTGTATCCGATTAAAACTTCATACCCATAAGTATTGTGTGAGTGTTAGCAATTGTGCAAGACTAAATGATAGTTGAGTATGTGGACTTGCTGAAAAGCTCTTATATTGACTCTTTCCGATGTTATGATAAATTGCAATTGCTTCAATGACTGAGATTATAGTTTGCTAGTTTTCAATGAAGTTTCTGATTCATACTTTACATTGTGAATAGATTGTTACTTTAGCATAAGAAATCATATGATAATATATATGTTGTTGTTCTAAGAATGATCATGATGCCCTCATGTCCATATTTCATTTTATCGACACCTCTATCTCTAAACATGTGGACATATTTTTCGATATCGGCTTTCGCTTGAGGACAAGTGAGGTCTAAGCTTGGGGGAGTTGATACGTCCATTTTGCATCATGCTTTTATATCGATATGTATTGCACTATGGGTTGTTACTACACATTATGTCACAATACTTATGCCTTTTATCTCTTATTTTAAAAGGTTTACATGAAGAGGGAGAATGCCGGCAGCTGGAATTCTGGGCTGGAAAAGGAGCCAATATTAGAGACTTATTCTGCACAACTCCAAAAGTCCTGAAACTCCACGAAAGTTAGTTTTGGAATATATTAAAAATATTGGGCGAAGAAAGCACCAGAGGGGGGCCACCTAGTAGCCATGAGGGTGGAGGGCGCGCCCTACCCCTTGGGCGTGCCCCCTGCCTCGTGGGCCACCAGGCAGGCCCCCAATGCCCATCTTCTTCTATATGGTGTCTTTTTCCCTGGAAAAAAATCATAAGGAAGCTTTTGGGACAAAGTGCCGCTGTCTCGAGGCAGAACCTTGGCAGAACCAATCTAGGGCTCTGGCGGAGCTGTTCTATCGGGGAAATATCCCTCCGGGAGGGAGAAATCATCGCCACCATCATCACCATCGATCCTCTCATCGAGAGGGGGTCAATCTCCATCAACATCTTCACCAGCACCATCTCCTCTCAAACCCTAGTTCATCTCTTGTATCCGATCTTTGTCTCAAAACCTCAGATTGGTACCTATGGGTTGTTAGTATGTTGATTACTCCTTGTAGTTGATACTAGTTGGTTTATTCGATGGAAGATCATATGTTCAGATCCTTTATGCATATTAATACCCCTCTGATTATGAACATGAATATGATTTATGAGTAGTTACGTTTGTTCCTGAGGACATGGGAGAAGTCTTGTTATAAGTAATCATGTGAATTTGGTATTCGTTTGATATTTTGATGAGATGTATGTTGTCTTTCCTCTAGTGGTGTTATGTGAACATCGACTACATGACACTTCACCATTGTTTGGGCCTAGGGGAAGGCATTGGGAAGTAATAAGTAGATGATGAGTTGCTAGAGTGACAGAAGCTTAAACCCTAGTTTATGTTTTGCTTCGTAAGGGGCTGATTTGGATCCATATGTTTCATGCTATGGTTAGGTTTACCTTAGTTCATCTTTCGTAGTTGCAGATGCTTGAAAGAGGGGTTAATCATAAGTGGGATGCTTGTTCAAGGAAGGGCAGTACCCAAGCACTGGTCCACCCACATATCAAATTATCAAAGTAACGAACGTGACATATGAGCATGATGAAAACTAGCTTGATGATAATTCCCATGTGTCCTCGGGAGCGCTTTGCTTTATATAAGAGTTTGTCCAGGCTTGTCCTTTGCTACAAAAAGGATTGGGCCACCTTGTTTACTTTTGTTCCTTGTTACCCGTTGTGAATTACCTTATCACAAAAACTATCTGTTACCGATAATTTCAGTGCTTGCAGAGAATACCTTACTGAAACCGCTTGTCATTTCCTTATGCTCCTCGTTGGGTACGACACTCTTACTTATTGGAAGGACTATGATAGATCCCCTATACTTGTGGGTCATCGCAAAGCTTGTCTTTTTCATTAATATGCTGATAGGCAAGTATAGATCTTACAGAACAAAAACATGGGTAAAGAAGATTACATAATTTAGACTAAAGTTTGGCAAGTGCCTACATATTATAAACTTAAAAAGATAAGTGCCCTGTAATTCCTTTCTTGTCCCTCTCCTCCTAGACAATGCGGTGGGAGGTGAAGAGGGCAAAAGGAGTGCCTGAGCAGATACCCGACCCGATCCCGTTAGGACCTGCCGGGCGCAGCCTGACAAGATTGGGAGTGGCAAGGCTGCGAAGGATAAGGATGGAGGGAGCAGCTCAGTGGTGCCCTGACCAGCATCCCCAAGGCCATCAAGAAGCCCCGACGCTAGCACCGGCAGGGAGAACCACCGGAGCTCAGCTAGAAGATTGTTGGAGGAGGCGAAGGCACCAAGAGAGTGCCCCCTCCCTGGCAACCGCCTTGGAGAGGCCGGTGATGATGGTGCCGGGGAGGAAGGAAGAGCGGAAAGATGAGGCAGCGGGCCGGCAGTATGAGATGAAGGCGTCGGTGCCATCGTACTCTGACCTGACGCCCTGCCACCCGCCTTCTCCGTCTTCCCTCATTTTTTCTCCATCACCACCGCTCCAGGGAGACTCCGGGCCCTCGGCCCGTCACCTTCCCTGGAGAGGCAGCTGACGAGCACGAAGGCCAAGGTGCACACGAAGCACTGTCCCCATCTTGGCAGGCAGGAAGGCGCCACCGTCCTCGGCATCAGCCCGGTTCCACTGGAAGGAGCAGTGCTGGGATTGCCAATAACCCCGAGCACTGCATCCCAGACGGTCATCGGAAGCTCCAAGAGCCCTGTCGTTAGGGCAATGAGCTGCAACAGCTCACGGTGAGGGCTATCTCTCCTCACCTGACGGCCGGCCCGAGTGGGGGAGATGAGCATCTCTCCATTTTGGGGAAGCATGACGCCTCCCACACTACGGATGGCTCGACACCCACATCTTCGACCACCATGTCCCCTTGGGCCCCGGACTAGACTCACTCCCCAGGCGTTAACACAAGCATTCGATGTCATCAACTCCAAGCTAGAGCCTGAGGCCTGGCTCCAGTCTCTCCCTTTCAACATAGCAAGGAGAAGGCAGGGAATGGAGAAGGAGAAGTGTGTGGATGAACACTTCTGCTCCTCCCCACCCCCTCTTTTATAGGCAGACTCGGGTTGGGGGATGATCCTTCAGTGGGCAACCACCGTCCCTCTCCACCAACCTGAGAAGACCAGGTCCATGTCATGGCTCCCCCTCCGCACCACACGCCTCTGTTACCTACCCACTCAATGCATGCAGCATACGTGGCAAGAGGATAAGAACGTGGTGGGAAGAGTGAATTGGCGATTACTCCCTCGTTTGTTAAAGTCATTCACGGGCCATTACAAAGATGGCCCCGCTGCAACTGGCGTTACATAATGTGCGGAGAAACCCGAAATTGATCCAATCTCAGATTAATGAAGAAGCAAAGAAGACCTCAAAGGGCGAGCTACCACTACCCTCTTGCCTGTGTACTTGATAGGGGCCTACCCCGATGACGCTCGGCAGCGCATTCATGCCAGTTTCGGGGGCTCCTGTCGGTGCAACAAACCCCAGGTGTGTTGCCCAGACTATACATAGGCTTAAGAGCAAGGTTGCAACATCCAAGACCAGACCAAGCAAGAAGAGATCAGCTCTTTGAGAAATCAAGGGGCGGGCCATGAAGACCAAGTCAAGCTAAAAGAGCAAGACACCGCTAAGGAAAAACCTCCATTGTCGGGCAGGTGAGCCTGGCGAGGTCGAGGTTGCCCCGAAGACAAGTCTCAAGACCGTCCCGGCAGGCCTACCGGGCACGCTGAGGGCAGGCTACCCTGCCAAGGATCCACCGCTCCACCTCACAGCAACGCAAGTCACTGATCGAAGCGGTGTCGAGCCCCCAAGTAGATAGGTGACTATCATTTGGCACGTGGAAGCCACTTCCTAAGGAAATTACCTCCAGACGACACCCGTCCAGAGACGTGTCACGCGGGCAGGCGAGAAGGTGGCCAAACAGTCCAGCAAGGCTTGCAGCGATGCGCTATGATGTGACACTAAGCGGCGCATTTAATGTGTCCCCTATCCTGCCTGCAGAGTTAGGTATGATAGCACTGTTTGCTATCTAATCACTACACAATGACTGATTTCCCATTATGGTGACCCCCTGATCTATAAAAGGAGGGCCGTGGCAACCATAGAAAGGATTCGGACCCTTGTACACTCATACGCATGTAGCTACTCTTGCCCCCAAGGCCACCTTGCCGGGCTAGAGCACCGCGTCTCCACTGCGGTCCCCTCATCAATCCACCAAAGCAGGATAGGGTTTTACGCCTCGCGGCAGCCCGAACCTGGGTAAAAACTGCCCGTGTGATCTTCGTTGTGCGGCGCTGTGCACTCCGCTCTTTGTGCAATGTGCTCTTCTCCCCGCCGAACCACAAAGGGGATGATGGCCCCATAGGTGGTCATGTTTTCCCACGACAGTAGGACAAAATATGTCATGCAAGTTCTTTCCATAAGCACGTATGACAATTTACAGAATACATGCCCCATAGGTTTTGGCTATTATATGATTAATATCATCCAACGAATCCACCGATCCAATGCCTATGAACCTCACTTATATTGCTCTTGCTAAGTTACTACTGCTACTGTTACTGTTACACTTGCTACAAAATCATTGCTATCAATGTTATTGTTACTATTGTTGTTGCTACTACTATCAAAACTATCATATTACTTTGCTGCTAATCATATTGTTGCAGATAATTAATCTCCAGGTGTGGTTGAATTGAAAACTCAACTGCTAATACTTGAAAATATTCTTTGGCTCCCCTTGTGTCGAATCAATAAATTTGGGTTGAATACTCTACTTTCGAAAATTGTTGTGATCCCCTATACTTGTGGGTTATCAAGACCTTTTTCTGGCGCCGTTGTCGAGGAGCATGGCTATATTTGTTGAGTCACTTGGGATTATTGTCAATTTATCACTATGAATAATATGAAGGATATCAAGGCTAAGATATTTCCCTCTAAGACGAGGGGAGGTAAGGAACTACCATCTAGCTCTGTACTTGATTCACCTTCTATTTTGAGTAAACTTGCAACACCACCACATGCTATTAATTCTGATATGTTGCAAGTTATTGATGATGCTACTTCCACTATGGATAATTCTTATGATGATGCTAGTACCTTGCTTGATGATGGTGTGCCACTAGGTGATTTTCTTGATGAACAAATTGCTAGAGCTAAAGAGAATGAAATTACTGAAACTGATGAAATACCTGAATCTGAAAATCTTGAAATACCTATTAGACTTAGCCCTCTTAGGTATGAAATGCCTAAGGTACCGGACAGTTATGTTATGGATGAGGAGACAACTAGAGACTTTCTTGCTTGCAATGATAGAGATGTGATACGTCTCCAACGTATCTATAATTTTTATTGTTCCATGCTGTTATATTATCATTCTTGGATGTTTTACAATCATTTTATAGTCATTTTATATCATTTTTTGGTACTAACCTATTGAAATAGTGCCCAGTGCCAGTTGCTGTTTTCTGCATGTTTTTTACATCACAGGAAATCAATATCAAACACAGTCCAAACGCAGCGAAACTTCTTGAGGATTGTTTTTGGACCAGAAGACATCCAGTGGCCCAGGAAAGCACCTGGGGGTGCTCCGAGGGGAGCACAACCCACCAGGGCGCTCCTGGGGGCCCAGGTGGGTTGTGCCCACCTTGGGTGCCCCCTGAACCGCCTCCTTGCTCTATAATACCCCAATATTCCAGAAACCATAGGGGAGTCAACGAAAATCAATTCCAGCCGCCGTAGAGTCCAGAACCACCAGATCCAATCTAGACACCATAACGGAGGGGTTCACCACTTCCATTGGTGCCTCTCCGATGATGCATGAGTAGTTATTTGTAGACCTACGGGTTCATAGTTAGTAGCTAGATGGCTTCCTCTCTCTCTCTCTCTCTCTTCATTATCAATACAATGGTCTCTTGGAGTTCCATATGATGTAAGTCTTTTTGCAGTGTGTTTGTTGGGATCCGATGAACTTTGAGTTTATGATCAGATCTATGTTTTTATCCATGAAAGTTATTTGAGTCTTCTTTGATCTCCTATATGCATGGTTGATTATAGCCTCGTATTTCTTCTCCGATATTTGGGTTTTGTTTGGCCAACTTAATCTATTAATCTTGCAATGGGAACAGGTGCTTTGTGATGGGTTCGATCTTATGGTGCTCGATCCCAATGACAAAAAGGGAAATGACACGTATGTACCGTTGCTATTAAGGATAACAAGATGGGGTCTATTTCTACATGAATAGATCTTGTCTACATCATGTCATCGTTCTTATTGCATTACTCTGTTTCTCCATGAACTCAATACACTAGATGCATGCTGGATAGCGGTCGATGTGTGGAGTAATAGTAGTAGATGCAGGCAGGAGTCGGTCTACTAATCTTGGACGTGATGCCTATATAATGATCATTGCCTTGATATCGTCATGATTATTTGTAACATCCCAAAATTATAAATTCTGGTATGTTATATTAAATAGATAGTTTTGATTGATTGTTTGATTGTGGTGTGGTTGCTTGTGTGAAATTGAGTGAAATTTGAAACTTTATGAAAGATAAATGAGAGGGAATAAAAGCACTTTCCCAAACTTTTATTTTTGCATTTATGATCCCCTTGAATTCAAATTTATTTCATTACAAACCCTAGAGTGAAGATAACATGACTTCTTCTAATTAAAAAAAGAGGGGGGTGAAAAGATTTGAATTTCATTTGAAAATATTTCAAATTAAAAAACTTTATGCAACTCGATGATTTTCATGAGAGAAATAAAATGACATCTTCAAATTGTATGAAATATGAGTTGGAAGTCTAAAAGAATCAAATTTAAAGTCCCTTTGAAATTATTTTTCAATTTGGAGTTATTTGGGTTTTATTCAAATTATTTTTCTCCAAAAATAAAATATATGGTAAATAGGTAAAATGATTCCCTACATTAGAAAATTGGAGAAAAATAAATTTGAAATCATTTTGGTATTTTAGAAATGATTTTTATGGGGTTTTAGTGCAACCATAGCACTATTTTCTTTATCTAAATTTTTGCGGATTTTATTTGACGTTAGAAAAATGTTCAAGTTGTATATAATCGTTTTCTGAAAATTTTGATATATAATATGCCTATGTACAGTTTTATTTTTATTTTCCTTATTCAGTTTTCCTTTCTGTTTCTATTTTAGAAAAAAATTGTATGTGCGACTAACTATTATTTGTCGCCCACATGTGCAGTTTTTCTTTTTCTCTTTTCGTTAAGGTTTACAATTTTTTTATTATTATTTATGTTTTTCCAAAGAATAAGATTTCAGGAAGAAAAAAATATTTATAAAAAAAAACTGTCGCGCAGTGTACGCGCGGCCGGGCCTTACTCTTACCCAATGCGCACGATCTTTTTCAATTTCATCTGTGTATGTATATGTTTAGTCCCACATTGACTAGCCTTTAACCCCTATGCCTCTCTTCCACCTATAAATATAGATCCGTAGAGCCTCCAAAAATCATCCACTGCGGGTTAAATCAATATTTTGGTTTGACTAGCTGAAAGATATATTTTCTTCTCTCCGGCAGGACTTCTAGAAGTTGTCTCCTCTCTTTGAAGTCGTCTTTTTTCTACCTTATAAAGGTACCTTTATTCGTATTTTTTATATATACTCCCATATCTTATTATGTAGATATTTTTCTTCCGTAAAACAGCTTGGCCCTGATTTTTCAAATAGCCATAACTTTTTACTCGTTACGAAACCAACACCAATATTTTTGCCTTGATTCCACCTATCTAGTGAATCTATCAAATAACCTTTTTGCAAGTTTCAAATTTTGAAATTTGTTCGGATTCATACTCAAACTTCTTTTGATCATTATTTTTTATCCGTACCTCCGTTTTCAAGGAAACCAACGGTAATCTTCGTAACGATCCCCTCTGTCCAGTAAACCAACTTGAACATGTTTTTGACAGTTTCGTAACTCCGTTTGAGTTGATTCTTTTTGCAAATCGAAGCTCTTGGCCTAAACTTACTGATAAGGCCAAATTCACCCAATTTTGATACTGTTAGAAATTGTTTTTGTTGCAAGAGTTAATTGCTTGTTTTCGAAGCTTTCCAAGATCTTTTCTTCGATTCTTTTGCATGATTGCTTATGTGTGGTTACTATTGCTTACTCATGATAGATTGAATGGAGTGCGACGAGTAGATCTATCACGAGTTATGAGTGCGACGAACCTTCATCAATAGTACAAGGCAAGTTCACACTTTGATCATATCCCTTTATTACCCAGTCTTTATGCATTAGTTTCAATCCTCAAACACTGCATGGTTAGGATTTTGACAACATGTGGGTATTGGGAAGTAGTTTATGAGGTAGGAACCTATTGTCTTATATTTAAACCCTTGGGTGTTACTACGTTATGCTTATACTACTATGCTATGCTCGTAGATGTGGTTTGGTTTGGGAGAATTCATGAAAGATGAGAGAGATAGTGTTAACTAAGGGAAACTTAAGAAGGCTACTTTAATACACATCTAGGTGGATTGGTTGGGGCACCCTGGAGCACCAAGTGGTTGCCCCGGGCACCTGGAGAACCCAGTGCTTGCCCAAGGGGATCTCAGAGTACCCGTGTGATCACCCTATGGAATGCCACCTAGGCTCAAAGGAATTATAAGATTATTCATGCTAGAAACTTCCGTGTTCAGCCACAAGCCATTATGGGCTCTGGCATAGTTCAGTAAGTTGCGTGAGCTCTTGAAGAGGTGTACTAGCAGATGTAGGGGATGTAGGTGGTAGTGTCTACCTGGAGTAAAGACTTAATGCTTCTGAAAGATTGTGTCTCGGTCATCCGTTTCTCAAACATCATGAAGTGCGAGAAATTCAACGGAGGAGATCGAGTTTTGTGGGAAAAAGTGCGCAAACCTCTATAGAGTGTACAAACTAGTCATGGTTAGTCGTGTCCCCAGTTATGGACATCTTGATTATTTGGTACTTGAATTATTGATTTGATCTCATTACTCTACTTAAAAAAATGTTGGGTTGTCCATGTTAATTTGGGATTGAGTTGGGGTTAACTTCTCAATATTTTCAATAAACTTTGTAGTTAAATAAAATATATTCCTTTGTTGTAGGAAAAAATTGGCTTTATGCAAACATTAAACTTAGAGCCTCCACCAGCCATATATGCATGTAGTGATAACTATTATTCATCATTATCCTATGGCGTGAATTTGCCAGTACATTCAATGTACTGACCTACATGGCTGCAACGTCTCATGTTGTAGGAATCTTACGACGAGTAAGTGATACATTAGGGTTACGATTTCTACACTCAACTTTGTCGTTGGTGTTGATGGGAATCCACCATCTTGTTGTTACTTCCGCTATATGGATTGAGGTAATAGTATTTATGTTACTTTATACATGTGATTTACCTCTGTTATAAATCCTCGAGTATTGTGTGTGTCAGCATACCGATCCAGGGATGACACTTAAGCACAGAGACTTGATACATTCGGGTCGAGTTGCTACATTATTTGAAGTTCTATCAATTGCCCAACAGTAATTGTTTTCCCACAATTTGCTATTTTTCTCGAGAGAAGCCACTAGTGAAACCTACGGCCCCCGGATCTCTTTTCATCATATTTGCCTTTGCGATCTATTTTCCTTTGCATTTATTTTCTGATCTATTAAACCAAAAATACAAAAATAACTTGCTGCAATTTATTTGTTCCGCGATCTATTTATCCTATCTACCACTTTTATCTCATGTTATTTTCCTAGCTTGAGGCGCCGCACCCGAAAGGGATTGGGAACCCCTTTAACACGTAGAGTTGCGAGTATTTGTTATTTGTGTGCAGGTGTTGTTTACTTGGTGTGAGGAGGTTCTCCTACTGGTTCAATAACCTTGGTCTCATCACTGAGGGAAATACCTATCATTGCTATACTGCATCATCCCTTCCTCTTTGGGGAAATACTGACGTAGTTCTAGCAGACATCAAAAGGAATTTCTCGCACCGTTGCCGGGAAAGATCTTCAACATCAACCAGGTTCCTAATCACAAATCTCATCTCCTCGCAATTTACATTATTTTCCATTTGCCTCTCGTTTTCCTCTACCCACTTCACAAAAAATTGTCGTTTTATTCGCCCTCTTTTCCGTTCGATGTTTTCTCGTCAGATCTGTTTTTGTGTGCAATCTTGTTCGCATAGTCATGATTCCTCAAAGAAAATATTATGATGTTCCTTACCCAAATATTTTTCTTGAAATTGAGAAAAGTACTAAGGAATATATGACTACACAATTTGAGCATAATAAATATTTTACTAAATAACTTAAGGAACACTCCGTTGTGTTAGAAGCTATAATGAAACAACTTGATGATATTAGTAGAGAAGTTTGCAATCTCCAATCTAAGTATGCTTTTGCTGAAAGTTTGTTGGGAAAAATATCCTATGCACAAGATACTTTAGTGAATCAAATGGCTAACAAACTAATCGTGTTAGAAAATAAAAATGATCATCTTAAAATGATTGGTGTTTCTTCTATTGATTCTTTGTTTAGTAAAATTAAGATCGATGAAAAAGGGACTGGAGAAGAGTCAACTTTATTTAGAAGGCGTCCCTATGATTCAGAGGGTGAAAATCTTATTGAGAAAATTAATAGAAGCGGGTTTGAAGAGGTTAAGACTTTACTTATGATAGTTTCTCTTTGGTTGGTTGTATTTCTTTGTTGCAATCCATGATAAATTCACCCCATGCTTATGAACAAAATAAAGCTTTTACTAAACATATTGTTGATGCTATGACGAAAGCTTTTGAAGAAAAGTTGGAATTAGAAGTTTCAATTGCTAGAAAATTGAATGATGAGTGGGAACCTACTATCAAAGTCAAGATTAAAAATTATGAATGTTTTGCTTTATGTGACTTGGGTGCTAGTGTTTCTACAATTCCAAAAATCTTTATGTGATGTGCTTGGTCTTACCGATCTTGAAGAATGCTCTTTAAATTTGCACTTGGCGGATTCTACTATTAAAAAGCCTATGGGAAGAATTAATCATGTTCTTATTCTTGCAAATAGGAATTATGTGCCCATAGATTTTATTGGTCTTGATATTGATTGCAATTCGTCTTGTCCAATTATTCTTGGTAGACCATTTTTACGTACTATTGATGTCGTGATTGATATAAAAGAAGACAATATTAAATTTAAATTTCCACCAAGGAAGGGTATGGAACACTTCCCTAGAACAATAATTAGGCCACCATATGAATCAATCATGAGGGCATCCTATGGATCTAGAACCAAAGATGACAAAACTTAGATCCTATGCGTTATGCCTAGCTAGGGGCGTAAAACGATAGCGCTTGTTGGGAGGCAACCCAATGAATAAAATTTATTTTTGATTTTTGCTTTTTGTTCTTGTGTGTTAGCAAAATTATGCTACTTTTATGATTGTGTTTTTTTTGGTTTAAATTAGTGTTTGTGACAAGCAAGGCATTTGGGATGATTTGGGTAAAAGTTGATTTGATCTTGCTAAAAAATAGAAACTTTTGCGCTCACGAGATTATTTGTCATTTTTAACAGAAGAGTGATTTTGAGTTGATTATTTTTGAATAAGATTAATAGAGAATTTATCACGTCAACCAATTTTTTAAGAATTTTTGGAGTTACAGAAGTATTCTAAATATTCAAATTTCTACAGAGTGTTTTTTTTATGGATTCTATTTTCTTTGCGTTGTGTGCTTGTTTTTATGATTTTATGGTTTTCTTTGATGAGTTTTTGCCATAGAAAAGTTGGAATACAGTAGATATAATGCAAAAACAAAATAAGAATAGGTTTGCAACAGTACTTATAGTAGTGGTTTGCTTTCTTATACTAACGGATCTCACGAAGGTTTTGTTGAGTTTTGTGTGGTTGAAGTTTTCAAGTTTTGGGTGATCTTACGATGGATGAAGGAATAAGGATTAGCAAAAGTCTAAGCTTGGGGATGCCTGAGTCACCCTAAGATAATATTCAAGAAGTAGCAAGCAACTAAGCTTGGGGATGCCCCTGAGTGGCATCCCCGCTTTCTTCTAACAACCATCGGTATTTTACTTGAAGCTATATTTTTATTCGTCACATATTATGAGTTTTGCTTGGAGCGTCTTGTATGATATGAGTCTTTGCTTGTTTTGCTTTGTGTTTTAAGTGTTTAATCCTTTCTGAACACACCTTTTTGAGAAAGCAAAAAATTATGATATGCTTGCTCCTATGCTTCACTTAAATTTTTAGAGCCATGGATTTGCTCTAGTGCTTCACTTATATCTTTTTGAGCACGGTATGCTTTGTTATTTTTGAGGAAATGCTCTCCTGCTTCACTTAGATTTATTTGGGAGTTAGTAAAATTTTCAGAAATTCTCTCTTGCTTTACTTAGATTATTTTTGAGATAAAGAAAAATTATGCCCATGTTCTTCACTTATATTTGTTTGAGCTTATCAAAAGCAACATATGAAAATAGTCCTAAAGTGATAGATATCCAAGGGGGATATAATAAAGACTTTCATAAAGATCATTGGACAAAATAAACTTGATTCTTAGTAATGGTTTTGAGATATGACGATATGATATGTGACTCATGTTGATGAGTAATTGTGCTTTAGTAAGAATATTGATTTAAGGTCTGTGATTTCCTATGCAAGCACGGAAGTCAATAGTTATGCAATGAAATTTATATCCTACTTATGGTGCATTATTCGGTGTTACTTATGCTTAATGCTTGGGTACGAGATTTTTCGCTTTTTGCTTGGTCGCTTCTCAATCTTTTTGCTAGCCTTCATTTTGCACTAAGTATGATCACTACTTGTGCATCCAAAACCCTTTAAACCAGTTTTGCCATATGAGTCCATTAAACCTACCTATATGTGGTATTTCCATGTCGTTCTAAGCAAATTTGCATGTGCCATCTTCAAAATAAATTTCTCTTTTGTGTGCTCTACCGCTCGGGAGGCGGTGAAGGGTGGCTGATATTTTCCATTCTAGATGTGTTATTCTCATGATGAGTGTTTATTCACTTGTCACTGCACGAGAGTACGACAAAGGTATTAGGGATGCCCAGTCCCGAAATGAAAAATGAATTTACTTTATGTTGTCAAATAATAAATTCCTTGGAAAGTGTTGGTATGAAGAGCACCCATGGATATGGTTAGCCATGGAAAGTGAAAGTAATGGTGGAAAAAGGAAAACTTCATTTTCTGTTTGGGAACCGCCTATGATGTATCTAGCATGGAAAGTGTTGGGAGCTCTAAGTCATTTTTGTTGACGGGAAAAGTATGCCTCTCAAAAATGTTTTTATCTCTCAATTTAAGCTTTGAGCTCTGGCACCTCTACAAATCCCTACTTCCCTCTATGAAGGGCCTTTCTTTTACTTATGCAATTTTTATTTTGAATTTGAGTCTCCATCTTCTCTTATAAAGCACCAACTAAGGGGAACTATGATCGTATTTGAGCATTGGGTGTAGCTAATATTCGAGTGTGTTTCATGAATGGATAAATGATCGAGCATAATGGGCTAGGGATAACTTGCTTTAGTGTTGATAGTTTGAAAGACATGGTTGCTTGTTGATATGCTTGAGTATTAAAGTCTTCATGTCAAAACTAGACTATAGCTTTGAATCATATAAAAGTCCAAATGTCCATGCTATAAAGAAAAGAAATGTGATGAACATGTTAGGCAGCATTCCACATCAAAAATTATGTTTTTATCATTTACCTACTCGAGGACGAGCGGGAATTAAGCTTGGGGATGTTGATACATCTCCAACGCATCTATAATCTTTTATTGTTCCATGTTGTTATATTATCATTCTTGGATGTTTTACAATCATTTTATAGTCATTTTATATCATTTTTTGGTACTAACCTATTGACATAGTGCCCAGTGCCAGTTGTTGTTTTCCGCATGTTTTTTACAGCGCAGGAAATCAATATCAAATGGAGTCCAAACGCAGCGAAACTTCTTGAGGATTTTTTTGGACCAAAAGACATCCAGTGGTCTAGGAAAGCACCTAGGGGTGCTCCGACAGGAGCACAACCCACCAGGCGCGCCCGGGGGCCTAAGCGGGTTGTGCCCACCTCGGGTGCCCCCTGAACCGCCTCTTTGCTCTATAAATACCCCAGTATTCCGGAAACCCTAGGGGAGTCAACGAAAATCAATTCCAGCCGCCGCAGAGTCCAGAACCACCAGATCCAATCTAGACACCATCACGGAGGGGTTCAGCACTTCCATTGGTGCCTCTCCGATGATGCGCGAGTAGTTCTTTGTAGACCTACGGGTCCATAGTTAGTAGCTAGATGGCTTACTCTCTCTCTCTCTCTTGATTATCAATACAATGGTCTCTTGGAGATCCATATGATGTAAGTCTTTTTGTGGTGTGTTTGTTGGGACCGGATGAACTTTGAGTTTATGATTAGATCTATGTTTTTCTCCATGAAAGTTATTTGGGTCTTCTTTGATCTCTTATATGCATGGATGATTATAGCCTCGTATTTCTTCTCCGATATTTGGGTTTTGTTTGGCCAACTTGATCTATTTATCTTGCAATGGGAATAGGTGCTTTTTGATGGGTTCGATCTTACAGTGCTTGATCCCAGTGACAGAAAGGGAAACGACACATATGTATCATTGCTATTAAGGATAACAAGATGGGGTCTATTTCACATAAATAGATCTTGTCTACATCATGTCATCGTTCTTATTGCATTACTCCATTTCTCCGTGAACTTAATACACTAGATGCATGCTGGACAGCGGTCGACGTGTGGAGTAATAGTAGTAGTGTGACGCCCGGATAACTAAGCTACAGTAACCCCCTCCTAATGATGCCACGTCACCTCGGTTACTGTTGTTAATCTCCCGCTGATTCAATCCCGTTCGAATCCAAATTTTAAAACAAAAACATACAACAAAAGTTTTCAAACAATAAAACTAAAATGTTCGGATTGTGCAAAATATTGCATAGATAATTATGGTGGAGAAACCAACATTCTTTAAAAGTGTTTGAATGTTCTAAAATAAATAAACAGTAGCAAAAGAATTTAATTGAATGCCTTTTATAATTAATAAAATGTTAAAGTATTTTAATTGGAGGTTTAAACTTTTTGTAGTAGAGGTATAATTAGTGATACAAATTTAGCTACAACTTTTGCATTTTATAAAACTAAATAAGATAAAATAGTAAGAGGAAAAGTAAAC
>NC_041391.1:297699376-297726504 GCF_002162155.2 Triticum dicoccoides | reverse complement strand
TCCCCTTGGACCTGGATCGGGAGCACCTTGGGTCGCTGCCCCCGACCACGGCGCGCCGACGCCACTCGTCTCCGGCACTGCCCCGCCATCGCCGGACTGCCTCCCCATCATCCTCTCCATCACCTACTCGTCCCCATCGTCTCTCACGTCATCCCCGTCGTCCTCCCCATGCCCCGCTGCCATAGTCCCAACGCCTCGCGGTGAGGCCCGCGATCTCCTCTCTCCCTCGCCCCGTCCTCGCCCGTGACCGCCCCCGTCGTGCATCGTCGCGCTCCTCGCCCATCCACACTGATGCTGTCGGCTCGTGAGCTGTTGTGCGCCCTCACGCCCTGGGGTGTGCCCAGGCCGCGCCCTATGACTCCGCTCGCCTCCCACTCCGTCCCGCCTCTCCCGCTGCAGTCGTGCTGCTTCTTCCCGTCGGCCAACGCAGGCGCCGCCCGCGACGGCCGCGGCCCCGCTTCCTCCTGCACCACTCGCCCGCGACCCCCCTGCTGCTGCTCTGCACAACCGCCTGACCGGCGCCATGGCCATTGGCCTCCCCCTACTCCGGCGCCCTATCGGGTCCGCCCGCCCCTGGGCGTGCGCCCAAACGAACGGGTGTTGGGCGCCCGTTGCGCCCGTGCCATTTAAGGCCCCTCTGGGCCACTGCCAAATGGGGCCCACTGCCCCGGACTTAAAAAAGGAATTAAAAATATAATAATTAAAATAATTAATTAATTAACTTAATTAATCCTATTTAGATTAAACTAATCAATTCTGTTTAACTAAACTCAGTCAATGACAGTGGGACCCACGGGTCAGTTTGACCAGTCAACGGTCAGATTTGACCTGCTGATGTCATGGTGATGTCATGCTGACATCACCTTTCACTATTCTGGATAATGTTGATTTAAAATAATTAAGTAAATTCTAAAAATGATTAAATCTTTTAAAATTAATATAAAATAAACCGTAGCTCGGATGGAAAAACTTTGTACATGAAAGTTGCTCAGAACGACAAGCCGAATCCGAATACGCTGCTCGTTCGTCTGCCACACATCCTAGCATAGCAAACACGCAACTTTCCCCCTCCAGTTCATCTGTCCGAAAACGTGAAACACCGGGGATACTTTCCCGGATGTTTCCCCCTTTCATCGGTATCACCTACTACCGCGTTAGGGCACACCTAACACCGCTCATTGTCATGTCATGCATCGTCATGCTTATGTTTGCATTGTATTTACTGTTTCTTCCCCCTCTTCTCTCTGGTAGACTACGAGACCGACGCTGCTACTGCCCAGTTCGACTATGGAGTTGACGACCCCTCCTTCTTTCCAGAGCAACCAGGCAAGCCCCCCCTCCCCCTTGATCACCAGATATTGCCTATTCTTCTCTATACTGCTTGCATTAGAGTAGTGTAGCATGTTACTGTTCGGTCACTCCTATTATGTTTCATAGCCTGTCATTGTTTCTACAGTCATTGATACCTTACCCGCAATCCTAAATGCTTAGTATAGGATGCTAGTTTATCATCATTGGCCCTACATTCTTGTCGGTCTGCCTTGCTATACTATCGGGTCGTGATCACTTGGGAGGTGATCACGGGTATATACTATACATATATACATACTATACAGATGGTGACTAAAGTCGGGTCGGCTCGTTGAGTACCCGCGACTGATTCATGGATTGGGGGCTGAAAGGACCTTTGTCCCGACGGCCCTCTGTGTGGATCTTTGTGGCGGAGCAATAGGGCAGGTTGAGGCCACATAGGCGAGAGGTGGGCCTGGCCCTGGTCGGCGTTCGCGGTTGCTTCATAATAACATGCTTAACGAGATCTTGGTATTTGATCTGAGTCTGGCCACTGGCCTATACGCACTAACCAACTACGCGGGAAAGATATGGGCACTCGACGTCATGGTATCAGCCGAAGCCTTCGTGACGTCAGCGACTGAGCGGCGCGCGCCGGATTGGACTGGAATGCCTGCTCTTGTATTAGGGAGGCTAGGTCTGCTTTCGGCCGCCCTCGCAATGTGCAAGTGTGCAATGGGCGATGGGCCTAGACCCCTGGGCCATAGGAGTTAGACCGGCATGCTGACCTCTCTATTGTTCCTAGGTGGGGCTGCGACGTGTTGATCTTCCGAGGCCGGGCATGACCCAAAAAAGTGTGTCTGGCCAAATGGGATCGAGCATGTTGGGTTATGTGGTGCACCCCTGTAGGGAAGTTTATCTATTCAATTAGCCGTGTCCCTCGATAAAAGGGCGACCCGAAGTTGTACCTTGACCTTATGACAACTAGAACCAGATACTTAATAAAACACACCCAGACAAGTTCCACAGACAACCGGGTGATCGCTTTTCCATAGGGCGACGAGGGGAGGATCGCCGGGTAGGATTATGCTATGCGATGCTACTTGGAGGACTTCATTCTACTCTCCTCTACATGCTGCAAGACGGAGGCTGCCAGAAGTGTAGTCTTCGATAGGACTAGCTATCCCCCTATTATTCTGGCATTCTGCAGTTCAGTCCATCAATATTGCCTCTTTACACATATACCCATGCATATGTAGTGTAGATCCTTGCTTGCGAGTACTTTCGATGAGTACTCATGATTGCGTTGCTCCTTCTTTTTCCATGTTTTCCTCTTCTTCTCGGATGCCGCAACCAGACGTTGGAGCCTAGGAGCCAGACACCACCATCGATGACGACTACTACACTGGAGGTGCCTACTACTATGTGCAGGCTACTGACGACGACCAGGAGTAGTTAGGAGGATCCCAGGTAGGAGGCCTGCGCCTCTTTCGATCTGTATCCCAGTTTGTGCTAGCCATCTTATGGCAACTTGTTTAAAATTATGTCTGTACTCAGATATTGTTGCTTCCGCTGACTCGTCTATGATCGAGCACTTGTATTCGACCCCTCGAGGCCCCTGGCTTGTATTATGATGCTTGTATGACTTTTTTTATTTTTAGAGTTGTGTTGTGATATCTTCCCGTGAGTCCCTGTTCTTGATCGTACACGTTTGCGTGTATGATTAGTGTACGATTGAATCGGGGGTGTCACAAGTAGATGCAGGCAGGAGTCGGTCTACTAATCTTGGACGTGATGCCTATATAATGATCATTGCCTGGATATCGTCATGATTATTTGAAGTTCTATCAATTGCCCAACAGTAATTGTTTTCCCACTGTTTGCTATTTTTCTCGAGAGAAGCTACTAGTGAAACCTACGGCCCCCGGGTCTCTTTTCATCATATTTGCCTTTGCGATCTATTTTCCTTTGCATTTATTTTCAGATCTATTAAACCAAAAATGCAAAAATACCTTGCTGCAATTTATTTGTTCCGCGATCTATTTATCCTACTACCACTTTTATCTCACGTTATTTGCCTATCTTAAGGCGCCGCACCCGAAAGGGATTGAGAACCCCTTTAACACGTCGGGTTGCGAGTATTTGTTATTTGTGTCCATGTGATGTTTACGTGGTGTGAGGAGGTTCTCCTACTAGTTCGATAACCTTGGTATCATCACTGAGGGAAATACCTACTATCGCCATACTGCATCATCCCTTCCTCTTTAGGGAAATACCGACGTAGTTCTAGCAGACATCAAGATGATCTTAAGAAATTATTATGCAAAGTGAAAGAAAAAACTTTGAATGCTAGAATGAAATGTGATACTAGGTTTGCTACTTCACCTATCTTTGTTGATGATAAGGATTATGAATTCTCTGTCGACCCAAAGTTAATTACTTTGGTTGAATTTTATCCTTTCTATGGTTATGAAACTGAAACTGTTGGGGCACACCTTACTAAGTTGAATGACATAGCCACCCTTTTTTCTCATGATGATAAAATTCGCTACTATTATATTCTAAAATTATTTCCGTTCTCATTGGAGGGTGATGCTAAGACTTGTTACAATACTCTTGCTCCTGGTTGTGTGTGTAGTTCCCATGATATGATTTATTACTTCACTGAAAAAATATTTTCCTGCTCATAACAAACAAGCTGCCTTACAGGAAATATTTAACTTTGTGCAAATTGAAGAAGAGAGTCTCCCACAAGCTTGGGGGAGGCTTCTCCAATTGCTGAATGCTTTGTGTGATCATCCTCTCAAGAAAAATGAAATACTTGATATCTTCTATAATGGACTAACCGATGCTTCTAGGGACTTCCTAGATTGTTGTGCTAGTTGTGTTTTCAAGGAACGAACTGTTGAACAAGCTGACAAACTATTGAATAACATATTGAAAAATTATGATGATTGGAATCTTCCTGAACCACCGCCTAAGCCTTCTCTGAAGAAGAGGGGTATCTTATATCTCAGTCCTGAAGATATGCAAGAGGCAAAGAAATGTATGAAGGAAAAGGTATTAAAGCTGGGGATGTCAAAAATTTACCTCCTATTGATGAAATACATGGGCTTGACACACCACCACGTAAGGTGGTAGAGGTAAACTCTTTAATGAAATTCAATGATAATGACAATCCTTATAATATGCATCCTAGATAATGCCTTTATGAGTTTGATAACTACACTAGAAAACAAGATCACTTCAATGCAAATTTTATGAAACAATTGAAATACAATTCAGATATGATTGCTCGCTTGAGTGACTTGTTATTTAGAATCTCAAATGATGTTAGAGGTGTAGGAAAACATGCCTCTATGGTTCAAACTCAACTAGAACAAGTTGCTAAGTCTCAGAGAGAATTGCTTGCTGAAATGAATAGTAATATCAATGATCATGCCGTTAGAGTAATGACTAGAGGAGGTAAAATGACTCAGGAACCACTCTATCCGGAGGGACACCCAAAAAGAATTGAACAAGTTTCTCAAAGAATTAACACTGATGCACCTAGTCCTTCTAAAAATAAAAAGAAAAATGATAGGACTTTGCATGCCTCTAGTGAACGTGAAGTAGAAAAGCCTCCTGATAATGATAATAATGTTTCTATTTCTGATGCTGAAACTCAATCTGGTAATGAACACTCACCTTCTAATAATGAAAAAGATAATTATGAGGTTCATAAAGACACTCAACCAAACAATGATAAAGAATCGAATAATGATGTTGAAATATATCCAGTTGTTGATCTTGATAACCCACAACCTAAGAATAAAAGATATGATAAAAGAGACTTTGTTGCTAGGAAATATGATAAGAAAAGAGAACCATGGGTTCAAAAACCTATGCCATTTCCACCTAAATCAACTAAGAAGAAAGATGATGAAGAATTTGAACGCTTTGCTGAAATGCTTAGGCCAGTCTTTTGGCGCACTCGTTTGACTGATATCTTAAAGATGGCACCCTATGCAAAGTACATGAAAGACATCATCTCTAATAAAAGAAAGATACCTAAAGCTGAAATATCCACCATTCTTGCTAATTATTATTTTAAGGATGGAGTACCTAAGAAACTTGGGGATCCTGGAATACCAACTATACCTTGCTCCATAAAAAGAAACTATGTTAAAACTGCTTTGTGTGATTTAGGAGCCAGTGTTAGTGTTATGCCTTTCTCCTTATATAAAAGACTTGATTTGAATAAACTCAAACCTACTGAAATATCTTTGCAAATGGCTGACAAATCAACTGCCATACCCATCCATATTTGTGAGGATGTGCCCGTTGTTGTTGCAAATGTTACTATCTTAATTGACTTTGTTATACTTGAGATGCCCGAGGACGACAACATGTCGATTATCCTTGGTATACCCTTTTTGAATACTACATGGGCTGTTATTGATTGCAATAAAAGCAAGGTCACTTTTCATATCAATGATAATAAGCATACGGTGCACTTTCCAAAGAAACAATTCCAAGTGAATGATATTGATGTTATTGAAAATTCTCTGACACTCACTATTGGACGTTTCCAACTAACTCTACCTATTGTCAAAAAGAAATATGATATACTTATTGTTGGGGATATGCATATCCCCGTTGGGGTAAAAGTTTTTCGGGTTCATGCTAATCGAAGGTGGTTGTTAATAAGACTTGATCAACCTTATTAATGGATCACTTTTGAGAGGTATGAAGTTGATGAATTTAGTAGGCACTACCTTCTGTCCTTATTTTTATTTTATGTTTTTCTTAGTTAAATAAAATAAAATGTCATGTTTTATCTATTTTTTGAATTTCTCATGCAATAAAGAATGACCCAAAAATAAAAGTTCCCAGAATGCCCTGAAAATTTAATATGATTTTTTTCTGAATATTTTTTTTGCAAATAACATCAGAGGGGGTGCACCAGGTGGGCACGACCCACCTGGGAGTGCCAGCAGCCCCAGGTGCACCCTGGTGGGTTGTGGCCCCCACGTGGGCCCCCTCACGTATCTCTTTAGCCCATGTCATCACCTACCTCCAGACAAAAATCACCATTGCTCCCTCTCGTGTTCTTGCTCTCAAACCCGCGGATTTTGATCTCTTTGCCTGAAGCTCCATTTCTGAAACTGTTTTGGGGGATTGCTACTTGGTATGTGACTCCTCCATTGGTCCAATTAGTTTTTGCTTTAGTGGTTTATATTTTGAATAATTAGCTACTCTTGGTGCTGCTTTAGATGAGCTTGCATGTTGAATTCTTAGAGTTCTAAGTTGTTTGAATGCTTCGTATGGCCTCTATGCATCCCTAGGAGTAGTTGCTATCAATCTTGTGAAGTTTTGTTGAGTAAACTTTTGTGGACTAAAAATTTCAGAATTTTATTCATAGGAAAAAGGTGAGTTTCTTCAGGAAGTTTGCTTCCAAGAAGAGCTCCAAGGGAGTTATTGGGGAGTCATCAGACAATGATTTCCGCACCCGAAGAATGGAAGAGTTGAGTGTGAACAGGGCGGATATAGGATCATGCCAGTGGATGTCTTTGCCTACCAGAACAACCAGGCAGCGGCTGAGGAGGAGCCTCAGGAGTGGGACGCTCAGGTGCCCGCTCCCCAACACTCCCACATAAGACCTGATGGCTACTACGAGTGGTGATTACCAAGTTAGGCCAAAAGCCTAAGCTTGGGGGAATATGTACTTCCACCGACATTACATTCATGTTTACACACTTCATTCCAGATGTCGGTGTCCACACTTTTTTATTGTATCATCCATGCTAGATTTATTTTTCACTTTCCTCTTGTGTGTTTGAAAAACTTTGAGAAAATCCAAAAATATTTCTAGCTTCTTTTCAGCTTTTCTTTCCAGTTTAATTGGTTGTAGTATTAAAAGAAAACCCAAAAAGATTTCTAGATTCTTATTCTTGCTTGTTGGGAGCTTTCCCGTGTAAATAGTTTTTCTCGTTTTTGTTTTTCCTTCTTTAATCTGCTTTCTTCAAGAAAAACTTAAAAACTCCAAAAATATTTCCGTGTGTTTCTCTAAAAATCTTTTTCTTTTATTGAGTCATACCGAGGAGAAGACCACGATGAAAATGTTGAGTGGCTCTCATACACATTACTATTGATCTAACAAAGAGCCCTTATTACCTTGTCTTCTCCTTTTTGAATAAAATTATTTGCAGATTCCATCTTAGTCCACGGCACTCTTGCACTATTATTATTTTCATATCATTCGGTCGTGCAAGTGAAAGGCAATAATGACGATATTTGGTGAACTGGCGGTGGCAGAGAGAAACGGGTATGAACTCAACTTGTTCTGTTTTTGTAAATATGTTTAACCTAGTATCCATGATTCAGCCTATTATGATCAAACATGTTTGCAATGACAATTAGAGATTATAGTTTCTCATGACATGCTTAAGTAGCGAGGAGTGGATAATGATTTATCTTCGATATCAACACTGCGTTAAAATGATTGTGATGTAGTATGATGATATGGTATCCTCTTCTGAATGTTCGAGTGGCTTGACTTGGCACATGTTCATGCATGTAGTTGAATCAAAACCAACATAGCCTCTATGATATTTATATTCATGGTGTTCATATCCTACTCATGCTAGTATCCAATGTTACTTATGCATAATGCATGTTCATGACCGTTTTCACTCTCTAGCTGGCTGCTAACCTATTTGCTAGCCTTCGCCTGTACTAAGCGGGGATACTGCTCGTGCATCAAAATCCTGAAACCCAAGTTATTCCAGATGAGTCCACCGTACCTACCTATATGCGGTATTACCCTGCCGTTCTAAGTAAATTTGCATGTGCCACCTCTAAAACCTTCAAATAAATATCATTTTTGTGTGCCTGGATTGTTCATAGAGTGACACAAGGTAGTTAGTATCTTCCATGCTAAGCGGGTTATTCTCATGATGAGTGTTTATTCACTCATCCTTGCACAAGAGGGGCGGTAATAGGGATTCCTAGTCCCGAATTCAAAATTGCAAATAATTAAACAAAACTCCCCCAGGATTGTTGTTGGTATGGACGGTACCCGTGGATTCGGATCAGCCGTGGAGTGTGCTTGTTGGTGGAGGGCGAGTAAACCTTTACTTTTTAACGCTTGGGAACCGCCACTAATGTGTTTCACAGGAAATATACCAATAACTAATGGTCGCGAAGTAAACAAGATGGGTACATTTCTAAAAATTTCATTTACCTCTGTTTTAAAATTTGAGTTGTGGCACCGCTGCAAATCACTGCTTCCCTCTGCGAAGGGACTATCTATTTACTTTTGTGTTGTGTCATCACCTTCTCAAATAAGTGCCAGATCTGATAGCACTATTGTCATCCTCATGCATTGTGTATAGCTAATGTTGGGTGCATCATGACTGGATCTTTTCTACCATGAATTACAATCTTTAGTCGCTTCTTGAACTTTGGAGGTGCTCTACATTTATCTTTTGCGGTCTCAGAAAGGTCTAGCGAGATACCACTATTGTCATATTATATCATGATTGTTTTGACAAAGTGTTGCCATTTGAGATATCTTGTTATTGCTCGCTAGTTGTTTATGCCGGTGTTATGAGTTACTATAATTTTTAGGAGTTATTGTTGACATGGTTAGTCATGATTTTGGCTGAAAACATGGGTGCTACTTAAGCTTATTTATGTAAACAAGAGCAAAAGAGTTCGTAAAAGTTTTTCTTTTTCACTTTCAGTTTATCAGCTGAATTTGCTTGAGGACAAGCAAAGGTTTAAGCTTCGGGCAGTTGATACGTCTCCATCGTATCTACTTTCCTAATGCTTTTCCTCTTGTTTTGGACTCTAATTTGCATGATTTGAATGAAACTAACCCGGACTGACGTTGTTTTCAACAGAACTACCATGGTGTTGTTTTTTGTAGAAATAAAAGTTCTCGGAATGGCACGAAACTTTTTGGAGATTTTTTATGGAATAAAAGAAAAATACTGGAGCCAAGAACCACCGGAGAGGGGTCCCTGGGTGAGCACAACCCACCAGGGCGCCCCCCCCCCCTCCTGGCACGCCCAGGTGGGTTGTGCCCACCTGGTAGCCCTGTAGACCCTAATTCCAACTCTATAAAATCCTATTTTCTGAAGAAAAAGTCGGGAGAAAGAATTATCACATTTCACGAGATGGAGCCGCCGCCACTGTTCTTCATCAGGAGGCTAGATCTGGAGTCCGTTTGGGGCTCCAGACAGGGGGATCTTCGATCTTCGTCATTACCAACCCTTCTCCATCGCCAATTCCATGATGCTCCCCACCGGGAGTGAGTAATTCCTTCGTAGTCTCGCTGGTTGGTGAGGAGTTGGATGAGATTCATCATGTAATCGAGTTAGTTTTGTTAGGGCTTGATCCCTAGTATCCATTATGTTTTGAGATTGATGTTGTTATGACTTTGTCATGCTTAATGCTTGTCACTTTGGGCCCGGGTGCCATGGTTTCATATTTGAACCATTTATGTTATCACCATTATATCTATGTTCTAGATCTGATCTTGCAAGTTATAGTCAGCTATTACGTGTTATGATCTGTAAACCTCGGAGTGACAGCAGTCGGGATACTTTCTAGTGATGACCGTAGTTTGAGGAGTTCATGTATTCACTATGTGTTAATGCTTTGTTCTGGTTCTCTATTAAAAGGAGGCCTTAATATCCCTTAGTTTCCTTATGGACCCCGCTGCCACAGGAGGGTAGGATAAAAGATATCATGCAAGTTCTTTTCCATAAGCATGTATGACTATTTACGGAATACATGCCTACATTATATTTATGAACTAGAGCTAGTTCTGTGTCGCCCTAGGTTATGATTGTTATATGATGAATATCATCCAATGAATTCAACGATAAAATTCCTACGAGTTTCCCACATATTGCTCTTTCTAAGTTAGTATTGCTATTACTACTATTACAACTATTACTGCTATTACTGATACTATTGTTACTGTTACCACTACTATCAAAACTATCATATTACTGTGCTAGTGATCACTTTGTTGCAGACATTTAATCTAGGTGTGGTTGAACTGACAACTCAACTACTAATACTTACAAATATTCTTTGGCTCCCCTTGTGTCGAATCAATAAATTTGGGTTGAATGCTCTACTGTTGAAAACCGTTGCGATCCCCTATACTTGTGGGTTATCAACTTTCTAGCACTTTGGTAGATTAGTTGGAAGATTGAACCCAACTAACATTCACAACTCCCTCTTGGATATCTTCCATTAAACTTGGTGAAAGAAAGACAAAATAGATCGAGGAGTATATATCCCTAGCTTCCATATGGACCCCGCTGCCACGGGAGGGTAGGACAAAATATGGCATGCAAGTTCTTTCCATAAGCACGCATGACAATTTACGGAATACATGCCTACATTATATTTATGAACTGGAGCTAGTGTCGTATTGCCCTAGGTTATGACTGTTATATGATGAATATCATCCAACGAATCAACCAATCCAATGCCTACGAATTTCTCTTATATTGCTCTTGCTAAGTTACTACTGCTACTGTTACTATTACACTTGCTACAAAATCATTGCTATCGTTGTTACCGTTACTATTATTGTTGCTACTACTATCAAAACTATCATATTACTATGCTACTGATCATATTGCTGCAGATAATTAATCTCCAGGTGTGGTTGAATTGACAACTCAGCTGCTAATACTTGCAAATATTCTTTGGCTCCCCTTGTGTTGAATCAATAAATTTGGGTTAAATACTCTACCCTCGAAAACTATTGCGGTCCCCTATACTTGTGGGTTATCAACCTTCTGTGTTGCATGTAAAATTCCATTTTGGGGTTCGCTAGATGAACCGGCGAAATTTGAGTACGAGTCATTTTTTACTACTCTTTGTTACGGTGAGGATAGAGGAGTGACACAAGGTAGAATAAAAAGTATTAATTTTCCTCAATTCACTACTTTGCACTCTTTAATGGCAAATGCATCATGGGCAAGCAGGATTGCAGCACACTATGTGCCCCTGACTTGAGCTCATACACACTGCTCTGACAGGAATTAAACGTTATAATCTTGGAGTGATCGTTGCATGAAGATTACAACATAATGCTGTTAGTGGTCACTTTGGGATTTATACCTCCCGTGTAGCTAAGGAGCTGGGTGTGTCACCTTGGCCTAATGATCCCATTCTACCTACCCAGTACTTAGACTTTGAGGACATGAAGCACCATAAGTTCCTTAAGGGCACAATCAATAATTACACTTATAACTTGATGTTCAATAAACATCCCATTGTACTTATTATTTTGCCTGCACCTGCTCTCTTTGATTATCACAGTAAAAAAGATATTATGTTCATGAGAGCGAGTCCCGCTCATACAATGCAGAGATCGAGGCTGCTCGACGGGCCGAGGAGGCTGCACCAAGAGCCTCCGTGAGTTATCATTACTATTATCTAGGCCATGGATGGTGATTACCAATCTAGGCCAAAAGCCTAAGCTTGGGGGAGTACGTATTTCCACCGACGATACATTCATGTTCACACATTTCATTCCAGTTGTCGGTGTCCACACTTTTTCATTGTATTATCCATGCTAGATTTATTTTCTTGTTTTCTTCTTGTGTGTTTGAAACACTTTGAGAAAATCCAAAAATATTTCTGGCTTTTTTTTCGGTTTTCCTTCTTAGTTTATTTAGTTGTATTATTAAAAGAAAAACTCAAAAAGATTTCTCGATTCTTTTTTTGCTTGTTGGGAACTTTCCAGTGTAAATAGTTTTCTCGTTTTTTGTTTTTCCTTCTTTAATTTGCTTTCTTCAAGAAAAAACTAAAAACTCCAAAAATATATCAGTGTGTTTTTCTGAATTTTTTGTTTCTTTTGTTGAGTCATACTAGTTAAAGGGAGGACCACGATGAAAATGTTGAGTGGTTCTCATATACATTATTGTTGATCTAACAAAAAGCCCATATTAATTTTTCTTTCCCTTAGAATAAAATGTTACAGATTCCAGCTTAGTCCACGACACTCTTGCACTATTATTATTTTCATATCATTCGGTCGTGCAAGTGAAAGGCAATGGTGACGATATTTGATGAAGTTACTGTGGCAGGGGAAAGCGGGTAAGAACTCAAGTTGTTCTTGTTTTTGTAAATATGTTTAACCTAGTATCCATGATTCAACATATTATGATCAAATATGTTTGCAATGACAATTAGATATTATAGTTTCTCATGCCATGCTTAAGTAGCTAGGAGTGGATAATGATTTATCTTAGGTGTCAACGTGCATTAAAATGATTCTGATGTAGTATGATGATATGTTATCCTCCTCTGAATGTTTCAGGTGGCTTGACTTGGCACATGTTTACGCATGTAGTTGAATCAAAATCAACATAGCCTCCATGCTATTTATGTTCATGGTGTTTATATCCTACTCGTGCTAGTGTTCAATGTCGATTATTCACAATGCATGTTCATCGTTGTTTTCGCTCTCTAGCTGGCCGCTTCTTAATTTATTTGCTAGCCTTCGCCTGTACTAAGCAGGAATACTGTTTGTGCATCAAAATCCTTAAACTAAAGTTATTCTAGATGAGTCCACTATATCTACATATATGCGGTATTACTCTGCCGTTCCAAGTAAATTTGCATGTGCCACCTCTAAAATTTCAAATGAACATTTGTTTTGTGTGCCTAGACCGCTCATGGAGCAAGAGGGGGTGGTCAGTATCTTCCATGCTAGGCGGGTTATTCTCATGATGAGTGTTTATTCACTCGTCCTTGCACAAGAGGGGCTGGTAATAGGGATGCCCAGTCCCGAAATAAAAAATTGCAAATAATTAAACAAAACTCCCTCGGGACTGTTGTTGGTATGGATGGCATCCGTGGATTCGGCTAGCCATGGCTTTTGTTTGTTGGTGGAGGGGGAGTAAACCTTTACTTTTACCGTTTGGGAACCACCGCTAATGTGTTTAGCATTTTAGATATTGATAAGTCTTGCTCGTAAGGTTGACAGGAAGGGTGCACATCCCAAAATTGTATTTATCTCTGTTTAAGTTTTGAGCTCTCGCACCTCTGCAAATCCCTGCTTCCCTCTGCGAAGAGACTATCTATTTACTTTTATGTTATTTTACTTTTATGTTGAGTCATCACTTATCAAACAAGCGCTAGACCTGAGAGCACTATTGTCATTCTCATGCATTTGTGTTTAGTTAATGTTGAATGCATCATGACTGGATCTCTTCTACCATGAATTACAATGTTTAGTCGCTTCTTGAACTTTGAAGGTGCTCTGCATTTATGTTTTGCGGTCTCAACAAGGGCTAGCGAGATACCACTATTGTCATATTATATCATGATTTTTTTGACAAAGTGTTGGCATTTGATATATTTTATTATTGCTCACTAGTTGATTATGCCATTGATATGAGTTAATATAATTTTTAAGAGTTATTGTTGACATAGTTAGTCATGATCTTTGCTGAAAAGTGAAAACCTGGGTGCTACTTAAGCTTATATATGTAAACAAGAACAAAAGAGTTCGTAAAAGTTTTTCTTATCACTTTCAGTTTGCCACTGAATTGCTTGAGGACAAGCCATGGGTTAGACTTGGGGGAGTTGATAAGTCTCCATCGTATCTACTTTTTCTAATGCTTTTGCTCTTATTTTGGACTCTAATTTGATTTGGATGGAACTAACCCGGATTGACATTGTTTTCAGAAGAACTACCATGATGTTGTTTTTGTGCAGAAATAAAATTTCTCTAATTTGGACGAAACTTTTTGGAGAATTATTTCCCAATAAATAAAAAATACTAGAACCAAGACCCACCAGAGGGGGTTCCCTGGCTGCGCACAAGACACTAGGGCGCGCGCCCCTATGGCGCGCCCTGGTGGGTGGTGGGGCCCTAGGGGCTCCACTGACCCTAACCCCGATGCTATCAAATCCTATTTTTCAAAAAAAAATAAGGGAGGAAGTTTCATCATGTTTTACGATACAGAGCCACCGCCACCTCCTGTTCTTCATCGGGGGCCAGATCTGGAGCCCATTCGGGGCTCCGGAGAGGGGAACATTTGGTCTTCGTCATCACCAATCCTCCTTCATCACTAATTCCATGATGCTCCCCGCTGGTAGTAAGTAATTCCTTCGTAGGCTCGCTGGTCTGCGAGGAGTTGGATGAGATTCATCATGTAATCGAGTTAGTTTTGTTAAGGTTTGATCCCTAGTATCCACTATGTTCTGAGATCGATGTTGCTATGACTTTGCTATGCTTAATGCTTGTCACTAGGGCCCGAGTGCCATGATTTCAAATCTGAACCATTTATGCTTTCACCATTATATCTATGTTCTAGATCCGATCTTGCAAGTTATAGTCACCTATTACACGTTATGATCCGTAAACCCCGGAGTGACAGTAGTCGGGATACTTTCTGGTGATGACCGTAGTTTGAGGAGTTCATGTATTCACTATGTGTTAATGCTTTGTTCCGGTTCTTTATTAAAAGGAGGCATTAATATCCCTTAGTTTCCTTATGGACCCCGTTGCCACGGGAGGGTAGGACAAAAGATGTCATGCAAGTTCTTTTCCATAAGCACGTATGAATATTTGCAGAATATATTCCTACATTATATTTATGAACTGGAGCTAGTTTTGTGTCTCCCTAGGTTATGACTATTATATGATGAATATCATCCAACCAATTCACCAATCCAATGCCTACGATTTTCCCACATATTGCTCTTGCTAAGTTACTATTGCTACTGCTACTGTTACAACTGTTATTGTTGTTACCGATACTATTGTTACTGTTACCACTACTACCAAAACTATCATATTATTGTGCTACTGGTCACTTTGTTGCGGACATTTAATCTCCAGGTGTGGTTGAATTTACAACTCAACTGCTAATACTTATAAATATTCTTTTGGCTCCCCTTGTGTCGAATCAATAAATTTGGGTTGAATACTCTACCCTCGAAAACTGTTGTGATCCCCTATACTTGTGGGTTATCAACTTCCTAGCACTTTGGTAGATTAGTTGCAAGATTGAACCCAACTAACTTTCACAACTCCCTCTTGGGTATCTTCCATTAAACTTGACGAAAGAAAGACAAAATAGATCGAGGAGTATATATGTGTAAGAATTGTGCAGCAAAGAAATCATTTTTTTCTCAAAAGAACTCATGAATAGATTTGATCATAAAGTGACAAACCATCACATCGCAACAAAAACACCAACAAATTACATCCGATGGATCACAATGATGTAGGGTAGCTCATTTGATCATTGTAGTGAGAAGCAATTGAGAGAAAACCATCTAGCTATTGTTGTGGATCCATAGTCCAAAGGAAAGTACTCACAAGCGATCATGGTAGACTTTAAGCTGATGGAGATGCCTGTCGAAATGATTTCTCTCTCCAGCAGAGTACCGAAAAAAGGCCTTCCGATTGGGTTACTTCGGAGTAGAGAGGTGTAGCGGCGGAAACAGAATAACTTCTCGATATTTAGAGTTTTCCAGGTGAACAAAAAATGTACGAGTTGAGAGGCGGTGCAGCGAAGCCTCTGGGGGCACGCAACCACCCACTCTGACCATGTGGTGGTTGTCGGTCACCTACTAAGTGGGGCCCAGGTCCTCTGAAGCTTCTCGATGAATTTATTCTGGATTTCTTTCAGAATCTTTGGATAAAATTGATTTTCTAGAAATTCCTAAAACACTTCACACACAAACAAACAAGAAAACGCAACAAGCTGCAACAATAAATCACACACGAACACGACACATGGTTGAATAGATAGAAAGGAAAACAATTTAATTAGCCATGCAAAGGACATCAAAACCTCTCTAAACCAAGCAAGTTACAAACCTTCACGCAATGAAGCAGACCACACACTGCAAGAATAACCTGCACAATAAAGAAGTTACACGTCAGACATCCCAAGAAACACACACAATGCGTAAACACAAGTGGCTCAAATCTGTAAGCATCAACAACGATGATGCAATGGGACAACCAATAGAAGGACAACAATAGTCATCAAGAAGATCCAATAGCCAAGAGGGCAAGAACTCCAGCACAACAAGCGATGAAATTGTAGGCATTTACCTAAGCGATGGCGTAACGAAAAATTCTACCTTGAATAAAAATAGATGCATCCATGTAAATGCATCTACTGCCACCCCTTCTCCCCTGGAAAGCCCGAACCTGGGTAAAAGCCCTTATATCTGTTAGCATCTCACCAATAGCCTAGCTAGGATACACTACCGAGGGATCAGCCAGATTTAGCTCTGACACATGTCAACCCGACCTCACCCTACACACGTGGACGAGCACACTAGATGGCGCCCGCATGTGCAATGGAAACCATCACAGAGAGGTGGCCCCACACATGCCCATGGCCCATGCGTCATCGACCCCAAGGAAATCGGCTCAGGTGTGAGGCGTCTGCAGAGACCAGACGACTGGGAGTGCACCCGTTTGTTCGCCTACTAAAAGCCCTACTGACCTACCTGTGAAAAGCTTGGAGGCATTGGCAGGAGGCGTGTCGTGGGCATCGATGCCCCTAGGAGGCGGGTACCCCAACATCCTTTATACTAGGATTAGAAAGACCCGAGGTCCTTCGGCACGTCGAAAGGATGGAGGCGAGGGAACCAGCGTGAACGCAACAGCCTCACAATCTTAGTCGCCACCTATCTTCCACGTATGTCAAGATTATGTGGGATGCATAAAATAATCTAACTTCGATGACACAGCTGAAGAAAAATGAAATACCACACTGCTTCTGCGGTAGAGCTACGGTGGGTTGGGCGCACAGGTCGTCAACTAACGGCACATCGCATACCCTCCCCGTGTGCATGTCCACCGTATGGGCAGGCCCATACGCCCCCCCCCCCCATTGTTTTTTCTTTTTTCTTCTAGTTTTTCCTTCCTTTTGTCTTTTTCGTTTTCATTTTCATTTTCTTTCTTCATTTTCATTTTCATTTTTTTCCTTTTATTTTTTGATGTTGGTTTTTTCTTTTTATTTTTACTTCATTCCTTACTTTCATTTTTTATTTTGTGAACATCCTTGAATTTTCTCAATATTTTTCAAAATCCTGAACATTTTCCAAATATGTGGACATATTTTTGGAATTGATTGTATTAAATGGTGAATATTTTTTGAAATGATGAACATTTATCAAATTCTTGAATACTTTTTACAAATTTATGATTTTTTCAAACTCATGAACATATTTTTGAATCAGTGGACATTTTTTGAATTGACATACACTTTTTTAGAAGGTTCATGATTTTATTTTGTTTTGTGAAAATAAATTTAATTCATGATTTTTTTAAAAAAATATGGGAACAATGTTTGAAATTGGCAAATATTTTTTTAGTTTTGTGATTTTTCTAAAGTAATCTAGAACATTTTCTAATTTATGAACATGTTTTTGAAATTAGCAAAAAGTTTTACTTTTGTGAATTTGTTTGCAAGATTATGAACATTTTTTGAATTCACGAACATTTTATTATTTCTCCAACAATGTTTTTCGAAATTCAGTATTTTTCTGGAATTTAGAACTTCTGAAATCCCGAATTGTATGAAGGAAGAAAAAAATCGAAAAGAACGACAAAAAAATAAATAACAAAAGGAAAAAACAGGAGACGTACGATGCCACACATGGGCCAGCCAAAAAGGGCGTGGTGGCTCATTCGCCGCTTACCAGGGAGCCTTATGTCTTTCTTATGCCGAATCCTATTTGGTGCCTTAAGCAGGGACCTCTTGTTCGGTGCCTTAAGCGCCTGAACAGGCGCCTGGCGTCCACGCGCCCCACCTCATGGGCCGGCCCACAATGCGCAGAGGAAGTAAAATTGGCTCGTGAAAAAATCACAGAAAAAAGTGCAGGTACGGGGACTCAATATTGCGCCGTGCCGCTATAACAGACAAAGTGTTCTGCTAACCACTACAGCTGGTAACCACAAGTGACTGGGAAGAATGCGAAAGGTTTAAGAACCATTGTATCCGTGCTATTTATTATATTTTCAAATTATTTATAAACAACTTTTTTTATGAAAAAGAGTTCATCAAATTTCAAAAAACGTTTATGAATTTGAAAAAATAGTTCATTGGTTTTAAAAAAAGTTCATCAAATTAAAAAAAGTTCATTGAATTTGAAAAAAGGTTCATCAATTTTAAAAAAGTTCATCAAATTTGAAAGGAGTTCATCCCTCTTTTTAAAGTGCATCGAATATAATTTTTTTATCAATTTTGAAAAAGTTCATCAAATTTTTGAAAAAAAACTCATCGAATTTGAAAAGGTTCATTGATTTTTAAAAAGTTCATCGAACTGGAAAGAAAGTGCATCAATTTGGAGAAAAGTTCATCAATTTTGAAAAATGGTTCATCATTTTTGAAAAAAATTCGTTCAATTTAGAAAAACAAAAAAAGTAAAAGAATAGAAAACCAAACCAAAAGAAAAACGAAAAAGGGAAAAAGAAAAAGAGGTACGAAGAAAAGAGTAAAGAAGATATAATTGTGCACATAAGGCGACGCCGGTTGGGAGGTTAGAGCAGTGAAGAACGACCGGGAGGTCACCGGTTCGAATACCGTCGGCCGCCCCTGCTTTTTTGTGTTTTAGACAAGCAGAAAGAGAAGGAAACGGGCCAAGCCCAAGTAGCCGCGCCCTTCAGGCACCGGTTCGCAAATGGGCGCTTAAGCGCAAAGCTCCTAATAGGATTCACCCTTTAAGCGCCGTTACATAGTGTTCTTCAAACAGGCGCACACCCTCACTTCCCTGCTAGGCCTGCCCATCTTTCTTCTTTCTTCTTCTGTTTTAACACCAAAAAACTACGCGCCCAGTGTGTTTCAAACCGGCCGACCTCCTGGTCCTACGTATGTTGTGCTAACCACCACACCAACTATACGTGATGTGCTTAAGTACATATTTTTCCTTCTTTTCTTCTCACTTCCTTTTTTATAGTTTTTTGTTCCTTTTTTCTTTTTATTGGAAGATTTTTATTCAATTTATTCCATTTATTTTTCTATTTCTATTTTCTTTTTATTTTGCTAAATGCGTGAACTTTTTTGAAGTAGGTCGATTTTTATGAAGTTTGGTGATCTTATTTTGCAAAATTGAATGAAGTTCTTTAAAAATCAAAATACATTTTTTCAAAATTCATGAACATTTTTTCAAAATTGAATGAACTTTTCTCAAAATTGATGATAGCTTTTAGAATATCGACGAACTTTCTTAAAAATCGCAACTCTTTTTGAAAATCAATGAACTTTTTTTCAAAATTGAATGAACTTTTTTCATTTTGTGCACTTTTTGAAATTCGTAAAATTTAATTATTTTGTGGACTATTTTTAGTTCCCGATTTAAAGAAAATACACACTTTTCTGAAAAGTCAAGGGTCAACTGTTCAATGATTGACCTTTCAACCGTGGCCAGAGAACCTGGGGAAACCGTTGCCCAGCAATCAGCGGTTAACTCCAGCACGCTTGGTCAACTCCATCAAGCGTTGGCTCCATAATGGGCCGGCCCATGAGGCATGCACGTGACAGCTCGTGCCACTCGCTGGCGCATAAGACACAAGGAAAAGGTATCATTGCTTATAACGAGACTTTTTTTGTGGATTATAGCGATACCTAAGGCGCCAAGGAGGTCTCATTGCAAATAATGAGTCCTAGGAGAGCCCCTAGCTGACGTTCGTGTTCGTCAAGAAGACGAGCATTTGCGCAAGGCGCGATTGAATGGGCCGGTCCATTTCCTGGCATCACAACGAGCAAAGTACTACAAATCCTAAAATCAAGTGTTGTATGGAGGAATCGAACTCCAAACCATATGATCAAGAGTTAGCGTTCCATACCACTTGAACTGTCGCATGATTGCGATCAATAGGGTGCATGGATACTTAAGAACTATATGTAGTGATAGATCCAAAAATAAAAATTCAACCATTGGACATTTTTAATATATGTTGGACATTTTTGTAATATCATTGTTCAAGAACTCGGCCGAGTTACCATTTAAATGCCCATTTAATCGCTACTCAGTGCCTAACTAAGGCGAATAGCACATACTCGGTTCATCAAATGGTCAAGCCGATTAACTGGCATTTAATCGGTTATCAGATGATTAACTGATTGTCAAACCGATTAAACGGTGATGGTTCAGGTAAGTGAAGCGGCATCCAAATAAAAAAAGGGGGGCAAGCGAAGCGGCAATCCAGGCCATTATTTGGCTAGCCCCGTAACCTCTGGCGCTGCACCCTCCCTCTCCCAAATCGTAGCGCCCGCGCCCCTTCCTCTCCTGACTCCTCATGAGCATGGCTTCTCCTCGTCGGCCCTAGCCACCGCCGGCGATCTCCCTACTCCCGTCGCCGGCCCTAGCCTCCTTCTCTGACCCCATCCCCTCCCATCCTCTTCTCCCCATCTCTCCTCCAGCCCCTACCTGCAGGCTGCAGCGGCGGCGGCATAGGACAGGCAGCAACAACGACCTAGCCCAGGAAGCGGTGCCAACGACCTAGGCCAGGCAGCAGCGCCGGTGACCCCTCGAACCAGGCCCCCATGGCTTCACCAACCAACAAGGTACAGTTCTGCTAAGAATAAGATTCATCTCAAGGTTTTAATCTCTTCTATGATTTCCATCTAGTTTGGCTCTCAAGGTTTTAATCTCTGCTATAAGTCTCGAGGTTTTAATCTTTGGCAACAAAATTTGCAGGGGTCTACGGTATGGATGCTTGTTGTCACATGTATGGCCTACGACATTATATTTTAGTATAAATGTATAATACGTAGCTGTGAGCATTGGATTATGTGGTACAATACGTGAAAAACTAGTTACATGTTGCCAATATATTCTCATGTGCAACCGATTAATGATCGACCGATTAATTCAGTTAAATGACCGATTAACCGATTAATCACTAATCAATAGTCGACCGAGCAGTTACCAGTTACCGAATTCCCGAACAATGTGTAATATACGGTAAACATTTCTCCAATACACGTTGAACCTTTTTTGTGATATATACTGAAAATTTCGAAACTATATATTTAAGATTTTTGTGATATACCTTGAACAATTTGAAAATATAAATTGAACATTTTTTTATGTGTGCTAAAAAATTTTAAGTACACAACAAACTTTTTCTTAATACGCGGTGAACATTTTTTAATACGCAATGAACTCTTGTATAATACACAAGAAAGGAAGAAAGCTAAAAATAAACAGAAAAAACACAGATTGTTCATCGTATTAAAGTATGAATAAAAAATGCACGATGAAATATTTCCTTAATGTAAAAAAGAAAGATAACATTAGCAAGAATATAACAAAAATGACGCAAAAGAACTAGAAAGCAAAAACAGAAAATACGAATAATTTTTTTGAGACATGAAAATATAAATAAATATATAAAAAACAAAAAAGCAACAGAAGAAGGCGAAAGAAAAACCAAAGCAGCAAACGGCCAGCACGCTCTGCCGTGAACTGGAAGGCCACCAGTGTGCGCTTCAGTGAAGCTACAGCATTTTGACGCACATGGGCGTCAAGCTGGTTCCTATTCGGCGCCCTATGCGCCCGAAATAGGCTTAACGGTACAGGGCGCACACCCATGCACCGCCCTGGGCCGGCCCATGTTTCTTTTTTTTGTCCTGTTGAAACTACAGCAAAAAATAATGTGCACAAGCAATGTATCGAACATGGGATCGATCAATTCACAGATCAACGCACTCACCACTAGGATAACGACGCACTTGTGCTTACAGACTTCCTTTCTTCTTTTTATTCTTTCTCTAGGTCGTTTGCTGGTCAATTTCTTGGCTTTTTTTCCTTTTTCCTTTTTCACTTTTCTTTTCTCATTTCCCTTTCTTTTTTTATTTCCTTAAATGCGTGAACTTTTATCAAACTCGATGAACTTTTTCCAAATTCAATGAACTTTTATCACAATCGATGAACTTTTCTTCCAACTTAATGAACTTTTTTTAAATTCAATGAACATTTTTTTAAATCGATGAACTTTTTCCAAAATTGATGAACTTTTTTTCAAAATCGATGAACTTTTTTCATTTTCTGTGAACTTTTAAAAAATTGATGAACTTTTTTCGAATTCAATGAACTTTTTCTTTAAATCGACAAACTGTTTTCAAATTTGATGAACTTTTTTTCAAAATCGATGAACTTTTTTTAAAACCAATGAACTTATTTTAAAATTTATGAACTAGTTTTCAAAATCGATGAACTTGAATTTCAAAATCAATGAAGTTTTCAACTAATTTTCTGATTTTTTACGTTAAATGTTTCACAAAAGGAATGTTTAAGTACCATTTTATCCTAGTTGTAGAACAACACAACGTGTATGGTGTAGTGGTACTTGCGTTAGTGCACAACAGACATGCGATCCTGTGTTCGAAACACGGCTTGCTCGCTTTTTCTTCACGTTTTTTTTTTTGCGACGTGTTTTTGTTGTGATCGATCGAGCCCCACCTGGGCCGGCCCAGTATCGTGGCATTTCGAGCGCCACAGCTCGAAACCGGCGCTGAAGGCGCCGGTTAGGAGCTCTCGGGCGTCAAATAGAGTTCGCCGAGACCTAGAGTGCTCTCGCGTCAAGCTCCACAGTAAATGGGCTGGGCCAGGCGCGCGGGATGCCACGCCCTCATTTTTTGTTTGTTTTAACGTCTTTGGTTTTCATTATTTACTTTTGTTTATACTTTCAAATATTCTTAATAAACAACATTTTCACATAATTCTTTTTAAAAGAATGTTAACCAAACATTAGAAAAAGGTTAAATGTGTATAAAGGAAATGTTTCCCATGTATAGGAAAAATGTATAAAATATGTGTGTAAAAAGTTGCTCATGTATTGAAAACATGTTAATCAAGCATATAAGAAAAATGTTAAACACACATTTTAAAAATATTGAGTGTATAGAAAAAATGTTGAACATGTGTTAAAAATAGTCAAATTTTTTTTGAAAATATTGATCAAGTATTTAAAAAATGTTAAATGTTTATAAATAGAATATTTCTCATGTATAAAAAGAATATACAATGTGTGTAAAAAAGTTGACCATGTATTTATAAAATATTAATTAAGCATTTGAAAAAAATAGTAAGCGAGCATTGGAAAAATGTTAATCAAGCAATTGAAATATGTTAAATGTATATAGAAAAATGGTGTCCATTTATTAAATAAATATTAACCTTATATTCGAAAAAAATTAATCAAGCATTTGAAAATGTTAAAATGTGCACTGATATTTTGAACATGTATTAAAAAATGTTAATCCTGTATTTGAAAAATATTAATCAAGCATTAATAATTTTTTAGAAATTTGTATATAATTTTTTGACCATATTTTATAAAAATAATAAAATTGTACTTAAATATTTTAAACATGTATTAGAAAACTATTGTTGACACATAAAAAATTTAGAATGAAAACCAAGGGAAAGAAAGAAAAACAAAAAAGAAAAAAGAAACCAAAGATAAGATAAAAATGAAAAAAAAGCAAAGAAACAAGTGCAAAAAGAACGAAAAGCAGTGGAAGCCGGTAAAGAAATAAAGAAAAACAAAAGATCCGTTAAAAACCGGGAAAGAAACAAAACACCAAAAATGAAAGTAAATGAGAAAGAAAAAGCACGATGAAAAACATGAAAGAACAAAAGAGAAACCGAAGAATAACAAACAAAATAATGAAAAAAAGAAAAGAAAAACCCGAAGAAGAAATAAGAAAACCAAACAAAAAACAAAAGAAAACAGAAAAACCCAAATGGACACATCAGCAAACGGCCGACTAGCGAATGAAACGAGTGCACATTATTGAGCCGAACCATAGGCACGTTGTGCAGGAAAATAAATTGCGAGACGAATGCTGGTCTCGCTACAAAGGAGGCATAGTATTCGCGCCACTACTGTTGATTTCGCTATAAAGGAAACATAGACCGGCCTAAGCTTCCATGGCATGGAGCTTTTCAACCTCTCGTTGCTAGTCAGGCAGGGAGAATATTGCAAGATCAAGAATCACCGAGTTCACGGATACTAAAGGCGGTTTACTTTCTGGATACTAAATTTCTTGATGCGAAAGTGGGCACACAACCATCGCAGATGGCGTGCCATATATGAAGGAAAGGAAATTCTTAAAATTGGGTTGATCCGGAGCATACAAGATGGGGAAGATACTAATGCATGGGCGGACTGTTGGTTGCCGCGTGATTTTGTGCTTTGGCCTATTTGTGCAGCGGCAACGAGCCCACCGGAGAAGGTAGCCAATTTCATAAGAGCAACGACAAAATAATGGGATGTTCAGAAGCTAAACACGTATATGTTGCCTATGGATGCAGAGGTGGTTCGACATATTCTGTTAAGTCACTCAAACTCAAAGGATTTCTAGGCATGGCATTATGATCGCCACGAGATCTTTACTGTCGATCTTGTTACAAGCTCTTGGTTGACACGAAGCTAGAGAGAGAGGCTTGGCTCTGTGGTGACACTGGGAACTCAAATACAAAAAAGGATAAGAAGGGTCGAAAGAAGTTGTGGCGCACAAGAGTCCCACCAAAGCTTCGCATGTTCGCATGGAGGCTAGCCAGAGCGTCATTGCCTATTGGGGAGGTGCAAGCATAGAGGTAAATGACCACTACACATGTATGTTCTCTATGTAATGCAGCGAACTCGACACATGGAGACACTCCCTGCTTGAGTGTAATATGGCAAAAAGCGTGTGGGCATTGCGAGATGATGATTCTTCTCTCCCAATATATGGGGATGAAACACCGGATGCAAAGCTATGGTTATTCAGGATGATTGAGACCTTGTCGAATGAGAAATTTGTAGAGGTACTGGTCACATTCTGGGCAATATGGTATGCAAGGCGCATAGCTATTCATGAGCACAAATTTTAGAGCATGTCGATGCATTTATTCATTAGCAGATATCTGGAGTATATTAAGAGGCTAGATAAGCCAAGACATGCGATAATCAGGACAGTGCCTCAGTGGATTTTGCCACCAACATGACACTACAAGATTGATGTTGATGGAGCCGTGGCAAAGACGCAATGCAGATGGGCTATAGGGGTAGTGAGCCGTGATGAACAAGGGCGCTTCTAGGGGCTCGACAGTTGTATTTGAGGGCATCATAGATGCGGAAACCTTGGAGGCACTAGCTTATCAAGAAGCACTAGCGTTAAGCAAGGACATCAGCCTGGAAAGAATACAAGTGCCTGCTGACTATCTAAGAGTTGTACGGGAAATCGAAGCGCCAAAGAACCTCGGTGGACATTGCATGATGTTTCAAGAGATCACAGAGTGAATCAAATTATTTAGAGCTTGTTGTTTTAGTCATGAACAACGCAAAGTGTAACGGAGAGCCTCATAGACTAGCTCGTATGGTTACATCTTTCGATGTAGGTCGGCATGTGTGGTTTGATGCACCACCTACTCATTTATGTTTTCATGTAAACATTGAACTTATACAATAAAGTGCGCTATGACTCTAAAAAAAGTACTTGCACGACTTAGCGCGCCACATAGAAGGTCTCGTAAACAACACCATCCGTGTGCTCACAACTTTATCTAGAAAAGAGTGAGTTGCAAGGCTGAAACGAGCCAGGCCTTTTGCATGACCTGAAGGAAATATGCCCTAGAGGCAATAATAAAGTTGTTATTTTATATTTCCTTATTCATGATAAAGTTTTATTATTCATGCTAGAATTATATTGATCGGAAACCTGGATACATGTGTGAATACATAAACAAACACCGTGTCCCTAGTGAGCCTCTATTAGACTAGCTCGTTGATCAAAGATGATTAAGGTTTCCTAACCATGGACATGAGTTGTAATTTGATAATGGGATCACATCATTAGGAGAATGATGTGATGGACAAGACCCATCCGTTAGCTTAGCATAATGATCGTTCAGTTTTATTGCTATTGCTTTATTCATGTCAAATACATATTCCTTTGACTATGAGATTATGCAACTTCCGGATACCGGAGGAATGCCTTGTGTGTTATCAAATGTCACGGCGTAACTGGGTGATTGTAAAGATGCTCTACGGGTATCTCCAAAGGTGTTTGTTGAGTTTTCATAGATCGAGATTAGGATCTTTCACTCTGAGTATCGGAGAGATATATCTGGGCCCTCTTGGTAGTGCACATCATAAGCTTGCAAGCAAACGACTAAGGAGTTAGTCATGAGGTGATGTATTACGGAACGAGTAAAGAGACTTGCTCGTAACGAGATTGAACTAGGTATGAAGATACCCACGATCGAATCTCGGGCAAGTAACATACCGATGGACAAAGGGAATTACGTATGTTGTCATAACGGTTCGACCGATAAAGATCTTCGTAGAATATGTAGGAGCCAATATGGGCATCCAGGTTCCACTATTGGTTATTGACCGGAGAGGTGTCTCGGTTATGTCTATATAGTTCTCGAACCCGTAGGGTCCGCACGCTTAACGTTAGATGACGATATAATATTATATGAGTTATGTGATTTGGTGACTGAATGTTGTTCGGAGTCCCGAATGAGATCATGGACATGACGAGGAGTCTCGAAATGATCTAGAGGTAAAGATCAATATATAGGACGATAGTATTCGGACACCAGAAATATTTCAGAGGGTATCGGGTACTTATCGAGTCACCGGAAAGGAGTTTCGGGCACCCCCGGCAAAGATATGGACCTTATGGACCAAGAGTTGGAACACACCAGCCCACAAGGGGCTGGTGCGCCCCTATACAGGCCAGCCCTATGAGGAGGAGAAGGAAAGAGGGGAGGGCAATGAAAGTGTGGGGTAGGACTCCCCCTTCCTTCCCTCTCCCCCCTCTTTCCTTCCCCTTGTTTATACA
>NC_041391.1:297691645-297699226 GCF_002162155.2 Triticum dicoccoides | reverse complement strand
CCCACACACATATATATATATAGGATGGCCATTTGGGACACCTAGGTGCCCAGGCACCTTGTCTAGAAACCGTCGGATTACATTAAGATGTGTGCAATTGTATTAGTACTAAAACAAATTGGTTAAACTTTGACTCTTTAATTAGAAAAGAATTATTGCTTGATCTGGATACTTAATACCCTCATTAAACAAGAAAGAGAAAATCAGCAATTAATGGTACCTTGTGACGTACTAATTCATATACCTATAAAAATTCACATACTAATTCATATACTTATAAAAACTCATATACTTCATCACGTACTAATTTATATATCTATAAAAATCATATACCTAGTCACATACTAATTTATATACCTATAAAAAATCATATACCTAGTCGGGTACTAATTCATATACCTAGTCACGTACTAATTTATGTACCTATAAAAATCATATACCTAGTCACGTACTAACTTTTTCATATATCTAATTAATATCTGCCGTATATGTAAATTGTACTATTTCTGGGTATATCTCTAATATCATTTACGAGTATGTCTCAAAATATTTTACGTGTATTAAAAAATGGTGTATCATTTTTTGGGTTATGTACCGTTCAAAGTATATTAGTTTTGCGTGTATCTTCAAAGCATGCATGTATTGAAAAAAGGTATACGGATATGATATGTTAGGTCCATGTACGTACTAAAAAGTGGGTATTAGCATGTATCATATATATTTGTAAAAGTAAAACATAATTAGGATTACATTTAATATTATTTGGTGACTTTATTTTTGAAAAAAAAATATTAGTCGCCAAAAAGTGTGACCCGGCCCTAAATTTTTTAATACTAGATACCTTGAAAAGTAAAACACCAGAAGAATGCATAATATACGTCCTAATTATACATACAAACATTTGCGACGATATTTCGTATTATTTTGTCATATTTGATACCTTAAAAAATCAGAGTGTATATACACACCCTTTTATTTTGGAAAGGAATCATTGCTAGGAAAGTACTAAAATATTATTTTTGGAAAGCAATAGTTGCCTATTAGAACTGATAGTGCACTGGAAAGTCATATGTCGTGGATTGTACATCATGCACCATGAATATCACTTACTATAACGGGCATCTAGGTGCCCAGGCACCTAGGTGTCCCATATAATTTACATATATATATATATATATATATATATATATATATATATATGAAAAATCCATCCTACCACCCGGTGGTAGTTACCCTACATATCTCATATATTAGCATGTGGTACTATATATACTATTTTATTGTTTTAATTATGTTCATATACTATATCTAAGATATTTTAAAACAAGTTACATGAAAAAATTGCATATGAGCTTATAGTTTTTGTTATATTTGTGAAATACGTACATATTTGTACGTAAAAGGAGCATACTCAAAAACTGGTTCATACTACTTAAAAATTTGTATATATACTACCTAATCATTGTTATATAGTACATACTACACATACACATTCTCGATTTTGACAGATACTACATACAACATACAAAACACAAGTGGTGGTAACTACCACTGCTTGTAGGAAACATTTGTCCCATCATCATCACCGTCTACCGTTTACTTCCTCGGTCATATTTTCAGAGTGGCTAGGCGAATCCCTGCGGAGATGACATCATCATCATCGTCACCACGCCGTTGTGCTGAAGGAACTCATCTACTACCTCGCCGTCTTGCTGGATCAAGAAGGCGGAAGACGTCACCGAGCTAAACGTGTGCAGAACACGGAGGTGTCGTGTGTTTGGTACTATATCGGTTGGAGCGCGAAGAAAGTTCGATTACATCAACTGCGTTGTGAAACGCTTCTGCTTACGGTCTATGAGGGTACGTAGACACACTCTCCCCTTTCGTAGTTATGCATCTCCATGGATAGCTCATTGCGTGTGCGTAGATTTTTTTTTGTTTTGTTTCCATGCTATGTTTCCCAACGTGACCAGGCAGTGCACTCATCACCACGCCGTTGACTTTCTGACTAGGTCCAACCCACAGGGTGACGAGTTCCGTCGTCGCCAATGAAAGCTACGGATGGCAAATAAACCTTTTGTATAATCCATTTTTTGTTCTTGTGTTTTCGTGTATAAACACATGCCTTGCTCAAATGGGCAAAGTAATCAAACCGTACGGTATAAACGAATGCGCTCTGTTCTGTTGTGATGATCAACTGTTCAGTGTATCTTTAAGTTAATGTTCCCGGGATCTGACTCTGTTCAGTGTATCTTTAATTCAAGTATTCAGTGCACCACTTGCTTTTGGTAGAGATTCCCATGTTCCCTGGGATCTGACTCTAGGTCAGGGAAACCGCTGCGAGGTATCTAGTGCCTATCAACTCCGACCGGACCCGGTAAACATAACCGCAGATCGGCCCTATGTTTTTTGCTTCTAGTCTGTCGTACAACTTATTGAATTTCAAGCCGATCCTAAAAAATTATAGAGAAGTAAAATTAAGTTTTACGATAAACCCCACCTGACCGAACTTGTAAAACTGTTACATGAAAGCTTTTACTTCCCCACATCGCAAACTCCTAATTTTTCTCCTCCGTCCACCTGTGGAGTAAAAGATGTGGCCTCTCCTTACGACTACACCGTCCCCACTCCACGATCACCCTTAACCTTGGTCACAGCCCCTCCCCCGGTGACCTCAGCTCCGTGCCCAACATCACCAAGGTGAGCGCAAGCATCCCAGTCCGCATTGCCGAAATACAACAACATATCCAGTGCCCTCATCATTGCAGATGGACAAGGCCTCGATCATCAAGGACGTGATAGAGTACATCCAACATCTACAGGCAGAGGAACAACAGATGGAGGTCGAGGTTTCTGTGCTCGAGTCCACCGCCGGTGCTAAGGATAACTATGGCGACGGCCTATCCGTGGAGCAGGTCTCCTCGACACAGAGGAAGAGGGTGAAGCGCGCCCTATCTATTACGTCCATGAACGATGCCTTGCTCGTCGCGGCAGCAGTAGTGACGTCGCCGCCCGTGGAGGTCCTAGAGCTTCGCGTGCCAGAGGTGAGCGAGAAGCTGGTGGTGGTGAGCATGACGTGCAGCAAGAAGTGCGGCGCCATGACCAAGGTATGCAACACGCTCGAGGAGCTCTGCCCCATGGTAATCATCGCCAATATCACCTCCATCTTCGACTGTAGTGTTGAACATGTATACATGTACGTAGGTCTGGGTTTCGTATGCAGTACCTGTAGTGTCTGTCTCTCTCTGTATGTACGTGTATATTAGGAGACACGATACCGGTCGCATCCGTTGTACCTATATATATGTGCCTAGTGCATGATCAATTAATTATCGATGCATCAAATCATTCTCTACATGGTATCTATCGCAAGTCGATCCCCCACCGCTTCCGCCTAACCCTAGCCGCCGCCGCCTCGGGCCGCCGCCGCCGCCGCGATCTTCAGCCGCCCCGCCGCTCCCCTGCACCACGCCCTCCTCCCTGCCGCGCCGCCACCCCACGCTGCTGCCGCCACCCCGTGCCGCGCCTCACGCCGCAGTCGCTCCCCTGCGCCATGCCCTCCTCCCTGCCGCGCCGCCACCCCACGCCGCTGCCGCCACCCCGCGCCGCGCCTCCCGCTCACGCCGCGCCACACTGCCGCGCCGCTTCCTTCCCGTGCTGCCATGACTTCCTCCGGCTCCTCCTTCTACAACCACTTCGCCGGGCCAGACACCGCTAACATTCGCGACATCAACATCCACGACCGCGTCCCTGTCGTCCTCGATGCCACCGACGCCACATATTCGCGTAGAAGACGTACTTCTCGCTGCTCTTCCGCGAGAACAATCTCGTGGATCACATTGACGGCTCCGTCGACTCCCGCGCCATGGTGGGCGACTCTGAGTGGACCGCAATCGACACCACGCTCATCCGGTGGTTCTTCACCACCATCTCGAAGGACCTGTTTCACACGATAGTGAGCGATGGTGATGACGCCCGCGCCGTGTGGGTCAAGTTCAACGGCCTCTTCACCAACAACAAGCTTCAGCGCCGCGTTTTTTTGCAGCAGGATTTTTTTCGATTGTCATCAAGATGATTAGTCTATCGATGACTACTGCCGCCGCCTGAAGACGTAGGTGGATGAGCTCTGTAACATCGGCGCGAAGGTTGATGACGACCTCCTCCTCAGCACGCTCACCGCCGGCCTCAACGAGGACTTCGGTAACGCCGCCTCCAACCTCTCCCTCATCACGTAGCCCTTCTTTCCCAAGTTTGTGGCGTACTTGCGGTTGGAGGAGCGCCGTATGAAGGGGGTCAAGAAGCGCGTGCAGAACCACGCCCTCGCCGCCGGCACCTCGCGTGGCGCCCCATAAACGGCTGCCCCGCCCGCGCATGCGCCCCGCCACCAGCCGGCACCCCCTGCGCCTCCGGGGTTCTACCCCCTCCCGCCCGTGCCCCTCGCCCCTCCCGCTGCCCCCAGCAGCCGCAGCAGGGTGGCGAGCGCCCGCGGCAACCGCCGCGGGGGCGGTCGCAAACATGCGCAAGGGGGGGCCCCTCGTTAGCAGCAGCAGGCCACCCCACCCTGGACTTACGGCACCAACCCATGGACGAGCGTCGTACACGCGTACTCGATGCCGATCCCTCGGGCTCCCGCTCCGGCCATCCTTGGGCCTCGTTCGGCGGGCCACCAGGTGCTCTTCACCACGCAGAACGCCGCCCCCTATAGCGGCTACGATGCCGCGCCCACGCCCGCGCCTGCCTACGGCGCCGCGCCGGCCTATGGAGGGTTTCTCCCTCCCCAGGCGCCGCCACCGTACGACCCGACCCTCCTCACTGCTCTGCACTCAGCTCCATCACCAAGTAACTACGATGGTGGAGGTAACTGGTACATGGACTCGGACGCCACCGCTCACATGACTGCTCATCCTGGTAACCTCACGTCTTCCACTTCCATTCATACTCCCACTTGCATCACCGTTGGTAACAGTTCCTCCCTACCCATTACACATGTCAGTCATACGTCGTTTCCTTCTAACTCTACTCCCATTAACATGTCTAATTTCTTGTTTCCCATGAACTAGTTACCAATCTTGTATCTGTTCGTCGCCTTGCTCGTGAGAATCCTATCACTGTTGAATTTGACGACATTGGCTTTTCTATGAAGGACGCCCGTACACGGATGTTACTCCACCGATGTGATAGCCCGGACGAGCTTTACCCGGTGCATCCTTCCGGCGCCACCACCACCCGTCCTATCGCCCTCGCCGCTAGTGTCGATCTCTGGCACGCCCGCCTCGGTCACCCCAATTCCACAGTTTTGCATCGGATTGTTCAGAGTTTTTCATTCTCATGTAATAAGGTTGACGACCACTCATGTGAGGCCTGCCGTCTTGGCAAGCATGTTTGTCTCCCCTTTACCGAGTCTACACACATTTCTACTTTTCCGTTTCAGTTATTGCATAGTGATGTCTGGACGTCCCCGGTTGCGAGCAACACGGGTTATTTATACTATTTGGTGATATTGGATGATTTTCCCGTTACGTGTGGACGTTCCCTCTCCTCGCAAGTCCAACGCTCTCGCCACACTCACCGCTTTTTATTCATATGTCACCATACAATTCGCTCGCCGTATCCTTGCCTTGCTAACTGACAACGGAAAAGAGTTTGACAACGTCGCCGTCCGCAATCTCCTTGCGTCGCAAGGCACTATCTTCCGGCTCACTTGCCCCTACATATCACAGCAGAATGGCCGCACCGAGCGCGTCCTCCGCACTCTTAATGACTGTGTCCGCATGTTGCTCTTACACTCCAATGTGCCTCCTCCATTTTTTCCGGATGCCCTCGCGACCGCCAGCCTTCTTATTAACATTCGCCCCTGTCGTCCCCATTGGAACTACTCCCCTCACCAGCTCCTCTTCAGTGCGGCTCCATCTTATGATGGTCTTCGCATTTTCGGGTCTCTCTGTTATCCAAGCACTGCGTCCACCACTCCTCACAAACTCGCTCCCCAGTCGCTTCCTTGTATCTTCCTTGGTTATCCTCCCAACACCAAAGATTACCGGTGCTATGATCCAGTGTCCCACCGCGTTATCACTTCGCGGCATGTGTACTTTGATGAGATGGTGTTCCCGTTTCAGCAGGTACCCTCGGTGTCTCCCGCGACGCGACTCGCCCCTGCTACCACCCCTGGCGAGCCGCCCTCTATGCCGCGCCGACCACTGGGCTCGACCCTTCCTGCGATGGCCGCGCCCTCCCACGGCGCCTCGGGCGCCCCCGACGACGCGGCCCCTGGCGCCCCCTCGACTGCCCTCTCGGCGGCCCCTAGTGTCGCGGCCCCGCTGGTTGCCGATGATGCCGTGGCCCCGCTGGCCGCCCCCGACGCCGTGGCCCCTTCGGTTGTTCCCGCCACACCCTCTGGCGCCGCCGTGAGTGGGCCCTCGGCGTCTCCGGAGACCGGCTCGAGCTCATCCTTGCCGGTCCCGCTCTCGGCTCTGTCGGCTACCACTGCACCTCTCACCGGTGTGCTCACTCAGACTGGGACGTTCTGTCCCAGCACGCGTTACACCTCCGACGAGTATGCATGTGCCGTGTCTACCTCGGCCCCATCCCCGCTCCCCACGTTTGTCCGCGCATCCCTTTAGGATCCGAATTGGCTTGCTGCGATGCGTGAGGAGTTCGACGCCCTACAGCGCAACCATACGTGGCAGCTTGTTCCGTGGCCTCCCATGCCAATGTCATCACTGGCAAGTGGGTCTTCCGCCACAAGACTCGCTCCGACGGTTCCCTTGAGCGCTACAAGGTGCGTTGGGTCGTGCGCGGCTTCCGCCAGCGCGTCGGTGTGGACTTAACCGACACCTTCGCCGCGGTTGTCAAACCGGGCACGATTCGCGCTGTTCTCCAGCTTGCTGTTTCTCGCGCCTGGCCCGTTCACCAGCTCGACGTGTCCAATGCTTTTCTGCAGGGCCACTGTGACGCCCGGGTAATCATGCTACAGTAATTCCACGCTAATGATGCAACGTCACCTCAGTTACTGTTATTAATCTCGCGATGGTTCAAAAACGGTTCGAATTCAAATTTAAAATCAAGTCAAACGATTAAAGTTTTCAAAAGTCAAAACTAAAATGTTATTAATGTGACAAATAAATCATGGATATTATTGGTGGAGTAACAACAGTCATTATAAAATATTTAAATACCCTTAAGTGATTAAAACAACATCAAAACAATTAGTTATACTCCTAATATATTTTACCAAATACTAAACTATTTTTATTCTGAGGTAAAACTTCTTAGAACAGTCGATTAATTTGACACACTATTTTTGGAGCTGTTTTCATATTTTACTAAACCAAAAATATAGTGCAACTAAAATAAAAGAGAAATGGATAAAAGGTAAAGCAAAAAAAAATAAAAAAAAATAAATAACAAAAGAAGGAGGAAACCCCCCTGGCCAACTGGGCCGAACGGCCCAACTGGCCGCCGAACCAGGCTACCCGACCGGCCCACCCTACCCCTGCTTAACCCCCCACTCCCCCAAACCCTAACCCATTCCCCACTTCACCCCCCCACTCCCCAGGATCTCCACCCTCTCCTCCAGCGCCG
>NC_041391.1:297684179-297691201 GCF_002162155.2 Triticum dicoccoides | reverse complement strand
CGATCTGAACTGGGGCTCGGCCCCAACACCTCCCGTCGCCCTCGCCATGACGCTGCCACTCGAGTGCCTCGTCACCGTCGCGCCCCCGACGCTGGTGCCCATCTGCGTCGCCTCCTTGCCCCTTCTTCTCCGTCGCGCGACGCCCGCCTGAGGCCTCTGCCTCGCCGTCGCCGACCAACGTCCTCGTCGCCGGAAACGCATCCCCGGCCCCTCCCCGAGCCGACTTTTGCACAACTACAGGCCCCGGTGAGGCCTCGTCCGTCTTTGCTCCGTTCCCCTGTGATCCGGTCGACGTAGGTCGCTTCCCGCACCCCCCCGCTCCGGCCACCTCTTGCGGTCACCGCCCCGCACGCGCCCGGCGGCCATGCTCGCGCATCGGACGCACCCCGGTCGTGCACGCCGCTCCCTGGACGTGCCCAGGCGCGCACCCGCCGCCACCGTGTGACGCCCTCGATTCAATCGTACACTAATCATACACGCAAATGTGTACGATCAAGATCAAGGACTCACGGGAAGATATCACAACACAACTCTAGACACAAATTAAAATAATACAAGCTTTATATTACAAGCCAGGGGCCTCGGGGGCTCGAATACATAAGCTCGAAAACACAAGAGTCAGCGGAAGCAACAATATCTGAGTACAGACATGAGTTAGACAAGTTTGCCTTAAGAAGGCTAGCACAAAACAACAACGATCGAAAAGGCAAGGCCTCCTGCCTGGGAGCCTGCTAACTACTCCTGGTCGTCGGCGTCCGTCACGTGGTAGTAGGCACCCTCGGGGTAGCAGCAGTCGTCAAAGGTGGCATCTGGCTCCTGGACTCCACCATCTGGTTGCAACAACCAGAAAGAAGAAAGAAGGGGGAAAAGGGGGAGCAAAGCAACCGTGAGTACTCATCCAAAGTACTCGCAAGCAAGGATCTACACTACATATGCAACATTATCAAAGGAAGGCTGTATATGTGGACTGGGCTGCAGAAATGCCAGAATAGGGAGAAGGCTTAGTCCTATCGAAGACTAGCATCTTCTCGAACCACCATCTTGCAGCAAACAAGAGGGAGTAGAGTAGCATAAAGTAGAGTGGTAGTAGTGTTATCAACCTCGGCCAGAGATCCTTTCTCGACTCCCTGCGAGAAAGCAATCCCAGAGCCATACTATCCAGTTATCATCACAATCAAATCCTCATCACCATCCAGTTCTCATCACAAGTATCCAGTTCTAGTTGTATCGATCGGGATACAACTCCAAGTGTCCGTTACCGTAGGACAGGCTATCGATAGATGTTTTCTTCCCTGCAGGGGTGCACCAACTTACCCACCACGCTCGCTTAACTCCGGCCGGACACACTTTCCAGGGTCATGCCCGGCCTCGGCCAAACAATACGCCGCAACCCGACTTAGGCTTAATAGAGAGGTCAAGCACGCCGGACTAAACCTATGCCCCCAGGGGTCATGGGCCATCTCCCCGGAAACTCCTGCACGTTGCGTACGCGGCCGGTGAGCAGACCTAGCTACCTCCTTCAACAAGGCAGGCGCTTGCGCAGTCCAACCAGGCGCGCGCCACTCAGTCGCTGACGTCTATTAAGCTTTGGCTGATGTATACGACGCAGAACGCCCATACTATGCCCACGTGATGGTTAGTGCTATCAGGCCAGAGGCCCCTCGGATCAAATATCCAAATCGTAGTGGATTAGGAACGCGCGGTAACAAGCAGAGACTCACGAAAGAGGTGACCCCGTTGCCCCGTCTCGAGGACTTGCGGCAAGGGCTAAGAATGCCCGGCCACGCCTCGTAATTATCTCACGGGCACCTTCCAGGTCAACCCGTCTCCACACCACTTTCCAGGTAACAGTTGTAAAGCCCAAGTATCCGTGTGTCCAAACATCAAGAGGAAAACCCAAGGAATCACCCTCGGTGGTTTCCACTCAATGTAATCATCAAGGTGAACGTAGAGGAATCACCCTCGAGGTTCACACTGGAGGGGTTGCACGACAGAGCCGTATCGGAAGTGGTTAAGGAGGAAATCACCCTCGATGACCACGACCGAATAGCTACACTACAGGTTAACATCAGAAGTGCTGTAGAGGTCTCACCCTCGGCACTTGATAGTAACCCAGCAGTGTCGAGCAACTAAGGGGAAAGTGATGTGCGGTGCCGGGGCCTGGTCTTCAATCCCGTTGATCGGGTCTTCAATGATGAAGCAGGGGCAACAAGGACAAGGTGGGGGTCACTGATGGATCACTAACCAACCTATACTAAGCAGTTTAGGATAAGCAGGTAAGGTAACAATAAGCAGGTTACAAAAGGAGGCTATGCATCAGAATAGGAGCAAACAATAACAGTAGCAAAATCTAATGCAAGCATGAGAGAATGGAATGGGCGATATCGGGATGATCAAAGGGGGGGGCTTGCCTGGTTGATCTGGCAAGGAGGGGTCGTTGTCGACGACGTAGTCGATCACCGGGGCATCAGCGGCCTCGGGGTCTACCGGAGAGAAGAGGGGGAAGGAACAGTAAATACATAGCAAACAGAGGTAACACTAAGCATGACATGACGATACGTAGCGCTAAGCGTGCCCTAACGCGGTCCTAGACGTTATAGGTGAAGGGGGAAAACAACCGGGAAGGTGTTCCCGGTTCCGGACCTGTGTCAGACAGATGACCGGAGGGGGAAAGTTCCATGTTCAGCATGCTAGGGGCATGTGACAGATGAACGGACCGCGTATTCGGATTCGTTGGATTTTTCTGAGCAACTTTCATATAGAAAACATTTTCATCGGAGTTACGGGTTAAAAGTTACGGATTTTCAAAGTTTAAACCAATTTCTGAATTATTTTAAAAGCAGAAAAGGTTTATTGCGTCAGTAGTGACGTCAGCATTGCGTCAGCTCTGCTGACCAGTCAAACTGACAGGTGGGACCCACCTGTCAGCCTCTCTGTCTAACAGAGGCTTAACTAAGCTAACATGGTTAGTTAGGGGGCGTGGGCCCCAGCAGTCAGTGGCTAATTAGATTAACTAATTAACTTTAGTTATATAAACATTTTAATTAACCGAATTATGTGGTGGGGCCTACACGTCAGTGGTAAAGGGCTGCCCAGTCAGCAGTTGACTGGGTCAACCCGGTCAACTGGGGCCATAGGGCCCGCTGGCAGCGAGCCAGGGATGGGGCCCGCCCAGCCACGTCGGCGGATGGCGCCGGAGCGACGCCGGCGAGGTAAAACGCGGCGGCGCGGCTCAGGAGGTGGTCGGAAATCACGTATAGGGCACCGTTCGTCGAGTTTTCAGGCGCGTTCAAAAGATATGGCTGCGCCACGTCCAACGGTGGTGGTTGTGGCGGTGGGGTTGACCGGAATCGAGCGTGGCGAGCCCATCGGCGGACGGCCGGAGTCGGGCGCGAGAGGAAACGGCGATGCAGTGCGCTAGCGAGCAAACTGAGAGGCCGGACGAGACATACGTGAAGCGGCGAGTGCAACGGGCGTTGGCCCGTGACCAATTGGCCACCGAAGGCACGCCGGCGACGAGCGCAGGCGACGGCGACGTGCGGGTGAGCATGGAAACAACGACCCCGAGCACGGAGAGCAGCGGCAGGTGGCGCGTTTGAAACCTACGGCTACGGCGAGCACGACTGCGAGCTCAGCCGAGCTCGACAGCGTCTGTGGCGATAGCAGCAGCAACATCGGCGGAGCTCCGTTCGGGTAAACATGGCGCGGCGGCTACGGGCAGCGACAGGCAGCGCAAAGAGGACGGGAAGGAAGGTGTGGAGCTCACCGAGCGGTCACGAAAGACCCTTGGTGGTTTAGGAGCAGCAGAGCTCGCCAGGGTGGAAGGGGGTCGCCGGCGGCCCGAGGAAGACGTCGACGTGTTCGGCGATGCAAAGCTCCTCTGCTCCCTCCAGCGGCTCCAGAGGACGCGGAAGTCCACGGTGATGCTGAAGAGGACGGCCAGGCCGCGTCGAAGGCACGGTGACCGCGGAGAAGACAAAGATGCGGCGACGGTGGCGCTCGGAGGTGGATGGGGAACGAAGGGGAGAGGCAACGAGCAGGCGGAGAGGGCGAGGGGAATCTAGGAGTGGGTGGAGGTAGGTGGGGGGAGGTCTCGAGGAGCCGGAGGGGGAGGCTCTTATCCACCCGCGGCGTTGCCGGCGAGGTGGTCGGGTGGCGACGAGCCCCTGTAGCGGCGCGCATCGGGGGAACAGGAGGGAGGGGAGAGCGACCGGGGAGGGGGCATGGGCCGGTCTAGCTAGGCCAGCTAGCGCGGGTGGGCCGAAGCCCAAGTGGGGCAGGGGCTTTCTCTCCCCTCTGTTTTTTTTTCTTTTTCTTCTTTTCTTTTCTTTTCCAGCAGCTTTTGCATTTTTCTTTTGCCACAATTGACTTTGCAAAAAATTATGCCACTGGCCAAAACAAACTCAAATAATTAAAGTGCACTGCCTCAAAAAGGTTGGGTGGCTTTTGGAATAGTTGCCAATTTTTTATAAATCAAAAAGGCATTTAATTTATTTCTTAGGCCACTGTTTGAAGTAGCTTAGGCCACTCAAACCTTTTTGCAAAAATGTTGGTTCACCACCAATAGTAGTTGTGGATTATTCTGCACATGATGAACATTTTTGTTTTCATGTCTGAGCATTTTGAATTTCAGACAAAATTTGAATTTGAATTCAACTGGAATTTAAAGGAGAAAGGAGACAATTATGATCAGGAACATGTTTAGCAAAAAGATTAACTTAACCCCAGGGGTTACTGTAGCATCATTACACCGGGGTGTTACACACCGCAGTCGGCCCTCCACCGCCTCCCTTTGCCTGATCGCCGGCGCCGGCGTGCGCCACGCGCGCCCAGTGCCCTCGGGCATACGCCCGCCCGAGTGGCGCCTGCCCCCCTGCACACGGCGCCCGTTGCCCGCTACGCCCCTCGGGCGCACGCCCGCACCCGAATGCCCAAACCCACTAACCCCCTGTGCCAGTGACCAGAGGGGCCCGCCCCCAGGACGATAAAAAAAGAAAAGAAAAGAAAAATAATAATAAAAATAAAATAAATAGATAATAATAATTAAAATATTAATTAAGTAATTAAGTAATTAATTAAGTTAATTAATCCTGATTAGATTAATCTAATCACTAATTAAACTAATTAATGTGTTTTAGTTAATCATAGTGAATGACAGGTGGGTCCCCCTGGACCCACTGGTCAGGTTGACCAGTCAACCCTGTTGACTGCTGACATCAGCATGACATCATGCTGATGTCATTAATCCATTTTTCGAATTAAATTAAATAATTAATTAAATTTCAGAAATTAATAAAATCTTTAGAAAATCATATCTTTTAATCAGTAACTCGGATTAAAATATTTTCAACATGAAAGTTGCTCAGAACGACGAGACGATTCCGGATACGCAGTCCGTTCGTCCGCCACACACCCCTAACCTATCGAACTCGCAACTTTTCCCCTCCAGTTCATCTGTCCGAAAACGCGAAACACCGGGAATACTTTCCCGGATGTTTCCCCCTTTCGTCGGTATCACCTACTACCGCGATTGGGCACACCTAGCATCGTTACTTGTCATGTCATGCATCGTTATGCATTTGTTTGCATTGTATTCATTGTTTCTTCCCCCTCTTCTCTCCGGTAGACTACGAGACCGACGCTGCTGCTGCCCAGTTCGACTACGGAGTTGACGACCCCTCTCTCTTGCCAGAGCAACCAGGCAAGCCCCCCCTTGATCACCAGATATCGCCTATTCTACTCTATACTGCTTGCATTAGAGTAGTGTAGCATGTTACTGCTTTCTGTTGGTCCTATTCTGATGCATAGCCTGACATTGTTGCTACACCTGTTGATACCTTACCTGCAATCCTAAATGCTTAGTATAGGATGCTAGTTTATCATCATTGGCCCTACACTCTTGTCCGTCTGCCATGCTATACTACTGGGCTATGATCACTTCGGGAGGTGATCACGGGTATATACTATACATACATACATACTATACCGATGGTGACTAAAGTCGGGTCAGCTCATTGAGTACCCGCAAGTGATTCTGACGAGGGGGCTGAAAGGACAGGTGGCTCCATCCCGGTAGAGGTGGGCCTGGGTTCCCGACGGCCCTCGACTGTTACTTTGTGGTGGAGCGACAGGGCAGGTTGAGACCACCTAGGAGACAGGTGGGCCTGGCCCTGTTCGGCGTTCGCGGATACTTAACATGCTTAACGAGATCTTGGTATTTGATCTGAGTCGGCTACGAGCCTATACGCACTAACCATCTACGTGGGAGTAGTTATGGGTATCCCGACGTCGTGGTATCAGCCGAAGCACTTCAGACGTCAGCGACGGAGCGGCGCGCGCCGGATTGGACTGGAATGCCACTAGGCTAGGTCTGCTTCCAGCCGCCCACGCAACGTGCAGGTGTGCTCAGGGCGATGGGCCCAGACCCCTGCGCGCTTAGGTTTAGACCGGCGTGCTGGCCTCTCTGTTTTGCCTAGGTGGGGCTGCGACGTGTTGATCTTCCGAGGCCAGGCATGACCCAGGAAAGTGTGTCCGGCCAAATGGGATCGAGCGTGTTGGGTAATGTGGTGCACCCCTGCAGGGAAGTTAATCTATTCGAATAGCCGTGATCTTCGGTAACAGGACGACTTGGAGTTGTACCTTGACCTTATGACAACTAGAACCGGATACTTAATAAAACACACCCTTCCAAGTGCCAGATACAACCGGTGGTCGCTCTCTCTCAGGGATACGAGGAGGGGATCGCCGGGTAGGATTATGCTATGCGATGCTACTTGGAGATGCTACTTGGAGGACTTCAGTCTACTCTCTTCTACATGCTGCAAGACAGAGGCTGCCAGAAGCGTAGTCTTCGATAGGACTAGCTATCCCCCTCTTATTCTGGCATTCTGCAGTTCAGTCCACTGATATGGCCTCCTTACACATATACCCATGCATATGTAGTTTAGTTCCTTGCTTGCGAGTACTTTGGATGAGTACTCACGGTTTTTTTTATATGGAGGGGATCGCCGGGTAGGATTATG
>NC_041391.1:297678655-297684050 GCF_002162155.2 Triticum dicoccoides | reverse complement strand
CTACTTGGAGATGCTACTTGGAGGACTTCAGTCTACTCTCTTCTACATGCTGCAAGACGGAGGCTGCCAGAAGCGTAGTCTTCGATAGGACTAGCTATCCCCCTCTTATTCTGGCATTCTGCAGTTCAGTCCACTGATATGGCCTCCTTACACATATACCCATGCATATGTAGTTTAGTTCCTTGCTTGCGAGTACTTTGGATGAGTACTCACGGTTGCTTTCTCCCCCCTTTTTCCCCCTTTCCTTTCTTTCTGGTTGTCGCAACCAGATGCTGGAGTCCAGGAGCCAGACGCCACCGTCGACGACGACCCCTACTACACCGGAGGTGCCTACTACTACGTGCAGCCCGCTGACGATGTCCAGGAGTAGTTAGGAGGATCCCAGGCAGGAGGCCTGCGCCTCTTTCGATCTGTATCCCAGTTTGTGCTAGCCTTCTTAAGGCAAACTTGTTTAACTTATGTCTATACTCAGATATTGTTGCTTCCGCTGACTCGTCTATGATCGAGCACTTGTATTCGAGCCCTCGAGGCCCCTGGCTTGTATTATGATGCTTGTATGACTTATTTTATTTGTAGAGTTGTGTTGTGATATCTTCCCGTGAGTCCCTGATCTTGATCGTACACATTTGCGTGCATGATTAGTGTACGATTGAATCGGGGGCGTCACAAGTTGGTATCAGAGCCGACTGCCTGTAGGAATCCCCCTTCCAACTCCTTGGCCGAAGTCGAGACTAGTCATTACAAAACTTTTACTAACTTGGCTGTGTGCCTTACGGGCCCACGTCGCCATTGGATGGTAGTAGGATCTTTTATTCCTCGACCTATGCTCTGGGACTCTGACATCTCTTCTATTCGGGTTAAACGATTTTTACTAAAATCTGACTTTAGGTTCTCGAAAATACTTTCTCCCGGAGAGCCCCTTCAGTCCAGGTGATCGCCGGCTACACCAGAAGATTTCGAAGTTACTCGCCGAAACTCTTTTGAGACTTTGTGCCCGTTGCCTTTGCAATTCCCTACCATCGAAATATCCCTATGGATAAATACATACACTTGACGTTCTTACTTTTATTCTCAGTTGATCTTGTTATTACAAGATACCCCGAAATTCTCTCTATTGATCCGAGAATGTCTTGTGCCTACTGTCTTGCAATTCCTTGTCACCTGAATACCCCTATGGATAATTCTCGCACTTGTCGAGTATCCGCTCATCCCCCAGTTGTTCATGTGTTACACAAAAGTCTTCGAAATACCACCCAATATTCCGGAAATCCTCAGCAACCTATTGCTCTGGAATTTCTTGTTTGCTTTCATTATGATTAATCCCATAAGTATAGAAATCTTATTGACATTCCTTGTCATTATCATTTTGAGTCTGTTGACTCAATATGTTGCGGATACACGCAATCATCATTGATCCTTATAAATTACCTTTCCGGCTGAGCTTCCATTCTTTTAACTGGAATTGGTTCTCGACCAATCCAATTGTCGTTGATCGTACCCTAAGGCTATTCAACTTATCCATCCCTAATCAGAGCATTGCTTCTGATCCCTTGATTTGAAAATCATAATTCCTTTGCATTTGACAATTGAGTTAGTCAGTTGTTTCTATAATCTGATCTCCTTGCATTCTTCTTCCTCTATTTGAGTATCGATACTCGTATCAGATCCTTTGTGGACCATCAAGTCCTTTGTTGGATTGTTATCCGACAGTGTCCTTCACATTTGATCACCTTGTGAGTTCTTCCCCTGATACATAATGCCTTTGTTAAGTTGTATCCTCTGCTTGGCCAACCATGCTCTGCTTTCGGGCTTGTGTTATTTACTCTTGAAACTTGAGGTATATGTTTCTAAGAAGCCCCTATGGGTTGAACATATGCCTTCTCTAAACCGTGTGAACCCGAAAGTTTTCACGAGTCATACTCTTCTGGCGCTTCACCAGATAAAATTTCAACACTGCAACTTCATCGAACGCGAGAAGTAAATGAAAGGTTATGCATTGGAGAAGTGGGAGTCGACCTTGAACCTTGCGTTCATGCCCATGGACACGATGTATAACTTATCATGGAAGCTGCTCGTAAAAATAGTTACCCCCTTGTTATAAGTTCATCTTGTATCCGTGGTTCAATCATTTATGATCGTGGTTTCTGACCATGTTCTCCTTTAAATACCATTTCTCGTGCAAGTTAAGCACTGGTCTTATGTAGAGTAATGCCCTAGTCCAACCTCTACTTTGAATTGTCGTCGAGTATTACCCCCTGGTATCTCGAAATTATCATGGAACTGCAGAACTTCTTATGAGTTCTTCATCAAGTACTACATTCTCACGGATTCCAATTTTTCACGGGCTCTGCGTTATTAGACACTCAAAAGACACCGAGAACTGAACCGAGTCCGCTCTTCGGTTCAACAACTCTTCAGTAAGCTTCTATAAGTACGAGTTTGTACCCGATCACGCCATTCCTAGCCTGTTTGGCTATATCATTGTCGTGACGATTCTAACTGTGCTACCTGGTCCTTATTCTCGGAGCACCAATTTTCGACGATGAACTAACCTTACGTCGATCCTCATCGTCATATCATTTCGCCTTGAACAACAAGCTTGGTTTCGAGTTTGTGTCGTACCCTTGGTTCCAATAACCTTTCACTTCATGATTACTTGACTTGATGTCATTACCGATCGATTACATCTTCATGAACTCTCGCGACAAAGGTGTCGTGATCATCAACATTCTGAGCTCATCCAGGATATCAATTGAATTCATGATGAGAAATACCATCCTTGCCCTCGATGAACTGTATTATCATCGACCACTTTATTGCCCTCCCACCAACACAAGCTTGTTCATGTTTGGTGTTATACCTTGAGTTCCTTGCTATCCAGTAATTGTTCTTCTTTACCTTGGAACATCAACATCTCTTATGTCCTCAATGTTGTGAGAAATTCACCACCCTTAAGAATTCTTGATACCAGTGATACTTATTAACATCACCATTCTTTTCTTGGTCCCCGTGATGTTTCTAACCGGAATACCGACAAATGGTCTGTGATGTGTAAATTCTAAACTTCAAGCAACCCTCTTGCTTTGAAGTTATTGGTCTATAGTTTCATTCTACGACTATGGCTTATTGAATCACCATTCTAACATTGGTCGTGCAACCCAATCCATATTTCGGGCGCACCTTTCAACCAATGTTTAATTGTGTATGTTTTCCTCGAGCATACTTCCTTATATCATTTGATCTGACAAATGTTATCTCCTTGTTCACTTAATGGAGGAAATCCATCTTTTGGGAATCTTGGTGAATTGCCGTTGAGTTCACCAGACACCTCCTTGTCCTCTCCTTGGGTTAATGATGGACTCTTGTTAACGGAAATCCCTTCATAGTTCATTTCCCCGGAGCATCTTACAATGTCATCTCGTCAATTTGCGTTGCACCTTTTCTTCTCAGGTATCCTAAGCCTGAGGTATCCTGACACCAATCGGATCTGAATCTCGGTCAGATATGATGGTTGGGACAACTTTCCAAGAGTTATGATGTTGATCCTTTGATGACCCGGTAACATGATGTCATGCCTAGCACACCTGACCGGAGGACCTATTGCTATAATTTTCCTTTTAGCAATGCTATCCATTCTTCCATGAGGAAATTGTAAGACTTATTCTACAAGCTGTTCCTGATGGATCTTTTGAGTATCCAAAGTCTGATCTTCACCTATAGACCATGTCAATGCTATCTCGAAGCATGTCAGTGGTGCTCCGATTTTCAACAAGAACATTTGAAGCCCAATGCTAAATGTTACTTGCTCAATTACCCCAAACACCGTTGCATCGGTAATGTCATGAAATTTCTCTCCCCTTTCCTAAGGAGTTAGGATATCATGCTCTGCTTGTCCTTGGGAAGGATATACCCCTGATATATGTGTTTAAACACATTTTCCTTTCCATTATTTGGTTTAACCTTTCTTGTAATCTATCTGATCTAAGCAGTAATATTCTCCTGCTTATGTATATACCTCGGTGTACAATTCTGTCAGCAAGGCCCTGTTACTATTGTTGATGACATTTCGGTAGCCACCAATGGACGAGAACCTTGCCTATTGGCCCGCCTCGTTCAACGAGCAGGAAAATGGTTCTCTTCGTCCCTCGCCCTTGGTATCGATGTTGTTGCCGACATAACTGACATGGTACTCTCTGACGTGCCTTGCTATCATGACCGTGCAAGACGTCACTGCTCCTATTTAACAAAAAAACACATGGCGGGCCCATAACCCACAGTTCCACAGGATCGAAACCTGACTGTCCTGTACACCCCCCTATTCCCTAAGTTATTCCTCGTGCGTGGCCTCGTATGTAATTCACGGGCCACCGTCCTAGTGATCTATTCTGGTATCAGACGCAATACTTACTCTCGCTACTCTGAACCCCTTTCTCACTCTGGTTCAGGCTTCGAGCAACTAGCTATCCGCTTGGAGCCTCTTATGGTACCTTCGTACCTTACTCTCGAGGTATTTCATACGTTCAACTCGAGAGATAATCTTATACTCATTCCTGGGTTAACCCCAGATTGTTTCCCTCATAAGCATTATGTCGTAGTGAGCTGCCCCTTATCCTTTCGTAAGTACGATGGAGTTCCCGAAGAAATGATGACAAGTTTATCAGGATGCATTGGAATAAAGAATGGAAGACATCAAAGAAAGGGATTAACTTCTTCGAGAAGATCCGTTAGAATATCGTAACCAGAACTTTCCCCCTTACTCCCCTCTTAAATCTCGGGACGAGATTTCTTGTAGTGGAGGAGAATTGTGACGCCCGGGTAATCATGCTACAGTAATTCCACGCTAATGATGCAACGTCACCTTGGTTACTGTTATTAATCTCGCGATGGTTCAAAAACGGTTCGAATTCAAATTTAAAATCAAGTCAAACGATTAAAGTTTTCAAAAGTCAAAACTAAAATGTTATTAATGTGACAAATAAATCATGGATATTATTGGTGGAGTAACAACAGTCATTATAAAATATTTAAATACCCTTAAGTGATTAAAACAACATCAAAACAATTAGTTATACTCCTAATATATTTTACCAAATACTAAACTATTTTTATTCTGAGGTAAAACTTCTTAGAACAGTGGATTAATTTGACACACTATTTTTGGAGCTGTTTTCATATTTTACTAAACCAAAAATATAGTGCAACTAAAATAAAAGAGAAATGGATAAAAGGTAAAGCAAAAAAAAAAAAAAATAACAAAAGAAGGAGGAAACCCCCCTGGCCAACTGGGCCGAACGGCCCAACTGGCCGCCGAACCAGGCTACCCGACCGGCCCACCCTACCCTTGCTTAACCCCCCACTCCCCCAAACCCTAACCCATTCCCCACTTCACCCCCCC
>NC_041391.1:297674414-297677786 GCF_002162155.2 Triticum dicoccoides | reverse complement strand
TGTCATTAATCCATTTTTCGAATTAAATTAAATAATTAATTAAATTTCAGAAATTAATAAAATCTTTAGAAAATCATATCTTTTAATCAGTAACTCGGATTAAAATATTTTCAACATGAAAGTTGCTCAGAACGACGAGACGATTCCGGATACGCAGTCCGTTCGTCCGCCACACACCCCTAACCTATCGAACTCGCAACTTTTCCCCTCCGGTTCATCTGTCCGAAAACGCGAAACACCGGGAATACTTTCCCGGATGTTTCCCCCTTTCGTCGGTATCACCTACTACCGCGATTGGGCACACCTAGCATCGTTACTTGTCATGTCATGCATCGTTATGCATTTGTTTGCATTGTATTCATTGTTTCTTCCCCCTCTTCTCTCCGGTAGACTACGAGACCGACGCTGCTGCTGCCCAGTTCGACTACGGAGTTGACGACCCCTCTCTCTTGCCAGAGCAACCAGGCAAGCCCCCCCTTGATCACCAGATATTGCCTATTCTACTCTATACTGCTTGCATTAGAGTAGTGTAGCATGTTACTGCTTTCTGTTGGTCCTATTCTGATGCATAGCCTGACATTGTTGCTACACCTGTTGATACCTTACCTGCAATCCTAAATGCTTAGTATAGGATGCTAGTTTATCATCATTGGCCCTACACTCTTGTCCATCTGCCATGCTATACTACTGGGCTGTGATCACTTCGGGAGGTGATCACGGGTATATACTATACATACATACATACTATACCGATGGTGACTAAAGTCGGGTCAGCTCATTGAGTACCCGCAAGTGATTCTGACGAGGGGGCTGAAAGGACAGGTGGCTCCATCCCGGTAGAGGTGGGCCTGGGTTCCCGACGGCCCTCGACTGTTACTTTGTGGCGGAGCGACAGGGCAAGTTGAGACCACCTAGGAGACAGGTGGGCCTGGCCCTATTCGGCGTTCGCGGATACTTAACACGCTTAACGAGATCTTGGTATTTGATCTGAGTCGGCTACGAGCCTATACGCACTAACCATCTACATGGGAGTAGTTATGGGTATCCCGACGTCGTGGTATCAGCCGAAGCACTTCAGACGTCAGCGACGGAGCGGCGCGCGCCGGATTGGACTGGAACGCCACTAGGCTAGGTCTGCTTCCGGCCGCCCACGCAATGTGCAGGTGTGCTCAGGGCGATGGGCCCAGACCCCTGCGCGCTTAGGTTTAGACCGGCGTGCTGGCCTCTCTGTTTTGCCTAGGTGGGGCTGCGACGTGTTGATCTTCCAAGGCCGGGCATGACCCAGGAAAGTGTGTCCGGCCAAATGGGATCGAGCGTGTTGGGTAATGTGGTGCACCCCTGCAGGGAAGTTAATCTATTCGAATAGCCGTGATCTTCGGTAACAGGACGACTTGGAGTTGTACCTTGACCTTATGACAACTAGAACCGGATACTTAATAAAACACACCCTTCCAAGTGCCAGATACAACCGGTGGTCGCTCTCTCTCAGGGATACGAGGAGGGGATCGCCGGGTAGGATTATGCTATGCGATGCTACTTGGAGATGCTACTTGGAGGACTTCAGTCTACTCTCTTCTACATGCTGCAAGACGGAGGCTGCCAGAAGCGTAGTCTTCGATAGGACTAGCTATCCCCCTCTTATTCTGGTATTCTGCAGTTCAGTCCACTGATATGGCCTCCTTACACATATACCCATGCATATGTAGTTTAGTTCCTTGCTTGCGAGTACTTTGGATGAGTACTCACGGTTGCTTTCTCCCCCCCTTTTCCCCCTTTCCTTTCTTTCTGGTTGTCGCAACCAGATGCTGGAGTCCAGGAGCCAGACGCCACCGTCGACGACGACCCCTACTACATCGGAGGTGCCTACTACTACGTGCAGCCCGCTGACGATGTCCAGGAGTAGTTAGGAGGATCCCAGGCAGGAGGCCTGCGCCTCTTTCGATCTGTATCCCAGTTTGTGCTAGCCTTCTTAAGGCAAACTTGTTTAACTTATGTCTGTACTCAGATATTGTTGCTTCCGCTGACTCGTCTATGATCGAGCACTTGTATTCGAGCCCTCGAGGCCCCTGGCTTGTATTATGATGCTTGTATGACTTATTTTATTTGTAGAGTTGTGTTGTGATATCTTCCCGTGAGTCCCTGATCTTGATCGTACACATTTGCGTGCATGATTAGTGTACGATTGAATCGGGGGCGTCACAGCCACCTTGATGAGCAGGTGTTCTATCAGCAGCCTACTGGTTTCGTCGACACCGACTATCCGGACCATGTGTGCTTGCTCTCTCGTTCTCTCTACGGGTTGAAGCAGGTGCCTCGGGCCTGGTACCAGCGGATCATGGCCTTCCTTCAGCAGCAGGGGTTCCGGTCCACACGGTCCGATGTCTCCCTGTTTGTGTATCACCAGGGCACCGTCACCGCGTACCTTCTCCTCTACATCGATGACATCATCCTGACTCGTCCTCGCCAATGCTACTTCAGCAGATCACAGCTCACCTCGGCACCGAGTTCGCCCTCAAGGACTTGGGGGCTCTCGACTACTTCCTCGTCATCGAGGTTGTTCGCTGGGCCACTGGCTTCTTTATGCACCAGCAAAAGTATGCCTACGAGCTTCTGGAGCGAGCGAGCATGCTTAACTGCAAGCCTGCTCCTACGCCTGTCGACACGAAGGATAAGGTGTCCGTCGTCGAGGGTTCTCCGGTGTCACACGGTCCCTTCTCCCGCTCCATCATCAGTGCTCTTCAGTACCTCACGCTGACGCGTCCGGACATTAAGTATGTTGTCCAGCAGGTGTGCCTTCACATGCATGCTCCTCGTGATACTCATTGGGCTCTGGTGAAACGTATTCTCCGGTACATACGTGGCACCACAGCTATGGGTCTCACCCTGACGGCATCACCTGACACCAGCCTTGTCGCCTACTCCGACGCCGACTGGGCTGGGTGTCCCGACACTCGATGCTCCACTTCCGGCTACTGCGTCTACCTCGGGCCCTCTCTGATTTCGTGGTCGTCTAAACGACAACCCACGGTCTCAAGATTGAGCGTCAAGGCTGAGTACAGGGCTGTGGCCAACGCCGTTGCGGAGTGTTCCTGGCTACAACAGCTACTTCAGGAGTTGCTATGTGAGGTTACCAATGCTACACTTGTCTACTATGACAACGTCTCTGCGGTGTACCTCGCTGCCAACCCTGTCCATCACCGACGAACGAAGCATATTGAGCTCGACATTCACTTCGTCAGGGAGCACGTCGCGCTTGGTCGTGTTCGAGTTCTACACGTGCCCACCGATCAGCAGTTCACCGATGTTATGACCAAGGGACTACCCACCTCGACATTTGAGGGTTTTCGGTCCAGTCTCTGCATCACTGGTGAC
>NC_041391.1:297635990-297674226 GCF_002162155.2 Triticum dicoccoides | reverse complement strand
GGGGGGGTTGAACATGTATACATGTACGTAGGTCTGGGTTTCGTATGCAGTACCTATAGTGTCTGTCTCCCTCTGTATGTACGTGTATATTAGGAGACACGATACCGGTCGCACCCCTTGTAGCTATATATATGTGCCTAGTGCACGATCAATTAATTATCGATGCACCAAATCATTCTCTACATGTAGCATGCACACCCTCTTTGTCAAGGCACGTGGTCGTCGCCCTCCACAATTCATCAGCAATAGCTCTTCCGCTCAATGCCATCCGATGGTTCTGTTTCTACTTGCTTTACGCGCTCTCCTATGTTGCTGGCAATGACACACGTGACCTCCATAGACATGTTCGACGTGCTCTCTGGTGTTGCTGGCGTGGTCACCATGGTCGCCGCAAGCCGCGGAGTCGCATAGTAAGTGTTCATTGAATGTATGAGCCAGATTAATTTTTACTCCACTAAGTATAGGGGATCGGCTAGCTAGAAACGATCAAAACTTAGAGGAGTAAAAGTATACTTCACTAACTTTACCCAGCCGTTTACTTCTCTATATTTTAGGGGATTAGCTACAGATGCTCTTACAACTAGAGTGTTCTTCTTTTCTCTATCATGTGTCAATTCTCATAGAGGAGAATATCATATGGAAATCAACGGTGGAAAATGGTGAAAACTGCGTGAAAATAAAGTTTTTAAGTTTCAAAAAAAACATGGGATGTTAAAAGAGTGATGTTCTATAGCTATGCAAAATTTCAAGTTCAAACACATTGCAGGATGTGAGCTATGAAAAAAACAAACCAGTATTGAATAGTGCCAAACAGTAACGTCACTATTCATTGCTGAATTTATGTCTTTTCATGGCTTACATTCCGTAATGTGTTTTAACTTTAAATTCCAAATTGTTTTGAAACTTTCAAACTTCCACAAAGTTTTCTTTGAATGTTGGTTCCCGTATATCAGAGAATTGTTTCAGAAATAAAAGAGTCTTGGATAAGTATTACTACTCGATCGAGAGGGAGTACGGCATCGATTCAACTGGCCGGTCAATAGTGGCAAACAAGACAACAGCAAAAACAGCACAAAATTCTGAAACTAAAGCAATGTAGGAGTAGCAGTCAGGCTAAGCGACTTAGAATCAAGCAAACTCCACTTGTGAGCACACAAGCTAGATTGGATTGCAGTCAACCAATCAACTCAACTACCAGCTGCCTGCTTACAAAGTGACAAATATAAATAATATCAACATTTACTACTTTCCCGAGAATCATGTCGTCAACTCATCTGCCTTTGCCATTTCGGAGCTACTAATAAGTTTCTTCACCAAATTAGATACTGCCAATGCCAAGCATTAGGATTCACCTGGACACTTTCTGTGGTAGCCTCGGAGGGATCTGCAGTTTGGCGGTAATCAAAAGCTTCAAGGACAACTGATATTCAGTGGCATGCGTCTTTTAGAGACAACCTTGGACTATTATTTGCCCCTAATCAGCTAGGATATACGAATGAGCTAGACTGTATGGCGCAAGTGAATTAAGACTAAATTTTGACTTAATTCAACTCCGAATCTCCATAGCTGGGCGAAGATCTCAAGGCTAATTTTGTGCATGCATATCTCTAGCAGTGATCTTTCTGCGACCATTGGATCAGCTTTTGCATGGATATTCATATTAACTAGAAGGATTGGGCGCGCTTTGCTGGGCCGTTGATATTGTTCGGTATCTTAAAAAAATGTTTGCTCTGTTTCAAAATACATGGTGTATTAATTTTTTTGAAAAGTCAAACATTTTTAAGTTTGATCAAATTTATAGATAAATATATCAAAATCCGAAATGAATTTCCACATTTTTTTAATATTGTGGATGTCATTATTTTGTTTAATTTTTTGACTCTAAGGTGGTGGGAGGGTGCGTGAGATTGATATGTTTCTATATGCCGGTTGCTGCTGATTGATTTTAAAAATCATTGGTCCGGTCAAAATAGTAAACGAAATCTAAAATTGAATGCCTCAACGAAATAAAGAGTTTCAAAATTAGGGAATATAGTGAATTAAAATAATTGAATGGGGGAGCTCCTTGAGAAATTGTTGACCCGGTCAAAATCGAGTGACCAAATTTTAAATTGTAGACATCAATTAATTGTGATGCCCTAAAAATTAGGAAGCATAGTGTACAGTATTATAAAGAAATGAATGGGAGAGTTTTGAGAAATTGTTGACCCGGTCAAAATCAAGTGACCCAATTTTAAATAGTCGACTTCAATTAATTGTGATGCCTTAAAAATTAAGAAGCATAGTGTATAGTACTATAAAATAAATGAATGGGGGAACTTTGAGAAACTATTGACCCGGTAAAAATCGGGGGAACCAATTCCAATTGGAGACCTCAATTGATTGCGAGGCCTTAAAATTAGGGAGCTTGGTATTGTTGACTGTGTTGAACTAATTCTAAACTGAAAACATCAATTAATTGTGAGACCTTAAAAATTAAGAAAGATAGAGTATAAAAGAATTGAATGGAAACTCTTTGGAAAATGGTTGACCCAGTCAAAATCGGGTGGCCTAATCTCAATTGAAGACCTCAATTGAATGTGAGCTCTTTAAAACTAGGGAGTTTAGTGTTATAGGGGATTGTCTAATTCAGTGCTAAATTATATGCTTGTGGTTATCCTTGCAATCAAAATCTACAGTAAGACTATCACACGATTTTTCACTGATCATGACATGATATATCACAAACACATATTCAAATTCATCTCTCTCATTTCGTTGTTTCATATATATGATTGTTGCATGGAATTCCACTCCATTATAACCATGATTTCTCATGAGGTCCATAAAGTTGAATTAAACAAGTACAACCCGAACAACGGATCCGTCTCAAACATATCTACTTTTCCAAATACTTTTGCTTTTGTTTTGAATTCTAATTTTACTAGTGGAAAACGGCTGGCCACAACTTTCATTTGTGGTGCGCCGTTTTTCATCAACGCCAACACTATTTTTTTTGAATAATGCTAGCATCGTCCAAATTGGTACGCCAGCTATAACTTGTTATTGCTGGCATTCTTAGTACTTCCGACGTCACTACTATGTGGGCCCAGTTGTCGTGACCAGATGCAAGATATTGCTGTCTTGTGATTTATAAACATGCCATAGATACTTAACCTTGTGCTATTGTGCTGTCGTCTAGAACGCCAGCACTAAGTTTTGCCTATATATAGATGTGTTGGCAGCCCTTGTTCTCAAATACATTCACTTTCATTCTCCACAAAATTCTACTCCCTCTTAGTCAGCTGCTTTGGTGACAATGGACCCATCGGAGCTTATCGAATCGGTACGAGCCCCGCACACGAGCCCACGTCGGCGAGGCGTGTTGCAAGTTTTGGACTCCGCAGGTGACGCCCCCGATTCAATCATACACTAATCATACACACAAATGTATACGATAAAGATCAGGGACTCATGGGAAGATATCACAACACAATTCTAGACAGAAATTAAAATAATATAAGCTTTATGTTACAAGCCGGGGGCCTCGAGGGCTCGAATACACAAGAGTCAGCGGAAGCAACAATATCTGAGTACATACATAATTTAAACAAGTTTTCCTTAAGAAGGCTAGCACAAAAGCATCATCGATCAAAAAGGCAAGGCCCCCTACCTGGGACCACCTAACTACTCCTGGTCATCGGCGATCTCCACGTAGAAGTAGGCACCCTCGAGGTAGAAGTAGTAGTCGACGGGGTGGCATCTGGCTCCTGGGATCCGCCATCTGGTCGCAACATCCGGGAAGAAGAACGAAGGGGAAAAGGGTCGCAAAGCAACTGTGAGTACTCATCCAAAGTACATGCAAGACTTACATCAGATCTATACTAAGTATGCATCAATATCAAAGGAATGAGTTGTATCCGTGGACTGAATTACAGAATGCCAGAGGAGAAGGGAAAGCCTAGCCTATCAAAGACTAGCATCTTCAAGCATCTTGCAGTATTTAGAAGAGTACATAATAGCATATTATAATTAACAAGCATGTTGTAGAATTAACGCCCAGAGATCCTTCCTCGACTCCCTGTGAGAAATCAATCCCGGAGCCATCATATCCATCACATATCTCAAGTATCCATTTCTAGTTGTAATAGATTGGGATACAACTCCTAACGTTCATTACCGTTGACACAACTATTCGAATAGATATCTTCCCTGCAGGGATGCACCACATTACCCAACACGCTTGATTACTCTGGCCGGACACACTTTCCTGGGTCATGCCCAGCCTCAGAAGATCAACACGTCGTAGTCCTACCTAGGCTCCGTTGAGAGGTCCCCGCCGGTTTACATCCTCAGCGCTCCGGGGTCTTGGGCCCATCGCCCATTGCACTCCGGGTCGTTGCGTGCAAGGCGATCCAGACTACCACCTCTGGGGCACTGACCAGGCCGTGCCGCAATGCTGAACTGTTTGTCTGACAGAGCTTTCGGAAGAAACGTACGACGCCAAGTGCCCATATCTGTTCCCGCGTGGCGGTTAGTGCGTATAGGCCAGTAGCCAACTCAGATCAAATACTCAAACCTTTAGTGTATTAGGAGCTTGCGGAGACTAGCAGAGACTTACGATCATGTGACCCCATCGCCCCGTCTCGAGGAAATCGGCAAGGGCTAGGCCCAACCCTCTCACTGGGGCGGTCTACCTGCCCGACCTGCCTCGTAATTATCTCGCGGGTGCTCTTCGGGCCCGCCTGACTTTCGCATCAACTCGCGGGTACCCCTCAGGGCCGACCCGACTTCAACAATGGTCTCAAGTAAAGTCCAGGTAACCGTGTGTCCGCAACATCAAGGGGGAATCCGACGAATCACCCTCAATTGAATCCACCCAATGTAATCGTCAAGGTGAACTTAGGAGGAATCACCCTCGAGGTTCACACTTGAGGTCTTGCACGATAGAGACGTATCTGGGGTGGTGAAGGAGGAATCACCCTCGATGACCATGACCGAATAGCTACACTACAGAGTTATCATCAGGAGTGCGTTATGAGGTATCACCCTCGACACTCGATAGTAGTTCTATAGAGCTGAGCAACAAAGGGGGTGATGTGCTGTGTCGGGCCCTGGACGTTGATTACGTTGATCGAGCCATCGGTGATGAAGCAGGGGAAACAGGGACAATGTGAGGGGTCACTGGTGGATAACTAACCAACCTATACTAAGCAGTTTAGGATAAGCAGGTAGGTAACAATATCAGGTTACAAAAGCAGGCTATGCATCCGAATAGGAGCAAACAATTACAGTAGCAAAATCTAATGCAAGCATGAGAGAGAATGGAATAGGCGATATCAGAATGATTAAGGGGGGTTTGCTTGCCTAGAAGCTCTACTGAAAAGGAAGAAGGGTCGTCAGTGACGTAGTCGATCACAGTGGCATCATCATCGGTCTTGGGGTCTACTGGAGAGAAGAGGGGGAAGAAAAAGTAATTATAAAGCATACAGATGTAACACAGATGCACGACAGGACAACACACAATGTTAGGGGTGATCTATGATACGTCTATTTTGCATCATGCTTTTATATTGATATTTATTGCATTATGGGCTGTTATTACACATTATGGTAAAATACTTATGCCTTTTCTCTCTTATTTTACAAGATTTACACAAAGAGGGAGAATGCTGGCACCTGGAATTTTAGACCGGAAAGGAGCAAATCTGATAGACCTATTCTGCACAACTCCAAAAGTCCTGAAAATTTACGAAGAATTATTTTGGAATATATAAAAATCATTGGGCGAAGAAAATACTAGAGGGGACCCACCAGGTGGCCACAAGCCTGGGGGCGCGCCCTACCCCCTCGGCGCGCCCCTGTGGCTTGTGGGCCCCCTGGCAGGACTCCGGTGCCCATCTTCTGCTATATGGAGGGTTTTGACCTGGAAAAAAAATCATAAGGAAGCTTTCGGGACGAAGCGCCGCCATCTCGAGGCGGAACCTGGGCAGAAGCAATCTAGGGCTCCGACGGAGCTCTTCTGCCGGGGAAACTTCCCTCCCGGAGGGGGAAATCGAAGCCATCATCGTGACCAACGATCCTCTCATCGAGAGGGGGTCAATCTCCGTCAACATCTTCACCAGCACCATCTCCTCTTAAACCCTAGTTCATCTCCTGTATCCAATCTTTCTCTCAAAACCTCAGATTGGTACCTGTGGGTTGCTAGTAGTGTTGATTACTCTTTGTATATAGTTGATGCTAGTTAGTTTATTCGGTGGAAGATCATATGTTCAGATCCTTAATGCTATTTAATACCCCTCTGATTATGAACATGAATATGCTTTGTGAGTAGTTACGATTGTTCCTGAGGACATGGGAGAAGTCTTGTTATAAGTAATCATGTGAATTTGGTATTCGTTCGATATTTTGATGAGATGTATGTTGTCTTTCCTCTAGTGGTGTTATGTGAACGTCGACTACATGACACTTCACCATGATTTGGGCTTAGGGGAAGTCATTGTGAAGTAATAAGTAGATGATGGGTTGCTAGAGTGACAAAATCTTAAACCCTAGTTTATGCGTTGCTTCGTAAGGGGCTGATTTGGATCCACATGTTTCATGCTATGGTCAGATTAATCTTAATTCTACTTTCGTAGTTGCGGATGCTTGCGAGAGTGGTTAATCATAAGTGGGAGGCTTGTCCAAGTAAGGACAACACCCAAGCACTGGGTCCACCCACATATCAAATTATCGAAGTAACGAACGCGAATCATATGATCATGATGAAAACTAACTTGACAATAATTCCCATGTGTCCTCGGGAGCGCTTTGCTTTATATAAGAGCTTGTCCAGGCTTGTACTTTTCTACAAAAAGGATTGGGCCACCTTGCTGCACCTTAGTTACACTTGTTACTTGTTACCCGTTACGAATTATCTTATCACACAACTATTTGTTATCGATAATTTCAGTGCTTGCAGAGAATACCTTGCTGAAAACCGCTTGTCATTTTCTTCTGCTCCTTGTTGGGGTTTGATAATTCTACTTATCAAAAGGACTATGATAGATCCCCTATACTTGTGGATCATCAAGATTCTTTTCTGGCGCCGTTGCCGGGGAGTGAAGCGCCTTTGGTGAGTGGAATTTGGTAAGTAAATATTTATATTATGTGCTGAAATTTACTGTCACTTGTCACTATGGAAAGTAATCCTTTGAGGGGCTTGTTCAGGGTATCTTCACCTCGACCGGTAGAGCAAGAAGTTGCTCCTCAACCTACTGAAAATATTTATTATGAAATTCCTTCGGGTATGATAGAGAAACTACTAGCTAATCCTTATGCAGGAGATGGAACACTACATCCTGATATGCATCTAATCTATGTGGATGAAGTTTATGGATTATTTAAGCTTGCTTGTTTGCCTGAGGATGATGTCAAGAAGAAGGTTTTCCCTTTATATTTGAAGGTGAAGGCATTGACATGGTATAGGCTATGTGATGATATTGGATCTTGGAACTACAACTGATTGAAATTGGAATTTCATCAGAAGTTTCATCCTATGCATCTAGTTCATCGTGATTGGAATTATATGTATAATTTTTGGACTCGTGAAGGAGAAAGTATCACTCAAGCTTGGGGGAGGCTTAAGTCAATGTTATTTTCATGCCCCAATCATGAGCTCTCAAGAGAAATTATTATTCAGAACTTTTATGATCGGCTTTCTCCTAATGATCAATCCATGCTCGATACTTCTTGTACTGGTTCTTTTATGAAGAATACTATTGAATTCAAATGGGATTTATTGAAAATAATTAAACGCAACTCTGAAGATTGGGAACTCGACGAAGGTAAGGATTTGATACGTCTCCAATGTATCTATAATTTTTGATTGTTCCATGCTATTATATTACCCATTTTGGATGTTTATGGGCTTTACTTTACACTTTTATATCATTTTTAGGACTAACCTACTAACCGGAGGCCCAGCCCGAATTGCTATTTTTTTTGCCTATTTCAGTGTTTCGAAGAAAAGGAATATCAAACGGAGTCTGTTGGGGATATTACTACTAGGTGTGAACCGGCCTACCTGGGCCGGGTTAGCTTCATTAGTAGTATAAGGGTGATTAAGCAGATGAAGGCCCAAGGCCTGTAGTCGGTTTAGAACCTGTAGCCGTAAACCGGCTTGATATGTAAACTTGCATTGTAAGTTAGGAATAGATAGAGACCAACCGGGATACGAGTATGAAACGGTGTGGGACTCTGTGGACCGACGGGCGTCACCCGTGTATATAAGGGGACGGCCCGGCGGCGGTTCAAGGACAGACAACAACAACTCGAGCCTAGGCGAAGCTTGTTTGCTCCCTAGCCATCGAAACCACATCAATTCCATCACAACTAGACATAGGCTTTTACCTTCATCGAAGGGGCCGAACTAGTATAAACCCTTGTGTCTTTGTGTCCGCTTTAACCCCTTCAAGTTAACCCGTGGCGATGGCTCCACGACTAAGTCCTTTCACGAGGACATCTGCCGTGACAAATCCGCGATAGTTGGCGCCCACCGTGGGGCTATCGCACGATGGTTTGATGATCTTGGAGGGCAAGCTCAAAGGACTCGAAGGCTATGCTGTGGGCCGGATGACCAAGAGTCGTTGCGGCAAGCTCTACATCGACGATGCAGGATGGGGTCCTGAAGCCGGCTCGATCGAGTACGGGTACCGGGTCCCCTTTGGTGGCATACATGTTTTTATCAGCAAGATTGGTGAGCCTGGGCCTGAGCCGGACATCCGCACCGACCTCGTCGAGACGGCTCAGCATGCGAGATCTACCCAGGTTAAACCGGCCGTGAGGCGTGCCTTCGTGGGAGTCATCCACGGAGGAGAGCATGGGAACGAGTCAGAATATGGTAGCGAGACCGTCGTCTATTCCGGCGACGATCCTCAACCGGAGAGACAGGATCATTGTATCAGTTGCAAGACGACCAGATTAGGGGCTGTTCCGATGGCGGCAGTATTTCGGACCCCCCTGAGCAGATCAACCGGGTTGGAATATTCATGGCCGGTACACAGGCGGCGAATCACTCCCCGACCGCAGCAGCAATGCTCTCCGGATCAGCAGCGGTAGCGGCAGCAGGGGCAGGAGGCCTTGTGCGCCCACCGGTTCAAGTCCTGTCTGACCTGTTTGATGCACTAGTTGTACTTATGGAAGAGGCCAATCCGGCAGATCAGGAGGCCCATGATGCAGAGATTGCAAAAGTGAGAGAGCAGATCGCACAAGCCAAAGCCGACTTGGCAGCAGAAAAGGATAGGATGGCCGCAGAGCGGGCCGCTTTGGACGCCCAGGCCTATAAACTTATGCTCGACCAGAACGCATCACAGGAAGTCTTGAAGCGGAAGCACAGATCACGCCTGCCATTAGGGTTCGACCCTCGAAATCTCTTTCACACTCCGGGAGCGGGAACCAGTAATCCGCCGGGGCACCTGGAGGTAAACCGGGTCAAGGCACCAGGGCCAGGAGCGATGGTCCAACCCCGCCTGATGGAACCTCCTCGGCAGAACATTGTGATTCCTCCGCCGGTCCAGACACCTCCGGGTCATTATTCTAATCCTATGGACAATCTTGTCGCAGCTGCTGCACGATTAGAAGCTATCCCAGTCGAAGGAGACTCTCCGCAAGCAATAGAGACGCGCCGGGTTAAGGAACTTCTCCGGACCGCTTTGATACAACAGGAGGCATATTCATACAGCCGCGATCGGATTCATTCCACACCTCGTCCAAGCCGGAGCTATAGTAGGTGCCTGGATGAACCGGCCATATCAAGCAATGCGCGGGGCCGTGAAGCGGCCCGTGGCAATAACCCGTCCGGTGGTGTTCACGATGCTCAAGATGTCGTGGACCGGGCCCGGGCACGAAGGGAAGCCGAGTTAGCAGCACAGAACGCGGCGAATCAGCTTACACGGGTTCGTCCTACCACCTCTGCTGGGCCAGGGGTCGCATCTAGTTTGGGAGTACCCTGTTTAGTCCCCGCTTTACGCAATGTACGCCTGCCCAAGGACTTCAAGGGCCCGCGCAAGGTGCCGAATTACATCGCTGATTTATCTCCAGAAGCGTGGGTAGAGAATTACGAGATGGCAATGGAGATGCTGGATGTGGATGAGACTGCGTGTGCAAAGTACTTCACCATGATGCTTGAAGGCACAACCCGTACTTGGTTGAAGGGCCTGCCGCCTAATTCTATCAGTTCATGGGCCCAGTTGCGGACCCGGTTTATCCAGAATTTTAAAGATACATGTAAGTAGCCTAAATCCATAGTAGACTTGGCAGCTTGTGTTCAGGAGGATGGAGAGTCAACAACCCATTGGGTACGCCGTGTTTCTGAAGTCTTGCACTCGTCTGACAGGATCAATGCTGACTCTGCGATCTTAACCCTGGAGGGAAACTGTCGGTTTAAGCCTCTAAAGCAAAAGTTAGGGCGTATGAAGCGGTTCTGTAATAATATGGGAACTCTCATGGCCGCTTTAGTGAAGTATGCTGATTCTGATAGTACCAAGGATCCTGAGACGGACGATGACGAAGCAGGGAAGGGAAAAAAGAATAGCAACTCTAGGGGGCATCAATACAAACCGGCGGGCCATGGAAACGGAGGCAAGCGTAAGGCGGACGGCAGCATGGACTTTGTGGCTAACACTAATGCGCAGGACAAGGGTCAGCAGCGCAGAGGTAAAGCGCGAATTGTAATGGGGCTCCAAATCCTAACCCAGATCGCTTAAACTATTTGCTGAATCAGCCTTGCCCAAAACACGGGACGAAGGAGGCGCCGGCTAACCACCTTTGGAAGAATTGTTTCATTATGCAGGAATTTAAAAACTCTAATGCCTTCGGGTATGACCGTGGATCAGGTGGTGGCTCAGGATCTGGTTTCCATGGGCCGGGTCACGATGGAGCTTCCGGTTCAGGTTTCAATCAGGGCAGTAATAATGACCAGGATAATCAGAACGGTCAAGGGGGTTACAACCAACAGCAGCAGCAGCAGCGGTCGGGTTATCAGAGCCAGCCAAAATAGTTGAACAATGGGCAGTATCACGTTTTCACAACTAGCTCGGATAAGCGCGACCGGAAACTTCATAAGCGAGTAGTGAACTCATTTGAACCGGCCGTACCGCGTTATTTACGCTGGTCAGAGCAGCCTATCGTGTGGAGCAGGGAGGATCACCCCCCCCGGGTTGACAATCCGGGCCAGTTGGCATTAGTGGTAGACCCTCAGGTGGGAGGTTATAAATTCACCAAGGTACTCATGGATGGAGGGAGCAGTATTAACATCCTATACTATGAGACATTCCGCCGCATGAGGCTAACAGACAAGGATCTCAGACCGTCTAATACGGTGTTCCATGGTGTGGTGCCTGGCAAATCAGCATATCCTGTTGGTAAGATAGCCCTGGAGGTGGCTTTTGGGGACGAGCATGATTCCCGATCCGAGACATTAACCTTTGAGGTGGTGAAGATCCGGAGCCCGTATCACGCCTTGTTTGGGCGGCCGGCTTATGCCAAGTTCATGGCACAGCCTTGTTATATCTATTTGCAGCTCAAGATGCCGGGTCACAAAGGGACAATAACGGTTCATGGGAGCCGCAAGGTTGCTTTGGAATGTGAGGAAGGTGATGCGGCCTATGTAGAGGCGGTTTGTGCCACGGAGGAGTTAAATTATTATAAGGACAATGTTGATCCGGAGGACATGACCCCTTTGAAGAAGCCAACTACGGAGCATGATTCAGATCTGAAGTTCAAATCAGCGGCTGAGACCAAGCTTGTTGATTTCGTGCCTGGCGATTCGTCCAAGCAGTTCACTGTCAGTGCCAACTTGGACCCTAAATAGGAAAGCGCGCTCATCGAGTTCATCCGTGAGAATCGGGACATTTTTGCATGGAAGCCTTCTGACATGCCAGGTGTACCGAGGGAACTCGCTGAGCATACTCTTAATGTTGATCCCAAGTATAAACCGGTAAAGCAATTTCTCCGCCGGTTTAACGAAGAGAGGCGCAAAGCCATTGGGGAGGAGATAGCCAAGCTCTTAGCAGCTGGTTTTATCGTTGAAGTGTTTCATCCAGAGTGGCTTGCTAATCCTGTGCTGGTTCCTAAGAAAAATGGCACTTGGCGTATGTGTGTGGATTACACGGATCTTAACAAGGCTTGTCCAGCGGATCCTTTTGCCCTCCCCCGCATTGACCAGATTATTGATGCCACGGCGGGTTGTGAGCGTTTGAGTTTTTTGGATGTGTATTCTGGGTATCATCAGATCAAAATGGCGGTGAAGGACCAGGAGAAGACAGCGTTTATTACTCCCTTTGGAGCCTTCTGCTATGTATCTATGCCTTTTGGGCTCAAGAGCTCCCAAGCCACTTATCAAAGGTGTGTACAGAATTGCCTGCATAAACAGATCGGCCGCAATGTGCACGCCTATGTGGATGATATTGTGGTCAAGTCAAGGCAGAAGGAGACGCTGGTTGATGATTTAAAGGAAACCTTTGACAACTTGCGGGTTTATAAGATGATGCTTAACCCTGCCAAATGTGTTTTTGGTGTTCCGGCAGGCAAGTTACTGGGCTTTCTTGTGTCCAACAGAGGAATTGAGGCTAATCTGGAGAAGATTACGGCTATCACCTCCCTGGCTAAACCGAAGTGTATCAACGATGTTCAGCGTTTGGCGGGCCGGATCGCCACCCTGAGCCGGTTTATCAGCCGCCTCGGAGAGAAGGCCATCCCTTTATACCAGATGTTGAGAAAGACAGATCAATTCATCTGGAGTCCAGCTGCTGATGAAGCGTTGGAGGACTTGAAGCGGCAATTAGCCAATCCGCCCGTTCTTGCCGCTCCGGTCGACAAGGAGCCGTTATTGTTATACGTAGCGGCCAATGCTCGTGCAGTTAGCATGGCTATTGTGGTAGAACGCAAGGAGGCAGGCAAGGAGTATCCGGTTCAGCGGCCGGTTTACTATATCAGTGTGGTGCTTATTGAATCCAAGCAAAGATATCCGCATTGGCAGAAGCTGGTATATGGAGTTTTCATGGCAAGCCGGAAGTTGACGTAGTATTTCCAAGGGCACTCTATCACAGTGGTCAGTTCAGCTCCCTTGGGCGATATCATACAGAACCGGGAGGCGACTGGCCGGATTGCCAAGTGGGCTATAGAACTTGGGCCGCACGGATTGAAGTACATACCCCGGACGGCGGTGAAGTCTCAAGCACTTGTCGATTTCATCAATGATTGGACTGAGTTGCAAGCACCAGAGGAGAAGCCGGATCACACATATTGGACTATACATTTTGATGGATCTAGGCAATTGGAAGGCTCGGGGGCTGGCGTCGTGTTAACTTCCCCACGAGGTGATAAGTTTTGTTATGTTCTCCGCTTAATGTTCCCTTGTACTAATAATGCAGCTGAGTATGAAGCCTTGCTCCATGGTCTCCGGATGGCTAAAGAGATGAATCTAAGTCGGGTTAAGTGCTTCGGTGATTCGGACCTCGTAGCTCAACAGGTGTCTGGTACTTGGGATTCTAAAGACCCACTCATGGCTGCATATCAGCGTGAGGTGGACATTGTTGCAGGTCACTTCAAGGGTTATCAGGTGGATCACGTGGATCGCCGAAAAAATTAAGCGGCGGATGCTTTAAGCCGGTTGGGCTCTCAGCGTAAACCGGTCCCGCCTAATGTCTTTGTGGATGTGTTGCACAATCCGTCAGTCAAGCTCCTGGGTGAAGCGGATTTGGCTATTCCTGATCGAGAGGCTCAATTGGTGGCAGCCCTGCATGTTATACCGGATTGGACAGTTCCTTATCTTGCGTACATGAACTGGGGAGAGTTGCCAGAGGATGAGACTCTAGCCAGGAAGATAGTCCGGCGATCCAAATCTATGACAATTATCAATGGCGAATTGCATCATTGCAGTGTATCAGGGGCGTTTCAACGCTGCGTCTCTCCTGAGGAAGGTTGTGAAATTTTACGCGAAATCCATGAAGGGGATTGTGGTCATCACGCCGGTTCAAAGTCTCTGGTGGCTAAGGCATTTCTTCACGGGTTTTACTGGTTGACAGCTCATGCTGATGCGGAGGACTTGGTTAAACGGTGTGATGGCTGTCAGAAATTTTCAAGGCGTGCTCATGTGCCGGTTCAAGAATTGAGGATGATTCCAATTACTTGGCCGTTTGCAACATGGGGGCTGGATATGGTCGGACCTTTTAAAAGATCCAAGGATAAGAAAACCCACCTTTTGGTGGCAGTTGATAAGTTTACCAAGTGGGTTGAGGCGGAGCCTGTCAGCAAGTGTGATGCAGCTACAGCGGTGCAGTTCATTAAAAAGGTGATTTTCCGGTTTGGCTTTCCACACAGTATCATTACTGACAATGGTACCAATTTATCCAAGGGTGCTATGAAGGAATTCTATGAACGTGAGCACATCAGGCTTGATGTATCATCAGTGGCTCACCCCCAGTCCAATGGGCAGGCAGAACGAGCTAATCAAGAGATTTTGCGAGGCATCAAACCCCGGCTTATGGTTCCATTGCAAAGAACACCGAGATGTTGGGTTGAAGAGCTACCATTTGTGCTATGGAGTATCAACACTATGCCCAACCGATCTACAGGATACACACCATTTTTTATGGTCTGCGGAGCAGAGGCGGTTCTCCCTAGTGATATCCGGCACGATTCGCCTCGTGTGGCGGCTTATGTTGAAGCGGACAATGAGACAACACGGCAAGACTCTTTGGACCTATTAGATGAGGAGTGTGACATAGCGGCTGCCCGCTCGGCGATTTATCAACAAGATCTTCGTCGCTATCACAGTCGCCGGGTCAGAACCAGAACTTTTCAAGAAGGGGATTTGGTGCTTCGGCTCATCCAAGATCAGACGGATATGCATAAGTTATCCCCACCTTGGGAGGGACCTTTTGTGGTCAGCAAGAATCTGCACAACGGGTCGTACTATCTGATTGATATTCGAGAGCATAAGGACTCACGCACATCAGAGGAGGAGACCAACAGGCCGTGGAATATAGCTCATCTTCGGCCTTACTACACTTGAGCCATCGGCTCTATCTATGTACATATTATGGCAATGTATATATTATCATTGATATAATAAAACCGGAGCCTCAGCTAAAGCGGGGTCTCTGTCCTTTCATATCATGCGTGGTTACATGGAGTGGTTCTGTTTTAAAACGGCCTCCGGTTTACCCCTTGAAATTTGCTTTTCAAAAAAGTTTTGTGATATCACTTGGGGCCTTGGTCGTGTCCGAACCAACGCGACACCTTTTGATAGGCGAAAGCCACCAGATCACTTGGGGACATGGTCAAGTCTGAACCAGTCACGCCTCTTGATCGGCCTAAGGCCATAAAATCACTTGGGGGCTTGGTCGAACCCGAACCATTGCCACGCCTCTTGATCGGCATAATTGCCACGGTTTCATTTGGGGACCTGGCTGACTTGAACCATTGTCACTCCTATTGGGGGCTTGGTCCTGTCCGACCATGGTAACACCATCTGATCAGCTCAGTAAAGCATGTTTTTGCAAACGGTTTTTATCATTGCCTTTGCTTCCATAATTCTCTTATGACTATTCTTCAATTGTTGTTGTGCTTCCTTTAAACCACCAATATCTTTTTCCGGTTCAGCTGACGGGATTCAGTTCATTTTTAATCCGGAGACATATGCCCGGTTTAACTTTCCTGTTAACATCATGGAGTAGCAGGGGGGCTTATAATAACCCAGCACGGTTTACATGGGAAGCCAGCATTCTAAAAAAAACACGGGAGTTGTTTTCTCCCCTTTGATGGTAATGGTTTATAAACCCTCCGTTTCAAGCCTGGCTAAGCAAACTTTATGCCCAGCGATGGCAGGTATTTTGTATCGCATATTTGATTATATGTTTTAAATACATTGATATATATATATCAAGGTTATAAACCGGTTGGCGGTATAACCGCCACCGCAGTTCAAGATTTTCTGATTGCAGGAAATATAAATTGAGGATTTCAAGCAAAAGCATCAGTACTTATGCACGAAGGCATATTTAAGGCAGAAGTATTGACTATCCTATTACAAGGCAACGCGGTGCCCAAATAAGATCATTGTTGTTCCGGTGGATCATAATAAGGCAGCTATTTAAACCGGCTTCCGGTTCAAGCCTGTTCATCAAACTGGTCTGACGGTTGTGGGTCGTCCCGCGCCGCTTCAGCTTCCTCATCTCTATCCATTGGCTGGAAATCAACAGTGGTCCAGTCGATTCCCATTAAAGCTTGAAAGACAGCTTCTTCATGGATCAAAGAAGACGGTTCAATATCAGGAGCGTAAGTATGCTTACGGATTGGAGGAATCAGATTCTCCGCTTCAGGAGTTGGTGCAGGCACTCGTTTGTTTTGATCATTGTACTGAGCTTGATAATGCGACAAGTCTGCTTCTTCAGCCAATTGACAAGCCAGAGGGCGTACTGCACGGTTTATCGCCCTCAAATCATCTTCATTGAACTCCGAGCCATCTTCCTTCAAGCTGGGATAGCCTTGAGCTGCTTCAACAGGATCGAAATCCGGCACCCATGCTTTTGCCCGGATCAAGGCATTAATGTCTCCGGTTTGAGCAGCAGATTTCTTTAGTTCTTCAATTCGAGCAGGAAGCATTGACAACCTATTAAGAGTGTCTTGGATTAAGGAAGGTGCCGGATTGTTATGAGATGCAGTGGTGATGATCCGTTGCGCTCCGGTATACAGCTGTTCAATTAAAGTGTAGGCAGCCTTCAACTTCTTCCGAACATCTGACCCTAAGTGACCAATGCGTGTACCTATAACAATACAGGAAAGATCACAAACCGGATCTATCATAAGCATGCCAGAGTTGTCCAAGAAACCAAAAGGTACTTACCAAAGATAGCAGCGGTCATGGAATGTACTTGCCGCTTTACGGCGGTCAGCTCATCTACCACCGGTTTAAGAGCAGCTTCAGCGTTTTCAGCTCTTTTTATTAAATCGGCCTTCTCAGTGGCCCAATCAGTCCGCTCCTTCTCGAAGCCCTCCTTCAGCTGTTCTGTGATACTCAAAGCGCTGGTTAATTCTTCCCTTGCCTTGTCGGTTTCAGCTTGCTGGGTTTTCAAAGTTTCCTGCAGATCAGTAATCCGGTCTTCTTTGATCCTCCCTTCAGCCTGCATAAAGACAGTGCTTGGCTTTCAACAAACGGTACAAGAATTTGAAGTACCAACCACATAACAAGTTATATGCTTGATACTTGGGGGCTAATGCACCTTCAATTTTCATCTGTTACTAAATCACAAAGTCCCAAGCTCAATACAGGTATTCAACTTGGCACTTGGGGGCTAATGGCTATTTGCTCAGTTATGTTCTGATGTTAGAATCTTTATTGAAGTCCCGGTTTAACTATACTAAGTTGAACCGGCCCTTGGGGGCTACATTGATGGAGTTCAAAGTATTGAGGACTATATTCAAGTCCCGGTTTGAAGAAGATTACAAACCGGCCCTTGGGGGCTAGGAGGATTAATACAGTAGCAGTAATTAAAGAAAGAAGAAGCGCAAGGAAGTTACCTCAAATTTATCTCTCATTATCTTTACCAGGCCAGCTTCACAGTCACGACTAGTATATAGCCGGTTCATATAACCATAATGAACATCTTGGGCACTCAGAGCAGCATATGTTTCCAGATCAACATCCCATTTGCCTTTGTTCATGCCAGGAGAATCTTCTTTCACAGTATGCTTGGCCAAAGCGACGGGATTCCCTGGTTCAAAGCGACCTACGCCAGTAATTACAATGTCATCATCCTTGGACTCGCCGGTTTGCATTGGCGCGGTCAGTTTATCAGCAGGCTTTGAAAGACTGCGGGATCCATCGATCCGGACGGAGCTGGCAGGCTGTTCAACAGGGACTGAGGTATCGATAGGCCTTTTATCAGTAATAGCATCATCTTGCAAAGGAGGATCATTGGGAATATCTTCAGGAACGAACGCTTCAAGATCTGGTGTTTTCTCCTGTTCAAGGGCAGCATCTTCCTCGGCCGCTTTATTCAGACGGGCTTTCTTGCTTGGTTTAGGTTTAGCCCTGAAAGAGAAACAAAAAGTCAAGGAACAGCATAAGTTGTAACGTAGTATACCAGAAGCATATGTTCAGTCTAGCTTACCCCAGAACCGTTTTCAGTGGTGGCAGCTGAGTGGCCGATGATTCACCAGAGGAAGAATGGGAAGTAACCTGATAATCAGAGTCGGACGGATTAAGAGGTTGACGGATGAAACCCGCTTTAGGACATAAATTAATAAAAAGGTCGGAGACCTCGGAGCGGCGTTTTTGAACCGGACTGTTCAGTAAACCGGCGGAGGTAACTACCTGGCCGCTGTGCCGGGTTGTGCGGCGAGCTTCATGTTGCTGAGTCTTCATAAGAAATTTGGGATCCAAATAAGCAAGGGGATGAGAAAATTTAACTTTCCGGTTTGCCTGGCGATATTTTGGCAAAGGCAAAGGATCCGAACCGGAAGAAAGAGTAATAACCTCAGCGACATCAGCATTACTGGCTTCAGTGTCGTCCTGACAAGTATCATCATCAATAAGGCGTGTAAAAAGTAGGCCTAGTGAATCAAGTTCTACCTCAGGGTCCGAGTTACCCACATCATCATCAACAGCCGGATCAGATGAAGCAGTGGTTTTCCTCTTTTTGGCAGGCTTCTTGACGACCTTGGTCTTTGGCCGGATTGGCCGATCTGCTTTCTCCGGTTTGTCTTGTAGAAGCTTCTTGCTCCAAAACAGATTATCACCCTGGGTAAGCAGCAGTTGATATCAGACAGAGATAGCAATAATAGGTTCAATAAAAAGTACAATCAAAATCTTACAGCTGGCGGTTTGTTGGTAGCACAGAAAGGGGGCAGGCCGGTTTGAGCGCATAGATGCTCCGGTTCGTTCAGCATTTTCTTCACAGCCTCTGTGACTTCATCATCGGAGAGCTGGATGTTAGTGTGTCGGAGTGGGTCATCAACGCTGCCAGTATATTTGCACATCAAACCGGAGCGCTGGCTGAGAGGCAGTATGCTCCATGATATCCAACAGCGTGCGAGATCAACTCCTGTTAAACCGTTGGCCATGAAGGCTCGGAGCTTGGATAATTGCGGAGCGTATTTACTCCTCTCCTTGGCACTTAACCTTTGTGGGAAGGGGTGTGTATTGCTGAGCTGTTCCGGACGAAAGCCAGGCAAAGGATTTTCATCACCAGGGGAAGTGTCTTTGCAGTAAAACCATGTTGCATTCCACTCCTTGGGGTGACTGTGTAGCTTGGCATGGGGATAAGTGATTTATTTCCTTTTCTGAATTGCCATACTGCCCAATTCGGTATTGGGACCATCAGTGAATTCTGTGCAACGGTTTAAGTGGAAGAAGTCTCTGAACAATTCAACTGTGGGTTTCTCTTGAAGGTACACCTCACAGAGCACTTGGAAGTGACATAAGTTGGTAACAGAATTGGGGCCAATATCTTGCAGGCGAAGTTGAAAATTGGCTAGTACGTCCCGGTAAAATTTGGAGCCGGGCGGTTTGAAGCCCCGGGCTAAGTGATCCGCAAAGATCACAACCTCTCCCTCTTGAGGTGTGGAAGGACATTCATTACCAGGAACCCTCCAGTGGATAGTCTCTTTGCTGTCTAAAGCGCCGATCGAGACTAAATCATCCAACTAGGTTTCTGTGACACGAGAAGGAACCCAGTTGCACTCATATACTTGTTTGGCCATGGTGGGATCTACAAGAAATAGGTGATTCCGGTTCAAGAACATGTTGGATAAAAGAAGGCACTGGTATGAACAAGGCTAAACCGGAGGCAGTATACTTAAACCAGATTTTTATGAAGTGGCATCATGGCCAAAGAGTTCTGGCGGTTCAACAAGGGGACTAATGGTATATACCAGTTTATTAACTTTTTTCTATACTAAGTTAAACCGCCTGATCTAAACATTGAAAGCAATTGAGGTTGCGGATGGCTAAGTATGCAGAAACAGGTTTCACAAGGTCCTATTGTAGTAATGGATCTGAAGCAAGTTCAGAAAAACAGAAAATATTCAAAAGATTAAAGCAGAGCGGAAGTGAATCAATGGGCAGGTATGTAGATGAGATCTATGGACTTGAGCGTGAAACTACAGGTGGATGCTAAAAGGCTACTGCTAATCAGAGCAGGGTTTCACAGATCTATCCGGGAATCTAGGTACGAGCATGAACAAGTGAGGAGCACAGCAAGAACACGAAACCCTGGAACAGATCTATGTTAAGAAGAGCAGAAGGCTTACCGAATCGAGGAAGATGTGGAAAGATACCATAGTGCTCTGGAACGATCAGGTTGATGCAACGTCCCAAGATGAGGCAGAAGTCAATGGCGACGGCGGAGCTCCGAGGCTGGCGACGCGAGGAAGACGAAGAGAAAGAGATGAAGGGGAGAAAAGGAAATGACCCTTCGGTCCTATTTATAAGGCAAAGGACGTGTGTCAGGCGCGCGAATTCAGGAGCCACAAGATTTGGACGTGGAGTTGCTGCCTTGGGTATCGCAGATCTATTAAAAGAAGGCGTTATAAATGTTAACTTCATGATGATGTCATGCCGGTTTACAGCAACCAGAGATGATGACGACATGGCGGTTTAAGATTACCAGAAGATGTTGAAGACAAAGATTTTTGTGAAGGATTGACATGAACCAGTTCAAATCAATCTAGGGCCTAATGTTGGGGATATTACTACTAGGTGTGAACCGGCCTACCTGGGCCGGGTTAGCTTCATTAGTAGTATAAGGGTGATTAAGACGATGAAGGCCCAAGGCCTGTAGTCGGTTTAGAACCTGTAGCCGTAAACCGGCTTGATATGTAAACTTGCATTGTAAGTTAGGAATAGATAGAGACCAACCGGGATACGAGTATGAACCGGTGTGGGACTCTGTGGACCGACGGGCGTCACCCGTGTATATAAGGGGACGGCCCGGCGGCGGTTCAAGGACAGACAACAACAACTCGAGCCTAGGCGAATCTTGTTTGCTCCCTAGACATCGAAACCACATCAATTCCATCACAACTAGACGTAGGCTTTTACCTTCATCGAAGGGGCCGAACTAGTATAAACCCTTGTGTCTTTGTGTCCGCTTTAACCCCTTCAAGTTAACCCGTGGCGATGGCTCCACGACTAAGTCCTTTCACGAGGACATCTGTCGTGACAAATCCGTGACAGAGTCCAAATGGAATGAAACCTTCGGGAGCAATCTTTTTGGAACAAACGCAATCCAGAAGACTTGGAGTGGACGTCAAGAAGCAGCCGAGGCGGCCACAAGGCAGGAGGGCGCGCCCTAGGGGGGTAGGCATGCCCCCCACCCACGTGGGCCCTCGTGGCTCCCCTGACCTACCTCCTTCGCCTATATATACTCCCGTACCCTGAAAACATCGGGGAGCATGATAACCCACAAGTGTAGGGGATCGCAACAGCTTTCGAGGGTAAAGTATTCAACCCAAATTTCGACACAAGGGGAGCCAAAGAATATTCTTGAGTATTAGCAGTTGAGTTGTCAATTCAACCACACCTGGATAACTTAGTATCTGCAGCAAAGTATTTAGTAGCAAAAGTGGTATGATAATAAAGGTAACGGTGGCAAAAGTAAAGATAATAGTTTTTGGGTTTTTGTAGTAGTTGTAACAGTAGCAACGGAAAAGTAAATAAGCAAAGAACAATATGTGAAAAGCTCGTAGGCAATGCATCAGTGATGGATAATTATGCCGGATGTGATTCCTCATGTAATAGCTATAACATAGGGTGACACAGAACTAGCTCCAATTCATCAATGTAATGTAGGCATGTATTCCATAAATAGTCATACATGCTTATGAAAAAGAACTTGCATGACATCTTTTGTCCTACCCTCCCGTGGTAGTGGGGTCCTAGCGGAAACTAAGGGATATTAAAGCCTCCTTTGAATAGAGAACCGGAACAAAACATTAGCACATAGTGTATACATGAACTCCTCAAACTATGGTCATCACCGAGAAGTATCCCGATTATTGTCACTTCGGGGTTGTCGGATCATAACACATAATAGGTGACTATAGACTTGCAAGATAGGATAAAAAACACACATATATTCATGAAAACATAATAGGTTCGGATCTGAAATCATGGCACTCGGGCCCTAGTGACAAGCATTAAGCATAACAAAGTCATAGCAACATCAATCTCAGAACATAGTGGATACTAGGGATCAAACCGTAACAAAACTAACTTGATTACATGGTAAATTTCATCCAACCCGTCACCGTCCAGCAAGGCTACGATGGAATTACTCACGCACAGCGGTGAGCATCATGAAATTGGTGATGGAGGATGGTTGATGATGACAACGGCGATGAATCCCCCTCTCCGGAGCCCCGGACGGACTCCAGATCAGCCCTCCCGAGAGAGATTAGGGCTTGGCAGCGGCTCCGTGTCGTAAAACGCGATGAAACTTTTTCTTTGATTTTTTTCTCCCCGAACGTGAATATATGGAGTTGGAGTTGAGGTCGGTGGAGGTCCAGGGGGCCCACGAGTTAGGGGGGCGTGCCCTATAGGGGGGGCGCCCCCTGTCTCGTGGACAGGGTGTGGGCCCCCTGGTGTATCCCAGAAATTCTTATTAATTCCAAAAAGTGCCTCCGTGGATTTTCAGGACATTGAGAGAACTTTTCTTTTCTACACATAAAACAACATCATGGCAGTTCTGCTGAAAACAGCGTCGGTCCGGGTTAGTTTCATTCAAGTCATGCAAGTTAGAGTCCAAAACAAGGGCAAAAGTGTTTGGAAAAGTAGATACGTTGGAGACGTATCAACTCCCCCAAGCTTAAACCTTTGCTTGTCCTCAAGCAATTCAGTTGAAAAACTGAAAGTGATAAAGAAAAACTTTTACAAACTCTGTTTGCTCTTGTTGTTGTAAACATGAAAAGCCAGCATTCAAGTTTCAGCAAATATTATGAACTAACCATACTCACAATAACACTCTGGTCTCACAATTACTCATATCAATAGCATAATCAGCTAGCGAGCCATAATAATAAAACTCGGATGACAACACTTTCTCAAAACAATCATAACATGATATAACAAAATGGTATCTCGCTAGCCCTTTCTGAGAGCACCTTTAAAGATCAAGGACTGACTAAATATTGTAATTCATGGTAAAATAGATCCAGTCAAGTCATACCCAATATAAACCAATAGTAATGAATGCAAATGATAGTGTGCTCTCCAGCGAGTGATTTTAATAAGAAGGGTGATGACTCAACATAAAAGTAAATAGATAGGCCCTTCGCAGAGGGAAGCAGGGATTTGTAGAGGTGCTAGAGCTCGATTTTAAAATAGAGATTGAATAACATTTTGAGCGGCAAACTTTTGCTGTCAACGCAACAACTATGAGATGGTTGTATCTTCCATACTACATGCATTATAGGCAGTTCCCAAACAGAATGGTAAAGGTTTATACTCCCCCAACGACCAACAAGCATCAATCCATGGCTTGCTCACAACCCTGGGGGAGTTTTGTTTAATTATTTTGATTTGCTTTGATCTTTTTGGATCATGGGACTGGGCATCCCGGTTACCGGCCCTTTCTCGTGAATGAGGAGCGGAGTCCACTCCTCTTGAGAATAACCCACCTAGCATGGAAGATATAGGTAGCCCTACTTGTAACATGAGCTGCTCGAGCATACAAAACAGAATTTCATTTGAAGGTTTGGAGTTTGGCACATACAAATTTACCTGGAACGACAGGTAAATACCGCATATAGGAAGGTATGGTGGACTCATATGGAACAACTTTGGGGTTTAAGGAGTTTGGATGCACAAGCAGTATTCCCGCTTAGTACAGGTGAAGGCTAGCAAAAGACTGGGAAGCGACCAACTGAGAGAGCGACAACAGTCATAAACATGCATTAAAATTAATTCACACCGAATACAAGCATGAATAGGATATAATCCACCATGAACATAAATATCATGAAGGCTATGTTGATTTGATTCAACTACATGCGTGAACATGTGCCAAGTCGAGTCACTCAATTCATTCAAAGGAGGATACCATCCCATCATATCACATCATAATCATTCTAATAGCATGTTGGCATGCAAGGTAAACCATTATAACTCATAGCTAATCAAACATGGCACAAGCAACTATAATCTCTAAATGTCATTGCAAATATGTTTACCTCATAATAGGCTGACTCAGAAACAATGAACTCATCATATTTACAAAAACAAGAGAGGTCGAGTTCATACCAGCTTTTCTCATCCCAATAAGTCCATCATATATCGTCATTATCGCCTTTCACTTGCACGACCGAATGATGTGTATAATAATAAGAGTGCACGTGCATTGGACTAAGCTGGAATCTGCAACTCAAGAGAGAAGACAAGTAATATGGGCTCTAAGTAAAATAAACAATCATGCATATGAGAGCCACTAAGCATTTTCAATATGGTCTTCTCGACCCCCAAAGGAAAGAAAAGAAAATAAAACTATTTACACGGGAAAGCTCCCAACAAGTAAGAAGAAGAACTAGAAATCTTTTTGGGTTTTCATTTTAATTTCTACTACAAGCATGGAAATTAAACTAACTATTTCTTTTTGTTTTTCTTAAGGTTTATCAAACACACAAGAAGAAAACTAGAAAAAGAAATTTAAACTAGCATGGATAACACAATGAAAGAGTATGAGCACCAACGACTAGTGTGTGAACATGAATGTAAAGTTGGTGAGAAATACGTACTCCCCCAAGCTTAGGCTTTTGGCCTAAGTTGGTCTAGTACCAAGGACCGCCGCTACTCTCCCCGGTGTAATGGGAGGTGTAATCAGGATACCACTGACTGGTCATCTCCGGATCCCACAGGACAGATGATGCACGATAAGGGTCCAGGTCAGGTTCCGGCTCAGGTTCAGGTTCTGGAGTAAAAGCTTGGGCTCGATGATTGTTCACCACTTCCGGTGTGACAAGAAAATTTTCTGCAAGCAAATCAAACAACAGAGGCGCAGGCAAAATAATAATCTCAAAGTGTTTCTTATTAAATCTAAGTTTATACAAGAGCATCCTCTCTTCGTTGTCAACAATAAACTTGTGCGCTACCATGCTCTTGTAATCTAAAATGTGAGGAGGCAATTTTGTCTCCTCTTTCTCATGGTGCCTAATGGGTATCTGAAAATGTCTAGCAAGACGTGCAGCATAGATAGCTCCAAATATGGGGCCTTTTGTATGATTCAGGGCTAGCTGTTTGGCAACGACGGCACCCATACTAAAAGTATTGTCTCCAAGCAAAGCATGTTGAAGAATGATAATATCAGGAACGCTCAAGTTTCCACTATTTCCATGACCGATCAAGCATCTACTAGCAAATATGGCAAAGTAGCGTAAAACAGGAAAGTGTATGCTAGAGACTTTTGCCTCGGAACCCTTCTTTGGCTCTTCTATAGTGATAGTTTTAACAAAGCCATCCACATCCTAATGATGGGGTTCCTCTAATTCTCCATCATAAGGTATCCTACACACCGCGCAAAAATTACGTAAAGACATTTCTTTGAATTCATCATATAAATGAAATGATACTGCAAGCGTGACTTCTTAGGATAATAATAAAAAATTTGCACGAAAGTATTGGTGAGTAAGAGATACTGATCGATCCAGTCGTTGATGAAACCGGTGAGGCCTGCAGTCTCGATCAAAGAATAAAAATCTTCATGAATTCCAGCTTCTTTCAAGAAATCCTCACATGGCCATTTACACGACCGTACTTCCGCTAAGCGAGGAAGATTATACTTGGCTTTTTCCTTCTCTTTGGCTTGTTTTTAATGAGAGCTTTGGCTAGAAGAGCCCCTCAAAAGTTTCCTTAACATTTTCTAAAAATTTCTGAAATTTTAGTAACTTCAAAATAAAAGTGAATAAAACTAAACAAGATTGGTAGCAACTACTTCTATAAGTGCCTAGAGCCTATATCATGCATCAGAATTGCTTGGGACCTCAAAAATTTAGCATGCAAGCTCAAGAACATGGTCACCTATGCAGCAAAAATTTGTAATGAATAAAGCACTAGAACAAAAACTAATTGGACCAATGGAGGAGTCACATACCAAGCAACAATCTCCCAAAGCAGTTTTGTGAATGGAGCTTTGAGCAAGAGATCGAAAATCGCAGCAAAATGAGCTAAAACTCGTGCTTGAGCTGGATGGGGATTTTTTTGGGTAGAAGATGAAATGTGTGGGTGCTGGCATAAGTGGAGGGGGGCACCAGGGGCCCACGAGATAGGGGCGCGCCCTATAGGGGGGGCGCCCTCCACTCTCGTGGCCTGGTGCTTGCCCCTCCTGCAGTGTTTTGAGTGCCTAAAATCCTCAAATATTCCATAAAAAATCATACTAAATTTGCAGGGCATTTGGAGCACTTTTATTTTCAGGATATTTTTTAATGCACGGATAATTCAAAAAACAGACAGATAATACTATTTTTTGCTTTATTTATTCTAAATAACAGAAAGTAAAAAGAGGGTACAGAAGATTGTGCCTTCTAGTTTCATCCATCTCGCGATCATCAAAATGAATCCACTAACAAGGTTGATCAAGTCTTGTTAACAAACTCATTCCGAATAACACGAAACCGGAGAAATTTCGAATAACACTAAGTTACCTCAACGGGGATATGAAAATTCCCAACAATAAGAATATCATACTTTTTCTTGACAGTAGGGATAGGAAATTCAAAACCTCCAATAAGCATGCAAATTTCTATCGTTTTTCTTTTTCTTCTTTTTAGAAGAACTAGGTGCCTCTAAATTGTTTCTCTGAGAATCTTGCTCGATTCTCTTAGGGTGTCCTTCATGATACAAAGGTTCCTGAGTCATTCTACCAGTTCTAGTAGCCACTGTAACAGCAAAGTCATTTTTATTATTTAATTCATCAAGCAAATCATTTTGAGCTTTAAGTACTTGCTCAGCTTGAGTAGCAACCATAGAAGTATATTTGCTAATGAGTTTAAGTTCACCTTTAACTCTAGACATATTATCACTCACACGTCCTATCTCGAAAGCAATATTCTTTAACTCTCTACCAACATAAGCATTAAAACTTTCTTGTCTAGCCATAAAATCATCAAATTCATCTAAGCATGGGCTATGAAATTTAGAAGAGGGGATTTCAACTTTATCATATATATAGAGAGAATTTACCTTTACTACCTGTGTCGGGTTATCAAGACAATGTGGTTCTTCAACAGGCGGTATATTAAGACCATGTATTTCTTCGATAGGTGGTAAATTCTTAACATCTTCAGCTTTAATACCTTTTTCTTTCATTGATTTCTTTGCCTCTTGCATATCTTCAGGACTGAGAAATAAAATACCTCTCTTCTTCGGAGTGGGTTTAGGAATAGGCTCAGGAGTTGGCTCAATTGGTTCAGGAATTGCCTCAGGAATTGGCTCAGGAAGAGTCCAATTATTTTCATTAGCCAACATATTATTCAATAGTAATTCAGCTCCGTCGACTGTTCTTTTCCTGAAAACACAACCAGCACAACTATCCAAGTAGTCCTTGGAAGCATCGGTTAGTCCATTATAAAAGATATCAAGTATTTCATTTTTCTTGAGAGGATGATCAGGCAAAGCATTAAGTAACCGGAGAAGCCTCCCCCAAGCTTGTGGGAGACTCTCTTCTTTGATTTGCACAAAATTGTATATTTCCCTCAAGGCAGCTTGTTTCTTATGAGCAGGGAAATATTTAGCAGAGAAGTAATAAATCATATCCTGGGGACTACGCACACAACCAGGAGCAAGAGAATTATACCAAGTCTTAGCATCACCCTTTAATGAGAATGGAAATATCTTAAGAATATAATAATAGCGAGACTTCTCATCATTAGTAAACAGGGTAGCTATATCATTCAACTTGGTAAGATGTGCCACAACAGTTTCAGATTCATGGCCATAAAAAGGATCAGATTCAACTAAAGTAATAATCTCAGGATCAACAGAGAATTCATAATCCTTATCAGTAACACAAATAGGTGAAGTAGCAAAAGTAGGGCCAGGTTTCATTCTAGCATTAAGAAACTGCTGCTTCCATTTAGCTAAACAATTTCTTAAAATCATATCTATCATTGCAAGCAAAGATAGCTCTAGCAGCTTCTTCATTCATAACATAACCCTCAGGAACAACAGGGAATAAATAATCATTGGGAGAATTTTCATCATCACTATCATCAATAATAGCATCTTCAATAATTTCATTTCCCCTAACTCTAGCAAGTTGTTCATCAAGAAATTCACCTAATGGCAAAATAGTATCACGCACAGAAGTAGTTTCATCATGCATAGCAGAAGTGGCATCATCAATAACATGCGACATATCAGAATTCATAGAAGTAGCATGTTTAGGTGTCGCAAGCTTACTAATAACAGAAGGAGAATCTAGTGCAGAGCTAGATGCCAGTTCCTTACCTCCTCTCGTAGTTGAGGGCAAAATCATAGTTCTATCATCTTTCAAGTTCTTCATAGTGATCAACACATATAAATCCCAAGTGACTCAGAGAATAGAGCTATGCTCCCCGGCAACGGTGCCAGAAATTAGTCTTGATAACCCACAAGTGTAGGGTATCGCAACAACTTTTGAGGGTAAAGTATTCAACCCAAATTTATTGATTCGACACAAGGGGAGCCAAAGAATATTCTTGAGTATTAGCAGTTGAGTTGTCAATTCAACCACACCTGGATATAGTATCTGCAGCAAAGTATTTAGTAGCAAAAGTGGTATGATAATAAAGGTAACGGTGGCAAAAGTAAAGATAATAATTTTTGGGTTTTTGTACTAGTTGTAACAGTAGCAACAGAAAAGTAAATAAGCAAAGAACAATATGTGAAAAGCTCGTAGGCAATGGATCAGTGATGGATAATTATGCCGGATGCGATTCCTCATGTAATAGCTATAACATAGGGTGACACAGAACTAGCTCCAATTCATCAATGTAATGTAGGCATGTATTCCGTAAATAGTCATACGTGCTTATGGAAAAGAACTTGCATGACATCTTTTGTCCTACCCTCCCGTGGCAGCGGGGTCCTAGCGGAAACTAAGGGATATTAAGGCCTCCTTTTAATAGAGAACCGGAACAAAGCATTAGCACATAGTGAATACATGAACTCCTCAAACTATGGTCATCACCGAGAAGTATCCCGATTATTTTCACTTCGGGGCTGTCGAATCATAACACATAATAGGTGACTATAGAGTTGCAAGATAGGATCAAGAACACACATATATTCATGAAAACATAATAGGTTCAGATCTGAAATCATGGCATTCGGGCCCTAGTGACAAGCATTAAGCATAGCAAAGTCATAGCAACATCAATCTCAGAACATAGTGGATACTAGGGATCAAAACCCTAACAAAACTAACTTGATTACATGGTAAATCTCATCCAACCCATCACCGTCCAGCAAGCTTATGATGGAATTACTCATGCACGGCGGTGAACATCATGAAATTGGTGATGGAGGATGGTTGATGATGATGAGGGCGAAGAATCCCCCTCTCCGGAGCCCCGAACGGACTCCAGGTCAGCCCTCCCTGAGAGAGATTAGGGCTTGGCGGCGGCTCCGTGTCGTAAAACGCGATGAAACTTTTTCTCTGATTTTTTTCTCCCCGAACGTGAATATATGGAGTTGGAGTTGAGGTCGGTGGAGGTCCAGGGGGCCCACGAGATAGGGGGGCGCACCCTATAGGGGGGCGCCCCCTGTCTCGTGGACATGGTGTGGGCCCCCTGGTGTGTTTTTTTGCCCAGAAATTCTTATTAATTCCAAAAAGTGCCTCCGTGGATTTTCAGGACATTCCGAGAACGTTTCTTTTCTACACATAAAATAACATCATGGCAGTTCTGCTGAAAACAGCGTCAATCCGGGTAAGTTTCATTCAAATCATGCAAGTTAGAGTCCAAAACAAGGGCAAAAGTGTTTGGAAAAGTAGATATGTTGGAGACGTATCAGAGCACCACAAAAAACTATTTCCACCGCCGCAACCTACTGTATCCGCGAGATTCCATCTTGGAGCCTTCACCGGTGCTCCGCCGGAGGGGGAATCGACCATGGAGGGCCTCTACATCATCTCCAAGGCCTCTCCGATGAGTTGTGAGTAGTTTACCACAGACCTTCGGGTCCATAGTTATTAGGTAGATGGATTCTTCTCTCTCTTTGAATCTCAATACAAAGTTCTCCTCGATCTTCTTGGAGATCTATTCAATGTAACTCTTTTTGCGGTGTGTTTGTCGAGATCGGATGAATTATGGGTTTATGATCAAGTTTATCTATGAGAAATAATTGAATCTCCTCTGAATTATTTTATGTGTGATTGGTTATCTTTGCAAGTCTCTTCGAATTATCAGTTTGGTTTGGCCTACTAGATTGATCTTTCTTGCAATGGTAGAAGTGCTTAGCTTTGGGTTCAATCTTGCGGTGTCCTTTCCCAGTGACAGCAGGGGCAGCAAGGCACGTATTGTATTGTTGCCATTGAGGATAAAGATGGGGTTTATATCATATTGCTTGATTTTATCCCTCTACATCATGTCATCTTTCTTAATGCATTACTCTATTCTTATGAACTTAATACTCTAGTTGCAGGCAGGAGTCGGTCGATGTGTGTAGTAGTAGTAGATGCAGAATCGCTTCGATCTACTTGTTGCGGACGTGATGCCTATATACATGATCATGCCTATATAATCTCATAACTATGCACTTTTCTATCAATTGCTCTACAGTAATTTGTTAACCCACCGTAATACTTATGCTATCTTGAGAGAAGCCACTAGTGAAACCTATGGCCCCCGGGTCTATCTTTTATCATATAAGTTTTCCATCTATCTTTTATTTGCATCTTTACTTTCCAATCTATATCATAAAAATACCAAAAATATTTATCTTATCTTATTATTTCTATCAGATCTCACTTTCGCAAGTTTCCGTGAAGGGATTGACAACCCCTTTATCACGTTGGTTGCGAGGTTCTTGTTTGTTTGTGTTGGTACGAGGGACTTTTGAGGAGCCTCCTACTGGATTGATACCTTGGTTCTCAAAAACTGAGGGAAATACTTACGCTACTTTGCTGCATCACCCTTTCCTCTTCAAGGGATAACCAACGCAGTGCTCAAGAGGTAGCAAGAAGGATTTCTGGCACCGTTGCCGGGGAGGTCTTCGCTCAAGTCAAGACATACCAAGTACCCATCACAAACTCATCTCCCTCGCATTACATTATTTGCCATTTGCCTCTCGTTTTCCTCTCCCCCACTTCACCCTTGCCGTTTTATTCGCCCTCTCTTTTCCATTCACCTCTATCTTTCACTTGTCTCTTGTGTGCTCGTCGTTATGGCTAGTCCTCCTACCCTCGTTATTACTCCCGAACATGAAGTTCTTAATTTTAAGCAAATGGAGGGAGAAAGTCTAAAAGATGCTTGGCATAAAATTTGCAATGTTCAAAATAGATCTACTAGGAAGCTTTCTACTTCCTTCTTCTTCGCAATTTTTATGTAGGCATTACTCCTTGGAATAGATGCATTCTTGATACCATTACCGGAGGAATTTTTTTGGATAGCCATACCTTTGATGCTTATAATGCTATGTTGGATTTGTTTGGTCCACCTCCTCTCTTGGTTAATGGGACTATTTTAACTCTACAACATGTGATGCAAAGGCTTGAAATTATTGAAAATAAAGTTGCCACTGTTGAGTTGATTGAAAATTTGGATAAAAAGATCCATAACCAAATTACCCAATATGGATCTAGGGTTGGAGTTACTTTGAATTTTTTTAAAGAGAAAGAACCTATAGTTAACGAAAGAATAGATCTAGATTCTACGAGAATCGGTAAACTTGAGGATATTATTTGAAGGAAATATGCCCTAGAGGCAATAATAAAGTTATTATTTATTTCCTTATTTCATGATAAATGTTTATTATTCATGCTAGAATTGTATTAACCGGAAACATAATACATGTGTGAATACATAGACAAACATAGTATCACTAGTATGCCTCTACTTGACTAGCTCGTTAATCAAAGATGGTTAAGTTTCCTAACCATAGACATGAGTTATCATTTGATTAACGGGATCACATCATTAGGAGAATGATGTGATTGACTTGACCCATTCTGTTAGCTTAGCACTTGATCGTTTAGTATGTTGCTATTGCTTTCTTCATGACTTATACATGTTCCTACAACTATGAGATTATGCAACTCCCGTTTACCGGAGGAACAATTTGTGTGCTACCAAACGTCACAACGTAACTGGGTGATTATAAAGGAGCTCTACAGGTGTCTCCGAAGGTACATGTTGGGTTGGCATATTTCGAGATTAGGATTTGTCACTCCGATTGTCGGAGAGGTATCTCTTGGCCCTCTTGGTAATGCACATCAATATAAGCCTTGCAAGCAATATAGCTAATGAGTTAGTTACGGAATGATGCATTATGTAACGAGTAAAGAGACTTGCCGATAACGAGATTGAACTAGGTATTGAGATACCGACGATCGAATCTCGGGCAAGTAACATACCGATGACAAAGGGAACAATGTATGTTGTTATGCGGTTTGACCGATAAAGATCTTCGTACAATATGTAGGAGCCAATATGAGCATCCATGTTCCGCTATTGGTTATTGACCGGAAACAGTTCTAGGTCATGTCTACATAGTTCTCGAACCTGTAGGGTCCGCACGCTTAAGGTTTCGATGACAGTTATATTATGAGTTTATGAGTTTTGATGTACTGAAGTTTGTTCAGAGTCCCAGATGTGATTACGAACATGACGAGGAGTCTCGAAATGGTCGAGACATGAAGATTGATATATTGGAAGCCTATATTTGGATATCGGAAGTGTTCCGGGTGAAATCGGGATTTTACCGGAGTACCGGGAGGTTACCGGAACCCCCTGGAGGCTTAATGGGCCTATATGGGCCTTAGTGGAGAGGAAGAGAGGAGTCAAGGGCTGGGTCGTGCCTCCTCCCCCCTAGTCCGAATAGGACAAGGAGAGGGGGGCGGCGCCCCCCTTTTCCTTCCCCTCTCCCTCCTCCTTCCCCCCTTCTCCTATTCCAGCTAGGAAAGAAGGGAGTCCTACTCCCGGTGGGAGTAGGACTCCCCTTGGCGCGCCCCTCCTTGGCCGGCCGCCCCCTCCCCCTTGGCTCCTTTATATACGGGGGTAGGGGGCACCTCTAGACACAACAATTAATCTCTTGATCTCTTAGCCGTGTGCGGTGCCCCCCTCCACCATAGTCCTCGATAATATTGTAGCGGTGCTTAAGCGAAGCCCTGCGACGGTAGAACATCCAGATCGTCACCATGTCGTCGTGCTGACGGAACTCTACCCCGACATTCTGATGGATCGGAGTCCGGGGATCGTCATCGAGCTGAACGTGTGCTAGAACTCGGAGGTGCCGTAGTTTCGGTGCTTGATCGGTCGGGCCGTGAAGACATACGACTACATCAACCGCGTTGTTCTAACGCTTCCACTTTCGATCTACGAGGGTACATGGACAACACTCTCCCCTCTCGTTGCTATGCATCACCATGATCTTGCGTGTGCGTAAGAATTTTTTTGAAATTACTACGTTCCCCAACAGTGGCATCCGAGCCTGGTTTTATGCGTAGATGTTATATGCACGAGTAGAACACAAGTGTGTTGTGGGTGATACAAGTCATACTGATTACCAGCATGTCATACTTTTGTTCGGCGGTATTGTTGGATGAAGCGGCCCGGACCGATATTACGCGTACGCTTACGCGAGACTGGTTTTACCGCCGTGCTTTGCACATAGGTGACTAGCGGGTGTCAGTTTCTCCAACTTTAGTTGAACCGAGTGTGGCTACGCCCGGTCCTTGCGAAGGTTAAAACAGCACTAACTTGATGAAATATCGTTGTGTTTTTGATGCGTAGGTAATAACGGTTCTTGCTCAGCCCGTAGCAGCCACGTAAAACTTGCAACAACAAAGTAGAGGATGTCTAACTTGTTTTTGCAGGGCTTGTTGTGATGTGATATGGTCAAGACGTGATGAGATATAAATTGTTGTATGAGATGATCATGTTTTGTTGAAGTTATCGGCAACTGGCAGAAGCCTTATGGTTGTCTCTTTATTGCATAAGATGCAAGCGCCAAATAATTGCTTTACTTTATCTCTATGCGATAGCAATAGTTGCAAGAGCAATAGTTGGCGAGACGACCATGTGATGACACATTGATATAGATCAAGATGATGGAGATCATGGTGTCGTGCCGGTGACGATAGAGATCATGACAGTACTTTGGAGATGGAGATCTAAGGCGCAAGATGATCATGGCCATATCATGTCACATATTTTGATTGCATATGATGTTTATCTTTTATACATCTTATTTTGCTTAGTTTGACGATAGCATTTTAAGATGATCTCTTAGTAATTATCAAGAAGTGTTCTCCCTGAGTATGCACCATTGCGAAAGTTCTTCGTGCCGAGACATAACGTGATGACCGGGTGTGATAGGCTCTACGTTCAAATACAACGGGTGCAAAACAGTTGCACACGCGGAATACTCAGGTTAAACTTGACGAGCCTAGCATATACAGATATGGCCTCGAAACACGGAGACCGAAAGGTCGAACGTGAATCATATAGTAGATATGATCAACATAGTGATGTTCACCATTGAAAACTACTCCATCTCACGTGATGATCGGACATGGTTTAGTTGATTTGGATCACGTGATCACTTAGATGACTAGAGAGATGTCTGTCTAAGTGGGAGTTCTTAAGTAATATGATTAATTGAAATTAAATTTATCATGAACTTAGTCCTGGTATTATTTTGCAAATTATGTTGTAGATCAATAGCTCGCGTTGTTTCTTTCATATGTTTATTTTGATATGTTCCTAGAGAACACTGTGTTGAAAGATGTTAGTAGCAATGGTGCAGATTGGATCCGTGATCTGAGGTTTATCCTCATTGCTGCACAGAAGAATTATGTCCTTGATGCATCGCTAGGTGACAAACCTATTGCAGGAGCAGATGCGACATTATGAACATTTGGCTAGCTCAAAATGAAGACTACTTGATAGTTTAGTGCACCATGCTTAAACGGCTTAGAATCGAGACTTCAAAGACGTTTTGAACGTCATGGACCATATGAGATGTTCCAGGAGTTGAAGTTAATATTTCCAGAAAATACCCGAGTTGAGAGATATGAAGTCTCCAACAAGTTCTATAGCTAAAAGATGGAGGAGAATCGCTCAACTAGTGAGCATGTGCTCAGATTGTCTGGGTACTTCAATCGCTTGAATCAAGTGGGAGTTAATCTTCCAGATAAGATAGTGATTGACAGAATTCTCTAGTCACCATCACTAAGTTACTAGAACTTCGTGATGAACTATAGTATGCAAGGGATGACGAAAATGATTCCCGAGCTCTTCGTGATGTTGAAATCGACGAAGGTAGAAATCAAGAAAGAGCATCAAGTGTTGATGATTGACAAGACCACTAGTTTCAAGAAAAGGGCAAAGGGAAAGAAAGGGAAACTTCAAATAGAATGGCAAACAAGTTGTCACTCCTGTGAAGAAGCCCAAAGCTAGACTAAAGCCTGAAACTGAGTGCTTACACTGTAAAGGAAATGGTCACTGGAAGCGGAAATGCCCTGAATATTTGGTGGATAAGAAGGATGGCAAATTGAAAAAGGGTATATTTGATATACAGGTTATTAATGTGTGCCTTACTAGTGTTTATAATAGCCCCTGAGTATTTGATACTTGTTCGGTTGCTAAGATTAGTAACTCGAAACAGGAGTTACAGAATAAACAGAGACTAGTTGAAGGGGAAGTGACGATGAGTGTTGGAAGTAGTCCCAAGATTGATATAATCATCATCACACACTCCCTATATTTTCGAGATTAGTGTTAAACCTAAATAAATGTTATTTGGTGTTTGCGTTGAGCATAAATATGATAAGATCATGTTTATTGCGATACGATTATTCATCTAATATAAAGAATAAATTGTTATTCTGTTTACATGAATAAAACCTTCTATGGTCATACACCCAATGGTGATGGTTTATTGAATCTTGATCATAGTGATACACATATTCATAATGTTGATGCCAAAAGATGCAAAGTTAATAATGATAGTGCAACTTATTTGTGGCACTGCCGTTTGGGTCATATTGGTGTAAAGCGCATGAAGAAACTCCATAAAGATGGATTTTCGGAATCACTTAGTTATGAATCATTTGATGCTTGTGAACCGTGCCTTTTGGGCAAGATGACTAAAACTCCGTTCTCCGGAACAATGGAACGAGCTACTGACTTATTGAAAATAATACATACCGATGTATGCGGTCCAATGAGTGTTGATGCTCGTGGCGGGTATCATTATTTTCTGACCTTCACAGATGATTTGAGCAGATATGCGTATATCTACTTAATGAAGCACAAGTCTGAAACATTTGAAAAGTTCAAAGAATTTCAGAGTGAAGTAGAAAATCATCGTAACAAGAAAATAAAGTTTCTACAATTTGATCATAGAGAAGAATATTTGAGTTACGAGTTTGGCCTTCATTTTAAACAATGTGAAATAGTTTCACAGTTCACGCCACATGGAACACCACAGCATAATGGTGTGTCCGAATGTCGTAACCGCACTTAATTGGATATGGTGCGATCTATGATGTATCTTACCGATTTACCACTATCGTTTTGGGGTTATGCATTAGAGATAGCTGCATTCACTTTAAATAGGGCACCATCTAAATCCGTTGAGACGACACCGTATGATCTATGGTTTAGCAGTAAACCTAAACTATCGTTTCTTAAAGTTTGAAGTTGTGATGCTTATGTGAAAAAGGTTTCAACCTGATAAGCTTGAACCCAAATCGGAGAAGTGCGTCTTCATAGAATACCCAAAGGAAACTGTTGGGTACACCTTCTATCACAGATCCGAAGGCAAAACATTCGTTGCTAAGAATGGATCCTTTCTAGAGAAGGAGTTTCTCTCGAAAGAAGTGAGTGGGAGGAAAGTAGAGCTTGATAAGGTAATTTGTACCTTCTCTCGAATTGGAAAGTATTTCATCACATAAATCAGTTCCAGTGATTCCTACACCAATTAGTGAGGAAGCTAATGATGATGATCATGAAACTTCAGATCAAGTTACTACAAAACCTCGTAGGTCTTCCAAAGTATAGTCCGCACCAGAGTGGTACGGTAATCCTGTTTTAGAAGTCATGTTACTAGACCATGATGAACCTACGAACTATGATGAAGCGATGATTGATACGTCTCCAACGTATCTATAATTTTTGATTGCTCCATGCTAGTTAATCTACTGTTTTGGACTATATTGGGCTTTATTTTCCACTTTTATATTATTTTTGGGACTAACCTATTAACCGAAGGCCCAGCCCAGAATTGCTGGTTTTTTTGCATATTTCAGTGTTTCAAAGAAACGGAATATCAAACGGAGTCCAAACGGAATGAAACCTTCGGGAACGTGATTTTCTCACTAAACGTGATCCAGGAGACTTGGACCCTACTCCAAGACGTAACAGAGGCGGTCACGAGGGTGGGGGGCGCCCCCCTGGGCGCGCCCCCTGCCTCGTGGCCCCCCTGTTGCTCCACCGACGTACTCGTTCCTCCTATATATACTTACGTATCCCCAAACGATCAGACCAGGAGCCAAAAATCTACACTACAAAAAAAAGACACATCCGTGACATTTTGGGCCGAACGAAAAAAAATTCTGTCATACATATGACACTTCTATGACGATAATTGTGACAAAACCCGGTATCATCATAGATGTGGTGGGCTCCTACTTCTATGACAAAAAATCATGACAGAAAATGGGCTTTTCGTCCTGGGCGGGCCGGAGACGCAGCTGCCTGACATTCTTTGGGCCGTCCATGATGGAAAAAACCGTGGTAGAAGCGAGGGGGAGGAAAATTTCGGGGAGTTGCCGGTTACGGTGGGAGGTTGGGGGCGGCGCGATGCGCGTTTCTCTTGTATGTACGCGCGTGTGTGCGAGGCGTTGGCTCTAACTGAAGCCGAGCGAGGCGTTGGGCTCTAACTGAACCCGAGCGATTGCACTGCAGGCTACGCGTTACTGAACCCGAGCGATCGATCGATGGCTGTTCACTGAACCCAATGGAGCGATTCCTTCGCTACTGCTGCTAACTAAAGCCGATCGATTGGATGAACAGTGGCATT
>NC_041391.1:297625604-297635194 GCF_002162155.2 Triticum dicoccoides | reverse complement strand
CTGATCAACAGGACCCTCGTTTCGACCGTAGGAGGTCCGTTTCGTCCGTTTTGCGGTACGCCACACCCCCTCCCGATCAACAGGGCCCCCGTTTCGACCGTAGGAGGTCCGTTTCCTCCATTTTGCGGTACGCCACACCCCTCCCGATCAACAGGACCCCCGTTTTGACCGTAGGAGGTCCGTTTCCTCCGTTGTGCGGTACGCCAGGCCTCATTTCCATCGCCTGTTCCGTCCAAGCCCTCCCGATGAAGACGACCATGCATTCCGTTCCGACCCAGCCGGTTGGCTGCCACGCATTCCGTTGCCTCCCGATGAACATGGCGCATTCTGTTGCCTCCCCATGAAAACGACGACGACACTGTTTCTCCGTTCCGACCCAGCCATGTACGTATGCGCGAATAGGCGTTTGAGAACCTGCCCGTATGTACGTATGTGGCCATATTTTCTTTCTTGCACCCTCGCCGCTGTATGTACGTGTACGTGCGTGCCTCTACTACAACCAGTATGTACGTACACGTTCGCGACCAGAATGACAATGCTACGTATGCTTCGACCAGGTGGGTCCCGACTGTCAGGCACTTCCTTGCGTGCGAAGATGTAGTTGGTGGGTCCCAGCAGTCAGGGGGGCAAATCATTTTGGTTTTTTTGCCCGAACGCACTTACTTGCGTGTGAAGATGTAGCTGGTGGGTCCCAGCAGTCAAGGGGGCGAATCTTTTTTGTTTTTTTGCCCGGATGCACTTCCTTGCGTGCGAAGGTGTCACTGGTGGGTCCCAGCGGTCAGGGGGGCGAATCATTTGGTTTTTTTTGCCCGGACGCACTTCCTTATGTGTGAAGATGTATCTGGTGGGTCCTAGCAGTCAGGGGGAAACGTTTTTTTTGCGAAATACAGTGGCCCGTCCGGTGGGTCCCACCTGTCAGGTGGAGGAATCATTATTTTCCGCGTAATAAGAAGGCACTTCCTTGCTGCGGCCATGGACCCAGTTGTCAGCCTCTCCACGTACAGTCCACGTTCGATGGAAGTCGTTCCTTGACCACGTTGACCACGCTGCGCCGAGAGCACCAGGGCGATGGACGACGGCGAGGCCTAGGAAGGGGACGACGGGGAGCCGAGGAAGACGCGACAGTGGAAGCCCGCACGGAGAGGAGTACGAGGGTTCACTGGTTCGGTTGCGGTGTGAGGCTGTCGTCGCCACAGGGCCTGGCCAGCGGTGGGAATAGTAGGGGGCGATGAGGCCTCCGCGACAGCACAGCCGGCCATGGGAGGCAGGAGCATGCGGCACGACCGGCGCTGCTTTGGGCGGCTGGAGCAAGAAGACCAGAGGTTGAAGAAGCACTACGGCCGTTGGATGGACATCGTACGGTCACTAGAGCTAGAATCGTTCATATTGACTAAAGTTGACAAAGGCCCCCGTCCCAGTCAACTTAGTAGGCCCACAAGTTAGCCTCCCACCATGGTGGGTCCCAGCTAGCAAGGGAAGTATTCATTTTTTGCGCAATAAGGAGACACTTCCGATGGGTCCGAGCTGACAGCGCGGGGAATGTTTTTTTCACGAAATACGCTGGCCCGTCCGGTGGGTCCCAGCAATCAGGGGGGAAACGTTTTTTTCGTGAAATAAGGTGGCCAGTCCGGTGGGTCCCTGCTGTCAGGTGGAGGAATAATTATTTTGCACGTAATAAGGAGGCACTTTCTTGCGGCCGCCTGGACCCAGCTGTCAGCCTCTCCACATACAGTATCTTCCGATGGAAGTCGGTCGTTGACCACGTTGACCACGCCGCGTCGAGAGCACCAGGGCGGTGGTCTGGACGTCGGCGAGGCCTAGGAAGGGGATGAACCGGAGCCAGGGAAGACGCAGCAGTGGTAGCCCGCGCAGAGAGGAGTACGAGGGTTCATTGGTTCGGCTGCGGCGTGAGGCTGCCATCGCCGCAGAATAACAGGGGGTGTGGGTGAGTAGAGGGATACCCTGGGCCAGCGGTGGGAGTAGTAGGGGGCGGTGAGGCCTCTGCAGCATCACAGCCCGCCACGAGAGGCAGGAGCATGCAGCACGACCGGCGCTGCTTTGGGCGGCTGGAGCAAGAAGACCAGAGGTTGAAGAAGCACTATGGCCGTTGATGGACATCGTACGGTCACTGGAGCTAGAATCGTTCATATTGACTAAGTTGACAAAGCCCTCCATCCCCGTCAACTTAGTTGGCCCACAAGTCATCCTCCAACTATGGTGGGTCCCATCTAGCAGGGTGGGTATTCATTTTTTTGTGCGTAATAAGGAGGCACATCCTTGTGTGCGAAGATATAGCTGGTGGGTCCAACATGTTAGCGGGGGGAATGTTTTTTGCACGAAATACAGAGGCCCTTCCGGTGGGTCCCAGCTCTCAGGTGGAGGAATCATTATTTTGCGCGTACAGTCCACGGCCGATGGATGTCGTTCGTTGACCACGTTGACCAGGCCGTGCCGAGAGCACCATGGCGGTGGACGACGGCGAGGCCTAGGAAGGGAACAACATGGAGCCGGGGAAGACTCGGCAATGGTTGCCCATGCGGTGGGTAGTACGAGGGTTTACTGGTCTGGCTGCCGTCGCCGGAAAATAACAGGAGGTGTGGGTGAGTAGAGGAATGGCCTGGCCAGTAATGAAGTAGGATGGGGCGGTGCGGCCTGTGCGGCAGCACAGTCGGCCATGGGAGGCGGGAGCAGGCAGTCCCACCGGAGCTGGTTTGGGCGGCTGGAGCAAGAAGATCACATATTGAAGAAGCAGCACGGCCGTTGGATTAACATCCAATGGTCACTGCTGCTAGAATCGTTTGTGGACTAAGTTGACAAAGCCAAAGTACACGTCAACCTAGTAGACCCACAAGTCAGCCTCCAAATCTCTCCCAAACAGCATACAACCCAAAATTTCTAGCCGGATTCAAATTAATTTTAAATCTAAATATACCTAATTTAAATTCAATGAAATTTTACCCGCACAAAAACAATGAAATTTAAAATATCAAAATCCGAAAGAAAACAGTATTTGGGAACTAATTGCCTGTTTGCTGTATTTTTTTCATTTTACAGCCCATTTATTATTACTTATAGCCCATTTATTATTACTTATAGCCCATTTCTTATTACTTATAGCCCATTTCTTATTACTTATAGCCCATTTTCTGGGCAAAATGCATCCCTCCTCATCTTGAAAGATTTCCGGCCCAGCAAGGCGTAGAAAAGCAAGTAGGCCTATGTTGGTTATTCTGCAAAAAACAAAATAGCTGGCTAGCCATTTTTCAGAAAGGAAAAAAACAAACTGGGCTGGTCATGTGCTAAACATATGAAATAAAAGCCTGGGCTAGACGGGCCACGGGTCCCGCACAACCCAGTTGATACCCTTCTCCGTCCCGAAAAACCAAAATTACTGTGCGCGCTGCTGGTCCCTACTGTCATCCTCACCATATATACTCATCTCCTTATTCCTCTCGGTTGTTGACCATGTTGACAACACCGGAGGGCGGCGCCGCGACGAGCGCGGAGGACGATGGTGAGGCCTCGGACGGGAACGAACAGGAGCCGAGGAAGATCACAGCCAGCCGTGGGAGGCGGGAGCAGGCGGTCCCGCCGGCGCTGGTTTGGCATTGGCGGCTCGAGGAAGAAGAGACTGAAGAAACACGACAGACGTTGAATGTCAATCGAATGGTCAAGGTTGGCACAATCATTTTTTGACTAAGCAGACACCAAGTAGCATACTTTTTTATATATAGGAAGAAAACTACGAGGAAAATGCGTTCGTCTGCCGTCCTCCTCACAGGGAACGTTCGCCATATAAGTGACTAGAACCCTTGGTTTTCAACCGAGAGGTCTTGGGTTCGAGTTCGAGGAACTCTCAATTTTGTCTTCCTTCCTTCCTTGCAAAAAAAGGGAAAGAAAATCAAAGACTTGGGAAGGCATACAGAACAAGCTAGTGTACCAGTAAAGAGACGTTGCCGAGTTTTAGAAAAAAGAAAGAAGTGCTCCTGTAGCTGGTTCGAATCCAAACCTAGACTATGACTATATATGGTGCTATGCTACTCTGCAAGTAATGAAACTGACATATCCAACGTTCGCTTCTCCTCTTCTCTACTAACTCTGCCTAGCATCAGAAGCTCTGGCCGCAGCAACCATGTCTGCTGGCTGCTCGTCCACCTGCTCTTCTGCAGGCAACAACCAGATATGCGCAAAGTCGCCACCCGTACCATCGCCTGTGGGTCTCATCACACCCCCGCCGGCACGTGCACCGCAACCGATTGCTCATCGCAACCCGGTGCCGTTGGTGTGGTGCCACTGCTGCAAATCACGCAGAGTCATCCGTCGCGTCTCAACCACAATCTGCAACCCTGTCCGAGTCTTCTACAAATTCCCGAATCATGGGGTAATAATATATTTAAGTGTTGTTCTGCTGCTTTCAGTTGCTGATTTTTTAATAATTTGGTTGATGATCTTCCAATTTGATTCGTGCAGAAAAGGGAAGATTCGTGTGATTTGTATTTCTGGGAAGTTGCTGATGTGGGGGAATGCAACTATGCTGATTATTTGGTTAGCCGAGGAATCCCAATACCAGCAGGTTGGGGTGTTGGACAAGTAATTGAAGTAACGGCAGAAGAGGAAGATGCAGAGCAGAAGGTTAAAGACGCAGTTCCTCTGATCATGGCCAAGCAACAGCTACTGAACTGCCTTGACAACAATGAGGAGATGAAAGAGCTTGTGAAGATAATGGGCAAAATCGATGTGCTCTGTAGGATGGTTGTCTCTTTATTTGCAGTGTATGTAGCACTCGTGATGTATTCAGTGGCTACGACATGAGCACTTTGCTGAAACTAGTAATGAATGAAACCTGTGTAGCAGGCTGGGCGTAGTGTTGTGAACATCTAATGATTTCTATTAACGGAAATCAGGGGGTATCCCCTTTTGCTCATATGAATAAATAGATAGCAGAGGCCCTGTCGGGTCAGCTTTGTTCTCATTCGAAGACGTCGAGCAAATTGCAGTCCAACAACAAACTATGTCATCAAATTCAAGTTTCACAGCCAAATATGAGTACAACTAAACAACAATGTCATCATGTTTTAGTTGTCATACAATCACCAAACACAAATCAGCATACATAACAAGTGATGTTCTCACAGCAAAATACTAAACAACATGTTCATCAGGTTTCAGTTGTCATAGCAAACACAATTTCACATAGTAGATAAAAAACGTCTTCTGACAGGCAAATACGACAAAAGCAATGTAATCATCATCCGCAGCAGCAGCGTCAACATCTTCACCATGTGTATCAGCCTGAATCGTAATTCCCCACATTGTCATCTTCTTCTTCATCCTCAATGTCCTCGAACGTTGGCTTGTTCTTGATCAACTCTTGTAAATCCACAACACGACAGGCAATCTTTTCGCCGGCGTCATTGACGTGATGGTTCTCAAAGATATTAGGAACATCTGTGTTATCTTGTACATTAGGGGCAGTGTAAGCATCATCTTGTTGTGCAACTTCATTAAATGAATTCCTCTGCTCAAACCTTTGCAATACTTTCCAGTCATCGCTACGTGCAAATGTGTCTTCCAAGAAAATATTTGTGTTGCTTGATTTGCCAAAATAAAAGGCTCGTTGGTCTGGTACACCGCTTTGACATTGATGGATTTGAAATAATCATCAGCTTTGGGTTTTGCGATCCTGGAAAATAGATTATACCAACGACAGCACAACAGAACCACACACCGATGATCCTCGAAACTGGAGATATACTGCAACTGAACAATGTCTGTTATGTTAGCATACATTTCAGTTGTCTCTTTGTCATACGTATTCGTGCTCATGATGGCACTGTTTTGTGTCTTCCTGCCTTCGTCTCCTGCAAGGGTGTTGTAGCGCACATCTCCAACAACACAAGATTCATAATGTCTTACCCGAGTATCAGGACCCATTGCTAGTGAGTAAAGGGCATCATCAACTGCCTGCCCATCCTCCCGCATCTTCTTAACCTATGGTTAGAAAATAGACAAGTTGATCATCTTATGTACTCAATATATTAAAAAAACTGACAGTGCACTTCAAAAGCTTACATGGTTCTTGAACCATTTCACAAATCCTGCCATAACCAGTTTATCAATGTATCTTGGATTTTGCGGCAGTAACTCCTCTTTGTACATGCTGCACAACATAGTGATCACGTCAAAAATCTAAATATATAAGAATGTGCTGCAAGTTTAGTAGATTACGATGTATAAGCTGCAGTACTGCACTTACTTGATATAAGGTAGTATCTCAGGACAGTTATTCAACACATACCAAACCATTTTGTCCAAATCTTTAGGTTTGTCCTCTTGTTGACTCTTCCCTGTAACTCGAACAGAATAATCGAAAACATTGAGCCCGGGATTGTCTTCACCCACCTCTTTGCTAAGCCGATCAGCTGTTTCAATGTATTTTGAGCAGAATGTCAACGCTTCTGTAGCAATGTAGGCCTCTGCAATGGAACCCTCGGGTCTAGCTCTGTTCCTAACATAGCCCTTGAAAGTGCCTAGCCACCTTTCAATAGGGTACATCCAGCCATACTGTACTGGACCTCTAAGTAGTGCCTCATCAGGTAGATGAACAGCCAAATGCATCATCACATCAAAGAAGGCTGGAGGATATATCTTCTCAAGGTCGCATAGGATAGTTGGTATCTTGTCTCTAAGACGCTCCAAAGCATCTATCCTGATATTTGTACTGCAGAGTTCCCTGAAGAATTGTCCCAACTCTGCAACTGCTCTGTATAAGTCAGGACGGCCCAATCCTCTAAGGATAACAGGTAAAACCCTTTGAAGTAGGACGTGGTAGTCATGAGTTTTCAACCCTTGTACCCTGTTTCCATCTGCACTGACTCTCCTTTCAGGGTTGGAAGCAAATCCATGTGGGAATCTCACACGTGATAGGACCTCGCAGAATTCTTTTCTTTTTACCTTGTCCAAGACGTACACAGTTGGTGCCATATCCCGTGGTTTAACTTCATCTTGCACCTGCAAATCCTTTCTGATACCCAGGTGTGTCAAATCAATCCTAGATTTTAAGGTATCTTTCATCTTGCCTTCAATGTTAAGAAGTATGCCGATAATGCTGTCACATATATTTTTTTCGATGTGCATCACATCAAGATTATGCCACAGATCCAAATCTTTCCAATACTCCAAGTCCCACAAAGTGGACCTTCGGGTAAACAATAATCTCTCTTCTACCGTGCCATGCTTCCTTTTCCCGCTACCATTACCAGGATGGTTTCCTGGTGTAATATGCCTGACCTTCTCTAATTTCACTTGCAACTCATCGGCGGTGAGCCTCTTTGGCGCATCACGGTTTTCATGCTTTGCATTAAACACATGTCTACGATATTTTCTAGGATGCGGCTTGTCCTTGGCAAGGAAACGGCGGTGTCCAATGTAACAGATCTTGCTAAGTATAGCGTATGACAGCGGATTCCTGTCACAGCGAACACATGCATTGTAACCATGTGTCGTTCGCCCTGACATAGTGCCCAAAGCCGGATAATCATGGATGCACCAAATTACAACAGCACACAGAAAGAAATCAGCTGGTGGGCTGCTATATAGGTCTCGAGTGAGAACACCCTTCCATAGCTGTTGAAGTTCCTCCACAAGACGCTCCATAAACAAATCAAAATCCTTTCTAGGACTTTTTGGACCTGGGATGAGCAAGGCCATCATGTAGTTTGATTCTTTGGTGCAGACATTTGGAGGCATGTTTTAAGGGATAACAAGCACTGGCCACATGCTATATGTGGTGCTCTGGTGGCCAAATGGGTTAAATCCATCTGAAGCTAAGCCAAGTCTAATGTTTCTCGGGTCAGCAGCAAACTCTTTGTGTTTATCATTGAAGCTTTTCCACTCACTACCATGAGATGGATGGCTCATTACATTTTGATCTCTGTACTCCTGGTTCCTAGAATGCCATAGTACATCCTCTCTTGTTTCAGCATCATGAAACAACCTCTGCAATCTTGGTGTAATTGGAAAATGTCTCAGAACATTATGAGGAACCCTCTTCACAGCATCGCCATCTTTCCATCTTGATGATTTGCATTTCGGGCATTCACTTAAGTTGGCATAATCCTTCCGGAACAGAACACAATTATTCTTACAAACATGGATCATATCATATCCAATTCCAACTGCACGAAGGAAATTCTTCATTTTACTGTAGGTGTGTGGCAGCTCAGACACATCTGGGAAAGATTTGCGGAAAGCAGCCAACATCGCATCGAATGATTTGTTGGTCATCCGCTTAGATGTTTTCACCTGAAGAAAGGTGACCATAGCTGAGAATACTGACAGCTTATTTCCTGGGGTGACAGCAATGTTGCATTATTCCAACATGCGGGCCCACCGTTTTTCTTCTGCAGGTGAAAGTTCACGGAATGCACGAGCATTTCGTAGCATTGTTTCAATGTTGGTCAAACTCACTGGCTCCGCCACCACCACCTCCTCCTCCTCTTCCACCTGAGCATCAGGCAGATCAAGATGGTGATCTGCTGCTTCCACGTAGTCAATAACATTGACGTTCACAGCTTCACCATGATGAACCCACCTAGTATATGTGACCGACATCCCATACAAGTGTAGATGATTTTGCACAGTTGACTGGGGTCTTGTAACTGAATTCATACAACTGCTACACGGGCAGAGCACATCTGATTTTGGACCACCGTACTCAGCTCTGATAAAGTTCATGAAGTTTTCAACCCCCTCGACATATGCAGCGGAGAATCTTCGAGCAGAAGTTATCCAAGTCCTATCCATCTGTCAGACATACAAATTAGTTCTTCTACTAGATATTACAGGAAAAACATATATGCTTTTTTATGAAGTCCATAAAAAATACCTAGGTTGATGTCTAAAGCTATGGCAAGATATTTGGACGAGCAGATCTAAGTAACGAAATATATGTAAAGCTAATTCAACAAACAGATTTGAGTGCTAAATTATGGCAGGCTGTTTCAACAGTCAATTAGCCCGAGCACACAGCCATCAAACTATCGAAGGCCATCGCAGCAACAAAGATCGAGCATAAAACGGTGTAGAGCTATTTCACCTAACAGATTGGCTACTAGACCATGGCAATCTATGTCACAATAAATATATGGCAGGATATTTTAGCAACTAATCAACCTTGGCATGCCATCTCAGCTAAGAAGATTGAGTGTAGAACAGGGCAAGGAAGCTTCTTAAGCAGAGCATATTGACAGTAAACTACTTCGGCAAACAGTGAGATTAACGGCGTCTACCAGCTAACATTCAGCGCTACACCGACATGAACAGGGCCTCAGTCTAGAATGCGCGTATCGTGGGAGAAGCTGACTGCCGTGCATATCCACACGAACATCGCCAGCGGTGGCGGCGCTGACCGCCGTGCGCCTCCACAAGAACGTAGCCAGAGGTGGCGGCACGGCTAGAGGACGGCAGTCTATGAGAGCGTACTGTGGGAGCGAGAGAATCGCCATGCGTCCCCTTGATGAACCGCGGCGCCGACGTATCGGCGCGGCGGGGAGGGCAGCTTTGGCAGAGCGAATGGAGTGGAGGGGGGA